>NW_026000022.1:163726-210277 GCF_001458135.2 Marmota marmota marmota
GTGTATAAGAGACAGGAGGAGGAGGAGGAGGAGGAGGAGGAGGAGGAGGAAGGGGTACAGGAGGAGGAGGGAAAGAGAAAAAGGAGGAAGAAGAAAAACAAAAAGAAACCTACTCCCATCCCAGAATTGGGGTTTTTCCCTCTTTTTACCTGCAGATGCAGGTGACAGGTGTGCACCCTCACCCCCATCTCTTCCATCTGAACCCAGTCTTGGATGTTTAATAAAGAAATCAAGCATCTCACCACACACACACACACACACACACACACGTACACACACACACAGCAAAAACAAAACAAAATCTGAAAGAAAAGCAGAGAGAGAGAGAGAGAGAGAGAAACAAATCAAAACAAACAAGGCAGAGCCAACCTCCACTTCAAACCAGATGCACAAACAACCATGTCTGCCACCCAGAGAGGGAGGTCTTTGCCTGTGGTGAAGAATACTGGGGGTATCTTCAGGGGGACAGAGGCCAAGAGATGTCCCAGGAGCTACCAGGAAAGAGGTAGAGGAGACTCAGAGAGGCAAGAGAGACAACTGTCCCCAGCAGCACAACATGAAGCTTAGAGCTGGGGTACCAGTTGGGAGATTGCAGCAAAGTACAGCTATCTGCCAAGGAGGAAGCAGCAGACACCTATCAGGTGGCAGGTAAGAAAGTCAGAACACGCACTTGAAATGCAGGGACCCACATGCAACAAACAGGTTTACAGATGGCACAAAGCTTCAAAGTGAAACTGTGTCTGCCACATTCTAGTTCATCCAGGGACATTACATGTCATTCTGCCACATTCTAGTTCATCCAGGGACAGCCACAAATTGCTAATTGAGGACACACTTTGTTCCTGCAAGTGGAAGCTGCTCGCAGGAACTGCTTCACTTCTAAACTTCTAAGCTCTCCTGAGCAAGCACATTCAGAACCCACTTCTGGCCCAATAGGAAAAGTGTACCTGCAAGAGAGCCCTTGTAGCTCCAATCACCAACTTTAAAGAGGAAAGCTGCCCTTTGAAGAAAATCCTTTTGCCAATGTTTCACTGAAATGAATGGTTCCCACTCATTCAGAAAACTTAACTGGGAAATGCAGGAGCCTTCATGCAGGGAACCTGCATTTCCAATGTAACAGAGGCTAAAGAGAAACAGAGAGTGCTGGTTCTGAGAAGCAGCTTCAAGAAGCTTCAACCAGAAACAAAACCCAATGTACTTACAGAGAACAAGACCCTTCCTTCAATTGGAAGCTGCCTGCACAAAATGCTTCCGTTCTGTACTTCCAAGCTTTTCTCAGCCAGCACGTTCAGACAACACTTTACACCCAAAGTACAAACTGTGCTACCCAGAGAGCCCTTGGACCTAACATCACCAATATTCACATGGAAAGTTGGACGGTTGACAAGATCAGTTGCCTAGTTTCATTGAAATCCTTTTCTCAAATTTTTCTGAAAACTCATTGGAAATGAAGGTGCCCACAAGCAACAAACTCTGCTTTATACAAGACACAGAAACTTCTAAGTAAAGCCAGTGACTGCTGGCTCTCAGAAGGGGTTCCAATTCCGATTAGTTCAACTAGGCCCAAATCCCAATGTGCTCTCTAGGAACACTTCTACACCCTGCAATTGAAGCAGTCAATTGCAGAGATCTCTTCTATCTATCATCACCAACTTGCAGGAGGAAAGAGGACCAGCCGAGAAGATCAATTCTCCAAAGTGTTATTGATATCTATTTGTCAAACTTGTTTACAACATACATTTGAAGTACACACCCTGTTTCTTTTCTGCACTTCACACTCTTCTCAATGAGCACATTCAGAGAACAGTTCAGGCTCAATATCCAAAGTGCGCTAGCAGGAGAGCCCTTGTACCTGGGAGCACTTCCTCAGATAGGAAGCGATGGGACTGCTGGGTGGGTCAATTCCTTAAAGATTCTTTGGAATCCATTCCTCAAACGGATTCTGAAAACTATCTTGAAATTGCATGAGCCCGTCTGCAATGACCTGTGCTTTACTGAGTGTGTAGATGGTTCAAGTGAAACTGTGCCATCAGCTCTGACAAGAGGTTCTGCTTCTTGCAAGTTCAACCAGGGAAACCCCCCATGTGTTCACTGAGAACAAAGCTACTTTGATGCTTCTTGCACAAACTTTTTCTGTTTGCCCCCTACAAATGGATCTCAGGATGCACATTCAGAACACATTTCCTGAAAAACATTACAAAGTATCATTGCAAAAGTCCACTCTTGTCTAGCATCACCAACATTGATTATGAAGGTGGTCTTGCTGAGAAGATGAATTGCACAAAGTATCCTTGTATTCCCTTACTCAATCTTTTCTGACAATTCCTTGAAACTGCAGGTGCGTAACAGCAAAAAATTTAACAATGGCACCGTTGTTTCAAATTGAAACAGTGCCCAGACATCCCAGAAGCATTTTGATTTAATGCTAGTTCAGCCAGGTACAAAGCTTAATGTGCACACTGAGAAGAAAGTTATTTCCTAATATTAAAACTGCTTGCAAAATTATTCAGTGCTGCACTTCCAAAATATTTTCAGGAATTACATTCAGAGCACAGTTTCAGCCCATATACAAAGGATGCTAGCAAGAGAGCCCTATACCTAGGGTTTAACAACTTTGAGAAAAAAATGTGAGCCTTCTGGAAAGATCAGTTCCCCAAGGTTGATTGAAATCCATTGCTCAATCTTTTGTCACAAAATTCACTTGAAATACAAGTGCCTGCCTGCATTGAACTCGCATTGACCAATTGTACCGATGCTTCAAAGGGAAACTGCCACCTCTGAGAAGCAGTTGTTCTTCATGCTAGTTTAAGCAGCGACAAACCCCAATGTGCTCACTGAGAACAAGGTAAGTTCCTGAATGTTGAAGCTGCTGAGAGACTACTTCACTTATGCACCCCCAAAATATTCTCAGCAAGCTCATTCAGAGCCGAGGTCAGGCCCAAAATACAGTGTTGGCTTACAAGAGATTCCTTGCACCTAGGATCACCAATTTTGAGAAGGCAAGATCAATTTAACAAAATTTCTTGGAAACCCATTCATCAGACCTTTCTGAAAACTCACTTGAAATGCAGGTTTCTGCATGCCAGGAACTCTAGATGACTGATGGCAAAGACATTTCCAAATGCAAACATGCCTATAGCTCTGAGAAGCAGTTCTCATTTTCACTGCTTCAGCCAGGGAAAAGTCTCCACATGCTCACTGAGAACAACTTAGTTTGTGCTACTTGAAGCTACTTCCACAAACAGCTTCACTTCTGCACTTCTAAGCTGTTCTCATCAAGCACATTCAGAGCACAGTTCAGGCATGAAACACAAAGTGTGCCAGAAAGAGATCTCTTCTATCTATCATCACCAACTTGCAGGAGGAAAGAGGACCAGCCGAGAAGATCAATTCTCCAAAGTGTTATTGATATCTATTTGTCAAACTTGTTTACAACATACATTTGAAGTGCAGGTACCCACATGAATTAACTGTTTTTTGTTTGTTTTTTGGCACAGATGCTTCAATGTGAAAGCGTGCTTGTCACCTCTAAGAAGCGGTTCTGCTTCATTCTAGTTCAACCAGAAAAAAACACCATGTGCTCACTTACAACTAAGTTAGTCCTGCAAGTTGAAACTGCTTTACAGAAGTGGTTTCAATTCTCCACTACCTAGCTGTTTTCAGTAAGCACATTCCATCCCAATGTGTGCTACTAAGAGAGCCTTGTACCTTACATCACCAAATATGGGGAGGCAAGGGGAATGCTCAGAAGATCAATTCTCTAAAGTTCCATTGAAATCCATAAGTCATACTTTTTCAGAAAACTCATTGAAATGCTGGCCCCACAGGCAACAAACTGTGGTTTACAGATGGCACAGATGCTTCCATGTGAAACCGTGAATGCCAATCGTTACAAGTGTTTCTGACACACTCTAATTCAACCAGGGACAGTCCCAGAGTACTCACTGAGAACACGCTTTGTTCCTGCAAGTGGAAGCAGCTTTCACAAACTACTTCAGTTCTGAAATGCCAAACCCTTCTCAGCAAACACATTCAGAGCACAGTTTTGGCCCAATAGAAAAAGTGTCCTAGCAAGAGGGCCCAACACCTATGATCACCTTCATAAGGTAGCTTCCCAGCTTCTGAGTGGAAGTGTACTTCTCATTGGCCCTTATGCTGTGGTGGAGATTTCTAGGAGCTCAGTTTGATGCAGGATTTGTTGCAAGCCCTATGCAGCCCTCACACATGCTCAAATGCTACAGGAACCTGCAGACCAGTCCAGGCAGCAGTAGGCATCCATTCATTTTCTATGGCCTACAGATTCCTAGATGAATAAAATTCATTATCTTTAAATTATATATACATATATAATATATATACTATATATATACAATATATAACATATACACTATATATATATGTTATATATCATTAAAATCTGAACAACTAAATTTGGAAACATTCCAAAATCAAAACAGTGGAACCCCATTGTGAAGCTACAAGTAGAAAATTCCACACCGGACCCCTGGGGATGGTTCACAATCAAAATCAGCTTCACTAAAAATATTGCATGAAATTACCTTCAAATAATGTATAAAGTTGCATGTGAAGCACACAGGCATGTCTCTTTAGACTTAGGTTTCATCCACAAGATACCTTATGAAATTGAAAATACTCCAAAATTGGAGAAATCTGAAAGACTTCTCCAAAATATTTCAACATAGACCAACTCAAACTCTCTATCTATCCTTCAACAAGTGTGTGTGTGCTCTAGTGTGTGTTTGTGTGTCTTTGTTTGTGTTTGTGTCATGATATCTGATATTTCATTGCTCCCATTGGAAAATTAATTCAGATAATACCATCTGACAAACTCCTAAAAACAAAATTTCTTTGTGATCAAATGAAACATTCCTTCCTTTGGGCTTATATGTTTCCTCTAGGAATCAACTGCTACAATTAATACACTCAAATCATCAAAGTAGATCAGATAACAAAAAAAATTATATTTTAAAAAGTGCTTAGTTTAAATAACAAATATATGATATAGTAATGAATATGTTACTAAAGGGAATATATAACAAATATCTAATGCCACACTATAGATTGGCAACTTCAAAATTTTGAAGCAAATATTAATAAATGTAAATGATCATAGGATGCTTCAGCACTGCCCAACCAAACAGCAGAAGAATGTTCTTAGAAGGATCCTATGGAGAGCTTGAGCCTCTTTTGCATCACAAGGGGTAGGTTTGGGCTGGATCCACACATCCTTCTTCTTTGAGATGGTCCTCTTCCTCAGCACAAAGTCATATTCAATGTGAGGGTTCATAGCATAAAAAACATTGCAATGGTGAGGAATATTCAGCTCTGGGAGGAGAGGAGTATATGGGAAGAAGTTGGCACGCAAGAGGTACAACATGGGACACCCCAAAATATGAGAGGCTCGGCGAGAAAAGACCTGAGCCACACACCTGAGAGCTCTCCAATTCAGCACCAATACCAACAAAGACAGCCTCCACAGTCCTCCCTGAGGAAAAACAAGGCAGAGCACTTCAACAGACCTAATGTCTGTTCCTTCCAAAGGCTTTGGACTCCAGAACATCCCAGGTCCTCTTGCATCTGCCAAAGCACACCACTAGAGTTTGCATCTGAAATCTCCCACAAAAGGCTCATGTGCAGAAGATTCGGTCCCCACATCAGCCATATTCACAGGTGGGTTTTTGGGAAAGCATTTGATGGTGAGTACTCTGATGTCATCATGAAATTCTCATTCAAGATGAACACACTACTGGGAGGTGGGAGGGACTGGAAGAAAGGTTGGGCATGGTTGGAGGAAGACCTGAACAGAGTTGTGTCCTTGGCAATAGTACCTTGTCCCTGTTGGCTCCACTGAATCCTCATTCTCCAAGTAGAGGTTCTCCTCCTCCTCTCCTTCTTTCTCTCTCTCCCTCTCTCCCAGCCTCATTCTCTCTCTCCCAGTCTAAGCCTGTTTGGCCAGGGCTGAGGAGCATTCCACTGCCACACACTAGAGCTTTATGGACAGCCTCAGTGCACAACCAAAGAGAAATCTGTGAAACCCGGAGAAAAGGCTTTGGATTCCTCCTCTGAGTTATTTCCCTCAAGTATGGCCACAGTGAGGACAGGCTGACCAGCACAGACACCACATTAGAGCCATGCTTCTGCATTGGTGGAGCCCACCTCCATGTGGACCAGGCTTCTGAGAATGGAGGCCACATCCCAAATGCTGCCCTACTGAGAACAATGGTTCCAAAGACCAGCAAAGGGAATGCTTCCCTCCAACATGGTGTATGGTCCAGTGGTGCCATGACCCCGAGTGGGGGAATACAACAGCCAGCTTCTCCTTCCTCTGACACCTGTTTCCTGCCACCCTCCTCTAACCTACAGCCTGTTCTCCATCCCTTCTGGGTTGGATGCGGGGATCTCTGCTATGAATTTCTTAGGCTACCAAGGCCTCAGACAGACTTCCTCTTCCAAAGGCTCTACTAACCTAACAGTAGGTTAAGATAGGAGAAAATTGACCCTAGAACTCATAGGGATGGTGGTCTTCAGCATACATAGGCTGGGATCATGGCTGCTGTGGATGTTTGGCTCACAAAAATAAACCAACCAACCAAAAAGCGCTGGCATTATTAACAGATGAGCTTTGTAGCTGACGTGCTCAGGAAGCCCTCATCTGACTTTAGTTAGGGATCATAACCTGGCTATTGTGATCACTTCTGGGCAGGTGGACTCAGGTACAGACAACCAGGGAATTTGTCCAAACACAGATGATTCGGGCTGTCTCCCAGGCTGTGTTTTCTTCCCAATTTCATCCAGTTACTGCTTGCTAGAATCCTGGCAATGCTCTGCCCAGGCAGTGGTTTTCTGGTCACACAGAAGGCTTTCAATAGTACTGCTTCAGTCCACAAAAGTGCCACTTCCATCCTTAGCCCATGTATTCCTATATTCCTCTAAACCACTCCTATCAGAGAGCCATGGGGCCCTACTTTCTCTGGAAGGAGGCTTTCCTCCTTGCTACTCCTGATGTCAGCATTGGATGCCTGTTCATGACCAGGAGAGGACACCTGGTAGGGAGTCACATTAGAGTCACACCTAGAGACTTTACACCAGCTTTAATTCAGTATTCTTTGTGCACGAGAGCCCACCCACACTTTTGAGTGTACAAAGGTCAGAGACTACTCTTTGTTGCTATGAGTTGACCTGAGTCCACTTCCTGACCATCTGACTTTCCCACTTACTCCAACGGTTAGAGATGATTTGGCCCAGCTCATATTCCTCCGGCTTCTCCTGAGTAAGCAAGTGTAGCTCGAGGGCCCTGCGGATGACGACAGGAGCCCTATCATGGCAGGTCACCTGGAGCAGCATGGGAGACAGGCCTTCAGGAAATGGGCCTTGAAGTGACTACTCAAGAACAGTGGGCAGAGGCATTATGGAGGCACCTCAACTCTAAATACAAAGGCAACATCCATGACCCTACTACCTGAGGCTGGCCTCATGCTCATCGCATGGGCTCTTCCCATAGGCTACTAGCCCAATCCTTGTACATAGGACTGCCTGGACCTGCCATTGCTCTTTGTGGAGCCACACTCCACTTGAGATGAAAGGACCCCACTACCTGTATACACATGGAATCTCATCCCACAAGTTGGGAGGAATGGGACAGTGGCCTCCAAGATCCCAGGTCTGCCCGAGGATGCAGGCAGCATTTGGGGTGGCCCGGGCACAAAACCTAGAGGCTGTGGTTTGGATTGCCAGGGCCAAAACAGACCCAGGAACATGACCACACACAGGAGTGCTGAAAGATAGCCACGAGAGCTCCTGGCCTCCAGAGGCTCAGTGCTGGCTGGGGTGTAGGAGGGCACCTCATCCGGCAAGGGTGGTCATTGGAAAGAACTCCTGTCCTGCAGGCTACCTGGACATTTAGTGTGCTTGCTCCACATCCATATGGACTCTGCAGACAGACCCTCTCTGCTCCTTGTTGAAAAAACATGCAGAACCTCATACTGCTGTCCTCCTCCATGGACGCCAGCATCCCATACAGGGGAATCTGCACCCTAAATCCTATCCTGTTTTAATCGGCCACCAATACCTGCCCCTGCCCTTCTGGACTGCATGCTTCCACCCGACACACAGACTCCCTCGGACATGGCGGTGGACATGCTGCTGCTCTCCCTCATCTCAGGTCAAGCCCTTCACACTGACCTCTGCCTCCTTTATTCCCATCTATCCTTCCTGATCATCCAGAAGGTCCAATTCAAGAGGGCATGAGTAGTCATGGTATTGGATTAGTATTTGTTTCCTGCCCAGGTGGAAGCACCAGGGGACACCCCTGCTCCCAGGCTTACCAGGACAGTCTTGGCCATCTTTGGACTTTGTGTGTCTAAGTGGACACGAATTAAGCAGGTGTCTCCCACCAGCTTGTGGGAAAGCGGCCTGGAGGACTTGCAGGTTGATTCTGAGAACTGTGGGGGATGGAACATCAGCTAAGCCCAGAAACAGAAAGCCACCCAGCCCGTCGGTTGGCTCTATGGGCTTCTAGAACATATGTCCAGGTGATGAGGCTTCTTATTTCCCCAGGTGGAAGTGGAATGGCAGCACAAGTAGAGCTTGAATAAGGTAGGTGTTTTCCTCCTTTCCCTTGCTTGTTTCCTCTTGATGGTGGGATGTTTTCTCGGGATGAAATGATACCTCATTCCGGGATTCATGGACAGATACATGATTGCATGGTCAGGGACCTTTACTTCTGCAGAGAGAAGTGGAGGCGATTGGTATGTGACACTCATGGATTATACCACAGACACCCCCAACCCCTGAGAATCTGCACCAGGGCAGGCCAGCACCAGATTGAGAGCCCTCCAATCCAGCTACAGTGCCACCAAAGACTCTCTCCATGATTCTTCCATGAAGAAAGATGATGCACAGGATCTAAACCAAAAGAGCACCTGACAATGGAAACAGCACCTTGGGCCCCGGAACTTCTCAGTGCAGGTCGGACCTGCCAAAGAGACACTGCTAGGCTTTGCATCAGGATTGGCCCCCCAAAGGCTCCTGTGCTTAAGCCTTTCTCCCCAGCGCAGCCATGCTCACACATGGGTATTGAGGGAAGTGTTGGATGGTGGGCCAATTCATCCCCTTGCCCTGGATGAATCCACTCATGGATGAATACGCGGAGGGGAGGTGGTATCCATCAGAGGTGTGTTGGGCATGGACATGGGAGGACTTCAGCAGGGTGATCCCTGGAGAACTCTATAGTTTTCTAGGTTCGCTCTCCTTCCCATTGTTTCTCATCATGAGCTGTCTGCTTGGTGCTTGTATTCTGGTTCTTGTTCTTCTTCTGGTTCTTCTTTCTGTCCTGCATCTTCTTGTAGTTCTTTCTGGGTCTTTTTCTTGTTCTGACATGATTCCTTCTTGTTCTTCTTCTTGTATATCTCCCTCCACACTTCCTTCTGTTTTGCCTCCTTCTTTTTCTTCTTCTTCCTCCTGCTCTTCATCTTTGATCCTCTCCCCACTCAGGATTGTTCTCTTTCTCCTCCTTGTCCTTCTCCTTCTTTCTCTGGCAATGGTTGGGCGTCCTCTGAGGAGTTCAAATCTATCACACTCTTCTGCCCAGATGCAGCCTCGGTTCAGGACCCCAAGATGAAATCAGTTCTCAAACAATGGCCGGGAGTGAAACCAAGACCAAAGACAAGTGACTTCCTTTCTTTGTCATTGTCACAGTCAGGAAAGACTGAATAACAGACACCGCATTCTGGATAGGCTTCTACCCGTGGTAGTCAGCACCTCATCTGAACCAGGATTGCTAAAATAGATTCCCCCTCCAAAAAGCTTCCCCAGTGAAAACAAGGTTTTCAAGATCTAGGAGAGGGCCAGCATCACTGCCACCCTCCTGCCAGAAGGCATAGATGCCATCACACCTAGTGGGTTCCAGGCCCCCCGCTAGTCCTCCCTTTTGACGTCTGTTCACACAAACCTCCCCTGGTCTGGAGCTGCTCTCAACTGATGCTTGGGTTGAAAGTGTCTGCTTCTGAAATCACCTTCATAGACTCGCAGTTTGGTAATTCCTTATTGACTGGCTTATTTTTTTTTTAACCAGAGATTGAACCCAGAGTCACTGAAGCACTGAGACACATTTCTAGGCCTGTGTACGTTGATTCAGGCTCCCCTGAACCAGGCCCTGGCCTCTGGAAGCTCAGTGCGGGCCTGGTTGTCATGAGGTACTTGACTCCGCACTGGCAGTCACTAAGTTTCTGAGGCTCTTTTGAACTTCTGATCCTCCTGCACAGCCTCTCAAGCACTGAGATTCCTAGCCACTGTTACCTTGCCCAGCTCCTTGGGCTATCTTGACCTCAGTCTTCCTCATGTGTAAGACAGAGCTAAGCGAACTGACTTGGTGTGTGTAAATAGGAAAACTGACCGTAAGTGCCCGACAGATGGTGGGTTCTATTGTGGACAGGCTGGGATGGTGGAGGCTAGGAGTGTCTACTCACAAGAAAGGAAAGAGCCATGGCATTGCTGACAGCTCAGCATTGTGGCCTATGGTCTTCAGATGCTCTTCTTTGATGCTGGCAGGAATAATAACCTGGCCATTCTAATATCTTTGGGAGATGGACACCCAGGCACAGAGGACTTGGAATTGTTTCAAAAACAACCCAAACATGCTGTCCCCTGGCCTTGACTTCCTCTTCCCTGAGTCCTTTCCCAGTTGCTGCGCTCCTGACATTCCTGGGACTAGGCAGGACTGCCATGTCCTGCCCATGGATTTCAGCATGTGCCACGTCAGTCCACATCAGTGCTGTTCCACTTGTGGCCCGCTGTTTCTTCACCCTCATTTGAAGGCACCTTATCAGTGAGCTGTACACCAACTGCTGACTGACTGAGCCCTTCTTCTTTGCCCCTCATGGATACTAGTTTTGCAATGCCTGCCCAGGCTCAGGGCAGGACACATTTAGGGAGGTCTAGCAGCCCCCTGGGGCCTCTTTGATAACCTGCAGCTTTGACTCGAGCATCACGGCAGTTGGTTTCCTGCACCAGGCCCACCACACTCTGACTGTTTTGGGGGCCAAGGCCCACTTTCTCTTGGCTCTGCGTTATCTTGAGCCCACTGTGCATCATTTCTCCCAATTATCTGATTGTCACACTTATTCTCATGCTGAGAGACCATTTTGAGCAGCTCAAAGTCTTCTGGATTCTAGTTCTTGAGAAAATAGTGGTCAAGGCCTTGTGGATGATGCCCATAATCTTCTCCTCGCAGGTCACCTGGATCAGGATGAGAGAAATTTCATCAGAGAACTGATTTTGGAGGAGCTACACAAAGGACAGTGGTCAAGGACATTCAGGAGATAC
The DNA here is from genome assembly GCF_001458135.2 of Marmota marmota marmota. Classification (NCBI taxonomy): domain Eukaryota; kingdom Metazoa; phylum Chordata; class Mammalia; order Rodentia; family Sciuridae; genus Marmota; species Marmota marmota. Next base: position 175,070 of record NW_026000022.1, read on the forward strand.
CTCAGCTATATATACAAGGGCACAATCTTGTTATCATACTACCTGAGTGTGGCCTCCATATACCCCCTGGATTCTTCCAATGTGCTACTAGAACAATCCTGGTACAAATGCCTGCCTGTACCTGCCATACCCCCTCCCTCTGGGGAGTCATATTCCATTCAGGTCAAAGGATCAAACTGCCTGTGCATAGACACACTCTCATCTCACTGAGATGGGAGCAATGGGCCATTAGCCTGTAGGCCAAGTGTACTCTGGGATGCAGCCTGCTCTTGTGGGTGGAGGAGACAGACACGTTAGAAATTTTGGTCCTGAATGCCACTACACAGACTCAGATTTAAGAGCGTGCACTTGACTGCTTCATAATAGCCATGAGAGGCCCTGGCCTCTGGAAGCTCGGTGCAGGTCTGGTTGTAATGAGGTACTTGACTCAGCACTGGCAGTCACTCAACACGTCTCCTCTGCAGCTGGACACATGCAGCATTAGGGTGTCTACTGCATAACCATATAAATTCTGCCAAGAACCCCTTTAGCTCCATATTCGTGTACATGTAAAGGCTGACATTCTGAAGCTTTGGCATGATCCCCAGGTGATCCTGACCCCAAATTCCCACACCTAGGCATGCTAAGGAGGTTCCCTTCCCTGTCACCAGCAACACATCCCCTCATATACATGTGACAAATCACTGCCACCTCCTCTGCTCCAACCTCACTGAGAATACCAAGTTCTAGGCACTGCAGCCTGCACCCTGGACATATCTCTGACTTCATCTGTCCACAGCACTTCCGGCCTGCAAAACCCACAATACACAGGCCCACTCACCGCTGGAGCTGGGCATGCTGATGCTCTCCCTCCTCAGGTCAAGCCCTTAAGATGGACCTCTCTCTTCTTTATTTCCCAACACAGCCCTGGGGTTTTCTGTGTCTCCTGCCTTCCACTGTGTGGACACCCAGGAGGCAGCCCTGCTGTCAGGCTTACCAGGATGTGCTTTGTCTCCCTCCTGCTCTGTCCCTCTAGGAGGACGTGAACCAAGCGGCTGCCTTCCACCTGCTCACTGGAGTGAAGCAGTGAGGAGCTGCTACTGGTGACTTTTCTCTTAGAGTACTCATTGCTTTGGGTGGCCTGGGGCAATGGTCTGGCTGCTGCAGAAGAGGTGCTGCTCAAGGCTGGTGGGATCCTGGATGTATTCTTAGGAGACTCCAAGAACTGCAGGGTATGACAACATCAGCAAAGCCCAGCAACTAAACCCCACCCCAGCCTGTCAGTTGGCTCTGTGGGTGTTCTACAACATCCATCCAGAAGCTGAGGTGCTTGTCACCTTGGAGGATGTGGAGTGGCACTAGGAAGAAGGTGGGTTTGTTTACCTCCTTTTGCTTGACCTTGAACCACTTGCTGGTGGGTCTTTCCCTCAGGATAAAATGGTAGTTCACTCTGCCATTCATAGCATAATACACATTTCCATCAACAGGGATCCTCAGCTCTGGAGAGGAAGGGGCATAGGTGTGGTAAATGATACTCAAAGAGTACACAACAGAAATCCCCCCCCCCCCATAACTAAGAGTTTCTGCCAGGTCAGACCTGAGAAACAGAACTGAGAGCCCTCTAACCTAGCTACTGTTCCACCCAAGACTACCTCAGTGATTCCTCCCTGAGGACCCACAATGCACAGGATCTAAACTAAAGGAACACCTTTCAGGGAAAAAGCCCTTTGCACCTCAGAACCTCTCACTTCAGGTTGAAACTTCCAAAGAGACAGTGCTAGAGTTTGCATCTAGATTTGCCCCCAAAGACTCTTGTGGTAAAGATTTTCTCCCTGGTGCAACAATGATCACATGTGAGTTTTGGGGGAAGACTTGATGGTGGGTGCTTTGTCCTTGCCAGTGGATTAATCCATTCATAGGTGAATACACTAATGGGAGGTGGTATAAATTGGAGGTCTGTTGGAATGGAGGATGTCCACAGGAGGGCTGTCCCTCAAAAATAATGTTTTTTGAGTTCCTTACTTCTCAATTTTTTACATCATTATAATTCTGATTCACATTTTTAATCTATTTATCATTATACTTCTTGTTCTTCTTGTGTTTCTCCTTCTTGTTCTTTTTCTTCTTCTTCATCTTCTCTGAATATTCTTTTTCAAGTCTTCTTCATGTTCTTATTCATTATCTCCTCCTTCAACTCATTTTCCTCTTCTTCTTCTCCTCCTTCTTCTTATTTCTCTCTTCAACTCCAGTTTACCAAGCTGTGAAGAGTTCTATTCTACCACACACTTCTGCCTAGATATGGCCTCTGGTCCTAAATGGAGTCAGTTCGCAATGAATGGAAAGATTGGAAACCAGGTGTCTAAAAGATATGATTCTTCATTGAACTGCTCTTAACATGTACTTGTCACAGTCATGAAAGGCTGACTAAATAGATACGCTGTGGTTGCCTATCCTTTGATAGAAGACATAGGTTCCTATCTTCTTTTTCCCTCATGGATATTAGCTCTGCAATGCATGATCAGGTCCATGGGAGGACACATGTTAGAGAGGTCCAGCAGCCACGGGGGCAAAATTAAGTACCTGTAGATTTATGCCCCCATCATTGCAGTTTGTTTTGTGCACAACTCCCACCACACTCTGCCTGTTTTTCAGGCTAACGCACACTGTGTTTTGGCTGCAAGTTATCCTGAGCCACTGTGACTCATTGCTCCACATCATCTGATTGTTCCACTTTTACTCTAATTGTTTGAGACAATTTGCAGAAGCTCAAAGTTTTCTGGATCCTCCTGCTGGAGCAAGTGTTCATCTAAGGCCCTGCACACTCATCAACAATACCAAGGTCCATAGAGTGCAGCCTGCAGCCTACATATTTCTCTGAGTCTTCTCAAACCAGCACTTTCTTCTGCACTCTGGCCTGCATACCCCAAAACACACAGGCCCACTCACTCATGGAACTGGGTATCCTGGTACTCTCCCATCCCTCAAGTCAAGCTCTTAGCACTGACCTCTCTCTCTCTTCCTCATTGTCTGCTCTCCTTCCTGACCTTCCAGAAGCTCCACTTCAAGAATACAGGCCTAGTCCAAGGTGTTTGCTGTGGACTCGGTCTTCCCCAGTGTGGGCTCCCAGGAGGCTCCCCTGCTCGAAGACTCACCAGGATGCTCTTATACTTTGTTGTCCTTTCGTTTTCCAGGTAGACGTGAATGAGGCAGCTGCCTCCCACCCGCTTATTGTACAGGGGCCGTGAGGAGTACCCAGTGGAGACCCCTGATGTCCTGGACTCTGGGTCTGCCCCTTCCCAGGGAGAAGGCTCTAGCTCTGGGGTTGGTTTAGGAGCCTTCATTGGAACTGAGCTTGTAGCTAGAGGAGAAAAGATGCCAACATGACTGCCTTGCCCTGAGCTTCATACAAACAGACAATACCCCTGCTGCCAGGAAGAACTCAGCCTTTGAGCCCACAGGGGCCTCTTTGCAGACAGGGGCCATTGTCTGAGTGGATAAAGGCTTATCCTTGTTCCCAGCCCAACACCAGCCATACACATCCCACCCAGTGGGGAAAAAACCTGGACCTTTCTTCATCTACCCTTACGTACCTCTCCCAACCCCACCCAGGCCTCCTGGCTCTCAGGCTCTGCCTCAGTTGAATTGCCATCTTCAATCTGGGCCAGCAGGTGGTGTGCTTGGTGCTCCAGATTCAAGCCACCCAGGAGGAGCCGCATGTATGGCAGCAGCAGCTGGAGAATCAGAGATCCTGGAGGCTGATGGGAAGCCTCAGTGTACAAGTCCACCCAGGTACCTGGGAAGGAAGGTGTGGCACTGTGGGGAGGCAGGTGTGCAGAAGCCTGGCCTATCCTTCCCTACAGCCTCCAGTAACAAAACTGTAGACCTGGACTTCTGAACCTTCCCTGTCTCTGCATAGACCAGTCCACCCCAGATAAGACATAGTGGCTGTACAGGCAGCGACAGGACAGGTCTCTAGGCAAAGAAACTACATTGAAAGGAACATTAGATCCATGGTATGACCAGCTCTGCCCTCCTCTGGACATATGCCTGACACTTTTCTGTTTGCTACATGCTCTCCAACCTGGAATTCAACCTCCAGAAGTTATCTGTCCTCATGCCCACTATGATCAGGGATGCAGGGACGCCTCCTCTCCTGGCTTGGGCTACCATACTACTTTATTCTCTTGAGCTCTCACCAAGTTCCTTGGAGAAGCAACTGATCTCTCTTTTTCAACAAGTGAAGCCAACATCTCTGTGGCCCTGGAGGAGGACAGAGGAGTGTGGTCTGACTGGGATTGGCTATGGTGGGATCAATTGTCACAGGAGCTTCCTCTGAGGCCAACATCTCCTCTCAGTTTCCCAGAGGAACATGACTCTACCTACAGCTCTTTGCCTTACCCCTCCTTCAGTTGAAGCCCTGGACCTTACACTGCATGCAGGAACCAGAATTGGGGAGAACAGTCTTTCCTCAGCCTTCCCAAGTCAAATCACCTTGCAGGTCCCTATTCTGGAAACAGGAGCCCACTCTCTTGACCCCAAGCCCATTCCATGTTGAAGTTGGTCCAGGGTCCACCATGTTCACTGAAGAGGACAACGTGGAGTTATGCCTCATGGAGTCAGGGATGCTGTCACATGTAGGATATGTACTCATGGCACCTGCGGTTTCAGGCTGACCCCCATGAAAAGGGACATAATGGCAGATTTTGACCCCATTTTTCACTGAATTATGCAACATGCCTGGAAACATGTCTTCACGCAGTAAGTGTTTTCTCCATGCTCATTGGTGAATGAGCCCAACCTGCTGCTTCCCACGTATCTCTCTGGGCATGGGAGCTGCCATCTCCAAAGGCCCTGTCCAGCTATATCTCAGATAGGAAGTTCTGACCCACTATGGAACCTGGCACATCCTTTATTAACACTAAATGCTTTGCTCAATGTCTGAGTTATGAGATGCTCCTGACACAGAGCTTTTTCATACAAAAAGAAAATATTACACCAGACAAAACCCCAGGCCTCTCTGAGTCCACCTGGGAATGAGCTCAGCGCACACCTTTGAGCTGTGGTGCCCAGGGTTTGGGGACTGCTCCACACACCTTGGTGACCAGCTGGTGTCAGGATGGTTTCCTCTGCCTGAGAGTGGGGAGTTCACTCCCCTTGCAAGGCTGTGGCAGGCACCTCCAGGACTCATCCCCTCGGGGCTGACATTCCACTATGAGCGTGGTCCTCTATCTCACTAGGTATCACAAACCTTGGGTCCCTGAGAGGTACATGGCAGCCCCAAGACCCAGGCATGAGGGGGCTACACACTTGGGCTTGGTGGTCTGGTGCTTACCGTGGGAACAGCAGGTCCAGCACCTGCTGGGTGGGGATGAAATCCCAGGAGATTAACCCCATGTTGCTGCTGAAATGTAGGTTCCTCCCACAAATGTCAGGCAGGAGCTCATTCCTAAGCTGGTCCTGCCTGTAAGGTTCAAGGCTCTGTACCCTGAAGGGCTCATCCGTGTTCTGATCATTTTCACCCTGGGTTGGGACCAAGAATGGTGGGTTCAAAAATGGAAATGGTGACAAACAGAAAAATGACTTATTCCAATACACTAGACGCAAAGCACAATGGGACAGTTCCCATCGGTACAAACACACACACACACACATACACACACACACACTCACTCACACACACACAGTCAGAATAGGAGTCCTGGGCCATTCATCAGGGATCAGACTAGAGGGCTGCTGGGCTCCCCTGCCCTGTGCTACACAGTGTTACTCTTGAGCTCCTCTGCGACAATCACCAGAGGCTCTGGTGTCTAGGACGAAGCCTCACCCAGTGTTCCCCCAAAAGGGCAAGGTGGCCCCCTGAGATTCCTCGGGGGCTGAGGCTCGGCATGGTTTGAAACCACAGCAGAACATCCTTCTCACTCCAGTGTCTCCAACCAAGTGAGCTCGGATGGCTTGGTCAGTGAAGCTGGTGCCTGGTTACCAGGGTTCATGCTCTGTTTCATCCATTGTCAAGGTAATAATATCACTTCTTGTGGTGCCCATACCTGAGCCTCCTTTTCTCTTAAGACCACTTTCAAAAGCCCTATGGGCTGCTGATTTCTCCCCTGTACCCACCCATATCAAGTTTAGCAAAAACTTCCCAATTACCCACACCAGCCCCTACCCAACTTGGCTGCCATTAGAGTTCCAGCTTTGAGGATTAACAACTGGATTCACAACCAGTTCATCCTTCTCACCAGCGGTGTGATCATGGTTCCATCATTGTGCCACTCATGGGCTCCCCAGTGTCCCTAACTCTTTCTAGAAATCAGTGTAGCATCTAATTTCTAGGATTTATTGGGCATATTTGCCCATAAGAGCCTGCATTATCTCTGAAACCAGAGATGGGACTCACAGGTAGCTAAAGCACAAACTTAGAGATGGGAGAATCATGAAAAGGGGGAGAGACAAAGAATGCACCCCAACCCAATCAGGCCTGTGTTTCACACAGGGACTTGGCAATGTCAGTTCCTTTTTGGTTGTAATTCCCACTCTGAACCATATCAAGGTTGAGGTGACTGAGATTCAGAGGCTGTCCCTTTCTGGCATAGAGCTTCCCAAGGCTTCTCCTAAGATTTCAAATTGTCCAAGTGCTTCTACTCAGTCTAGTGGTTGGGGGCATCAAAAAGACTCCATGGTACCACAGTATCCTGCTGCCCAAAGCCAGTACATTCCTCACCTCAAGATGGCTCAGACTCTTTCTCTGAAATCATGGGAATAGAAGTAGGTGATGGGATATCATCTCCAAGATTGAGTTGTGCAAAGTTATGACTTCTCTCTGGATCCCTGTCTCCAGCACCACTCTCTTTCTTCATCTTAAACCCAAGCAAACAAATTGATTTAGCATGAGATGTCTATGGACACACCCCTGTGATAAAGACAGGACATAGTCCCATCCTCCCATTAGAAAAGCACTGAGGCTCAGCCAACATGGATCCTACCAGGAACACAGGCATGAACTCAGACTCTGATCCTCCCAGCCGAGCCTCAGTGGAGCCTGGACTCCCAGCCTCCTGAGACAAGGAAACAGAGGTGCCTAGCCGAGCCACCTTGGATGCAGCCGCACACAAACTGAACTCATCAATGCCTCTTGCTCTCAGTTGTAAGAGGGGAGGTGGTGTCTCACAACCCTGGACATCAAGTGCAGTCTCCAGGCTTTGGGGTGTGCCCTGGCCTCTCCCTATCTGCCCAGGCCCTCCAACCCACAATGACCTTTTACCCAACCTCCTCCTAGGGCCAAAGTCAATCCTGGCTCTCAATTTCTGCTGCCTTCCCCAACATACTGCTCCCAAAATTGAGCAGGGCTGGCTCTCTGTTATCATTCTGGTGCCAGCAGCAATGCCACCCCACTGACATAATTCTGAGTCCCAACCTAGGCACTCCAGCTGTCCTTGCCACACCTGGCCCTGTTTGGACTATGGCTCTTGCTCTTTTCTTTCAAGTGCATGTGTTTTGAGATTTTATGTCTCTACAGCCACAGATCTGCAGCTACAGCAGGGTAGAGCTCATGAGGGTGACATTCTGAGCCATGTCCAGTCCCATCAGGACTGTTAACTGGGGTGACTGCTGGAACACGGTGATGAGTGAACACATGGGAAGTGGTTGGACCCACCTTGCCTCTGAGTGGCTTCCTTTCAGGACAGGAGTGCTAGGGATGGGAGCCCCTGGTGTGGGATGCTTTGGACAAGGCGTGACCATGGGCTCTCTTTCCTGCCAAAACTGGCTCCACTGAGCATGGATAGCATTGTCATTCCTGGTGGCTAACAACAGTCCTGGGCCCCAGAAAGGAACCCATACTCAAGACCTACCCCTGAGTGTGCGTGTCCTCGAGGAAATGAGGTCTCCTGATCCCAGGTGCAAAGGGGTAAGTCCTCTAACTCCAGGGGCCATGAAGGGACATCTGAGTTTCCCTTGTCCTTCTTTCCCTCTGCTGAAACCACGGTGTCCTCACACTAACCACAGTAAGGACCCTGGCCTCATTCCCCATAAAGGCTCCATAAAGGACAGTCTCTAAGATGCTCAGTGGACAAACACCCTCTGCACAACCCATAACCCTATTCACCCAAGATGCAAGAGGATTTCTATTCAGGAAAACCAGGAAAGGGAGAGCATTTCTGAAGGACCCAAGGACATTTTTTTAGTGGGGGAGGGAGTATTAATGGATGAAGAACTACGGCCACCACCAACTTCCAGGAGCATACATGGCCCTTTGGGCACAGATCCATACCCTTTTTTTTTCCCATCAATTTTTTTCAAAAAAGTGAGTCTTTCTCTCAGATGGCACCTCTACACTAAGGGGGTCTCCTACTTCTTCCACAAGAAAATAGTGGGCAACAGGCCTCCCACTATGTGCATCTGAGAATACTCTGGGGGCATCTGCAGCCTTTCAAGACCCCAGGAACCATGCGGGCACCCAGCAGCAGCAGAGCACTTCTGCACATCACAACAATCGCCCTGGGTGAGAACTCTCCATTCCACTCTGTACTATGCCCTGCCATCTGACCTGATCAGTCCAACCCCTCTCCTTCCTGTTTCTTGATTGTACTGCTATGGTTCCCACACATAGATGCCAGGGTGTTTGTGGCCCACCACAACCGTTTGGGTGCCAGGAATAAATGACAATGGGGAATGTGGCTGGGAAATCTGGATGATTGAAAGTCCCACTCTCCAAGTTTTCATCTTCAGCATAATGAGTTAGAGGGGGACAGGAGGTCTCTGCCAGGTAGAGATGAGTGGAAAATGACTGAGCCTCAAATAAGTGCCTGGGATTCTGGGTTCAGAGCTGGCTTTAGGTGGAATTGCTAAGGGACTAATGTACTCTATGCAAAGGGACAGTGGATGCCCTCAGTGTGGACAGGCAGCTGTGCTGTTTAGAGCCCCGGGATATCCCAGGTGTGTGGAGATGGGGAATCCATGCGCCATCCCAGGCTGCTCCTGAGCACCTCTACCTGGATTCGAAGCTTGTGACTTTGCATCAATGTTTCCAGGCCTCCCACCCCAAAAGTGCTCTTAAAGACACTGAGGTTCCGTTGGCTCTGGACTCACCCTTTCCGCTGGAATCCTGTTTATTAGGAGGTCACACCAATTCTCAATACATAGGCTGGGCCCACTCAGATCCCAGGAGAATCAGGCATTGCTTCTACTTGTAGTCCATCATGACGCACGACACAATGCCTGGCCATACAAATCCAGAGTCCTTTATGCCACAGACGGCCCTACTCCCTGCTCGGGACACATCCTCCAGTCAACAACAGAAACCACCAGGCACAGGGCCTTGGTGTATACTGGCCTGCAAAGACCTGGGGGTCAAAGACCTGGGGGAGGAGGGAACCCCCAGGCTGGGTGGGACCCAAGACCCTAGATCCTGGGATACAGCTGCCCACTGACATGGACAGACAGCTTATGTGCACACAGTCAGTACTGCTGTCACTGAGAGGCCAAATGAGATACCAGCAGACTTGGCAGTGGACCTGGTATACCAAGGAGTTGGGGTAAACTGCATCCATTGAAAATGTTGGTGTTCAGAGAAAGACAAATTTTCTAGAATTTCACTTGTCTCATATTCCTGATAATCAGGTTTATAAAAACATAAAGTACAATGTTCTTTTCCTGGGCCTGGGGAGGGGAGTAGGATTCAGTGTTAATGGCAAGAGTATGTCAATGTGAGTTCTAGAGATGGATCATGGCAATGGCTATCAACAATATGAACATGCTGTGTACTTCAAAAATGGTTCAATTACAAAATGGATGTTGGTGTAGATTACCACAATGTAAACATTAGAGAGATTGCTGATTTACTTGTCTTCAGATTGTTTGTGTTGTGATAGCAGAATACAAGAGACTGGGTGATTGATAGCACAGATTTTATTTCTCAAATTCTGGAGGCTGGATGTCTAAGATCAGGGGCCAACTTCTGAGGACATTCTTGTTGTGTCCTCCTGGGGCAGAAGGTAAAACAGGGACAAGGGCTGCTTTGAAAAGCCCCTTCCCAGGGAAGGAGACTCCATGGCCTAAGCACAACTTTAAGTTCCCAACTGCTGGCACATCATATCAAAGAGACCAAATAGAATGACAGCCCATGCTCCCCAGAACATCCCAACTTCTTGGGATGACTCCATTTCTGCAAGTTTACAAGTCATGATTTTGGATAAGAAAAGGGTTAAGCTTAACACATGGGGAGAGGGCTCCCTTCTCTGCTGCTGCTTGCAGTGTTGCACGTGGCCTTACAAGTCATTACTGAGGTTCTGCACAACAGCTCCGACTGCCCTCCTACCACATCCCCATGGGGCTGACTCACACTCAAGTCCAGAAATCAGAAATGTCACAGGAAATTCATGGGAGATTTGTTCAAAGACCACTGAAAACACCACAGTTCACACATGCTCAAGTCTCTTACAAAAATGGCAGAACAATGCATATCTTCTTCCTGTATTTTTTACATTATCTCTACATGACTTATGACACCTAATACAAAGAAAGGGCACTGAAATTGTCTGTCATACTACATAGTCTAGGAAACAATGATGGGAGAAGTATCTGTCCATAGAGACACAATTGATTTCCTGATATTTTTGATTTGCAGCGAGTGGGGACTTTGGATGGAGAAGGATGGTACAGGGCCAACTGTACTTTCTTGCTTTGCATTGAGGGGAGAAAACAATGAAGCCAAGACAAGGGCTTAAAGGAGCTGATATCCTTCAAGTCACCATCTGGACACATCTGACCTTCAGTCTGGAAGACTTTCTGGGAGAGGATCCAAGGACTTGCCTACTGTGGAAGGAATCCAAAAGGGTGTCAAACAAACACTGATCTTTCAGGAGGGAGGGAGTCAATCCAATTGTCTAGATCATGTTTACAGGTCAGAGGGTGGGTTCCAATGCAAAACACTGCAGAGTCCCATGGAGAACTCTGGAGAATGTTGGTGATTTCAGAAAATGTGTGAATCCAGGGGTCACAAGGTCCTCTCAGACATAAGGAAGGAACCTGCCATGACAGGAATTAGGACAACAGATACCAGGAAGCCTCACTGTGGAGAGATATGAAGGAAGGCAAGTGTACTGGATAGAATAGTTTCCCCTGAATTCTTGTCCACCCAAAAGTGGGTGTGACCTTGTGTGGAAACAGTCTTTGCACAGTGCTCAAGCTAATAAGAGTTCACATGATGGAACACAGCATCAACTAGCCCTAAATCCAATATGTGGTGTTCTTGAAGGAAGAGGGGAGTTTGGACCCAGAGACTAGGGAGACCTGGGGAAACAGACTGTGTGAGGTTTGAGGCAGAGACTGGATTCCCATAAGGGAACCACAGATTGTGGGCAGCAGCAAGAGAGTGGACAAAGGCTGGCAGAGTTGGGGGGGACACTCCCCTAGACCCTGTGACGAGTGTGGCACTGAAACAGCCCACACTGGCATTGTGTTCAGCCTCTGGAGCTCAAGGGAAGGCCTTGCTTCTGTTGTAGGCCACCCAGATGGCTCAGTTTGTTTGCAGGAGCCCCAGACCCGCCTGAAGGTCTGAGCCTGTTGGCCATGCAGGTTGGATCTGGGCCACAGACACACTCTGATGACTGCACGGTCTCAGCCCTGAGGCAAGACAAGCGCCAAGTAGGAAGATGGGGAAAGGGCTAGGCACACACTGTGGCAGATGGTGCCTGTGTTACTGGGAGCACTTTTGACCCCAGTTCCCTGACCTGCTGCCAACATGGCCTACATAGGAGTGTAGAGGGACACAGAGCACGGATCTGTCCCACTCGGTGTGCTCAGGCATGCACCATGGCCAGCAGCCTCGTGCCTCGCCTAGTGAGTCCCTAAGTGGCCCCCTCTTCCCATCCTGAGAGCTCCTCCCCTCCTCATGTACTACTACCTCCCCACTGCCTCTGGCAACATCTATTCAGTGCAACGACAACATCCCTGGGAACTTCTGTCTGTTGAATAGAAGGGGAGCCTATGATCCCAGGACAGTGTGCTTCCACACACCCTAATGGAATTGGCCACCTGGAGGCTGGAACTAAAGGTTATTAAGGCTGAATTACAGGTGTGCACCTCTGGCACGTCATTTTTTAAGTTAAATAAAAATATTTGATTTGCAAATCCTCACCCCTCCTAATATTTTAATTATTTCCTCAACATATGAAATTTGACCAGTGTAAAGTTAATTTTGTGTTATAGAAAGTTGATTGAAATAACATTTATATAAATAATCACCAAATCTTGAATTTTTCTTCTCCTTTTTTGTCAGGAACTGCTTGGATACAAGAGAACACAGTATAGACTCATGGAAATGCTTGAAATGAACCACTGAAGCTTAGCATTCAGTGCTGGACAGGGTATGACAAGGTCACTTGATATCTGCTCCAAAGAGTCTACCAGACAGAATCCTCTGACTGATCCCTGACTGAGCCATAGGAACTGGCTAGAAAAGCCTTCACATCCTCAATACATTCTTCACTTCAGAATACTGGACAAGCATTGATATCCATCTCTCGTTACCTTGCTCCCCAGCCAACCATTCTTCAACAAATTTAAAGAAACAACTCATGGAAGCACAAAGAAAGGGATGTTCACTACACACATCCATGTGGGAAAAAGACAACTGGTATTTCTTTTTTTTTGCTATTTTAGATGAAATCTCTCTTGCATGACCTCCACAAACCAAATGAAAATATTTGTGAAATTCCAAAGAAAACAAGATCCACTTGCCAATGAGACAGCGCCATGAATTTTGACACTCCAAATGTAGTGTGTGTGTTTAGGAGGCAGTCACAGTTTCCATGAAAAAGTCCCATGAAATCAATTAGGAAGATCCATGCTCTAGCCCTATCATACAAGTGATGTGACCTTGAAAGAGTCACTTACTCTTAGCAACCATCATCACTAACCACTAAGTCAATGAATAAAGGTCCGTCCTCAGGTGTCAAGCCACATGATGCGGGATGAGCATGGATGAGGATGGGTGGGAGAAGTCTCCCCCTCTAACACAATTAGGGAAGGCTGTGCCTGCCCTCAACTGGCTGGGGGGCCTGGGATCCTGCCACAGAGGGGGATTCCAAACCTCACATCCCCTGACCCAGGCCAGAAGACCAGGTAGAGTCCAAGGACCCTGGGGTGGCCCAGTGGCAATAAAGGTCCAAAGGAACTAGGGATCTGCCTGGACCATCAATCCCCTACTCTGTGAGCAGGGCTGCATGACGAGGCCAGAGGCCATCCACAGCAATCTGCCTTGACAGGAAAACGGAGGGACTGCAGGCTGCCTCTGGCTCACTGAATCAGGGTGGTGTTTTCATAAAGCAAGACCACTTCCTCACATTTGACCAGCAGCTCGTGTGCTGACAGCACAATGGCTGGCTTGACTCAGGCCCTGAGAAATTAAATAGAAAATTCATAGCAAACCCATCTTTAGCTCTTCCACATCATCAGGGGCTCTGATTCAATTCCTTCAAGAAAGGGGTCTGAAATGGTGTCTAAACATGCTGGGGACTCACCTCTGTGTGGAACTTTTCAGGAAAAAGGGGATCAAATCTCATGAAGCAACTCTTCTCTCTTCTAGCCCATGGGCAATGCAAGGAACCTGCATGATACCAGAGGCTCACTTCTCTCTTCTCATGTCTTCTGGAAAGGATTCATTAATGCTTCCTTCAAGGTGAAGCAGAAGCCTGCATTCCCAGCTGCACGGAAGTGTTTTGAAGCGTTGAAGGCACTGTCTCCCTTAAAACGAAAGAAGAAAAAACAGGTCATTGGAAAGGCACGTGGATTAGAGTACATTATCAGTGAGCTGTCCTCCCTGGAGCCTTCCACATGACCATCTTCCATATTCACAGAGCAATGCTTTGCCACTTTCAAAGAGCCGGAAACCATGATTCTGAGAACAAGGAGGTCAATAAGGAACTTGAAGAAAGCACTATGTATTGCAGAAAGTGGCACACCAAGGATCTTCAGCACAGCTGCTAGAAACAAGAGGTTAACTTCAGTATTGACTTCCTATAATTTACTAAGTACAATATAAGTGCCAAGCACAATATGCAGCATCATCCCAATAGCACAGTATACCTAGTATGCAGGAAAACACCTGCACCAGAACAAGTAAGTATTTTATCTTTATTTGTAAAAATAAGCAGTAAAACAATACAATTGATGAAAAATTTCTCATTTCCCTATTACATATCTGGTGTAATTCCCTATAAGTAATACCCAAAAGAAAAAAATCAAAAGTGTATTTGAAAAGTGTAAACTTGTCATTGGATTAGATGTATTAATAATGTGTTTCTAATATTTATGTATGCTGTGTTCCTGCCTAATGCTGTTTTGGAAAAGAGCATATAGAATTAAACATTTCACAGTATTTGCTTGAAAATACTGCTGGCTATGTCAGGCATGGCTAAGTGAACAGTGGGACTTGTAATATTCAGAGAATGCAATGTTGTATACTGAGGTCCCCAATTCCAATATTGTATGTGATACTTATGAAAGCCAGGGAGGCAGCAGGAGTATGGAAGCTGATTGAATAGATGACCTCAGGGCGTGCCAACGGCTATGCCAAATGAAAACATGTTCTAGCTAACCACAGCCTTGAGGCTCATGGGCCTAGACCTTGTGTTTTTTAAAGGTGCAAAAATCCAGTATTAGTGTAAAAATATCTAAAAGTTAAAGGTAGGTAATTGTAAATAGTGTCCAATTCCATATCTGATAAAATGGGCTGCCAATTTGTGAATTTAGCTCAAGCAAAAAAATAAATAAATAAAACAGATAGATGATAATGATGATAACAGAGATAAAATTTTTGTCTTCTCCAGGATGCCTATAAATATGTTTCATTTAACTTAGATGAAAGTAACTTAAAATAGAATTTCTGAGTGAATATATTATATATTATATTACACATACATTTTGTTATGGAATATTTGGTTATTCTTAAGGCCTCACCTATAAACTGTCTCATAGGATATATGAGGGGGAATGACCCAAAGGATAAGAAAATGGCTGGAACTATTCTCAAATGTACACATGTAGCCTGAAGTTTAGGAAAAGAGACCAGACACATTGCCCCTTCAAGACTGCACTCAGATTGCAGGTATACCAGGATGGTTGTCTCCAGAGTGATGGCTTCATGTCACTAAACATTCCTAGCTTTCCTCAGAAACCTGACACACAGCCAACAACCTCAGTTTGATGGCACCTAAATTATACCTAAACAATTATCAACCAATTTGATCCATTAATTAATATATATCACAACTTTATCACTTAAACTAAACCACAGAAAATTGTAAACAAATGGTCATTTGCTTTGATACCTTTACTTCCATTTCATTACCCAGAGATGATCAATGCTGTACTTCAAGGAATATAGATTTATTACAGAATATTTAAGATCCTAAGGATATATTTTAGCTCAGCCCATGTTTTACTTTATTATAAATATGACTTCATGTTTTGAATATATCATCTAACATTTTTCCTTCCCAAATGGTAGGCCAATCTGTACTCACTTATTGTTTAAGAATTTTACTAATTGTTTGAAAGTTCCAGAGGACCTGTTAGTCCTCATAATGGACAAACAATCCAATATTGTCT
Source organism: Marmota marmota marmota (assembly GCF_001458135.2). Classification (NCBI taxonomy): domain Eukaryota; kingdom Metazoa; phylum Chordata; class Mammalia; order Rodentia; family Sciuridae; genus Marmota; species Marmota marmota. The sequence goes on from NW_026000022.1 coordinate 190,655, forward strand.
TCCTTGTAATGGACAAAGAATCCAACAAGTCCAGAGAACGTACATGTACAATAAGAAAAAGATAATGTCAAGTAAAGGAATAAGCAGAAAGATTCAGAGGAAGCTCATTTTCACAAGAGACTCTCCTCCCAAAGTGAAAAGCATTTGAAGAGATTCTAAGAAAAATACCAGCAAAAACAGTGTGCTACCAGTTTGTATGTACTCAACATACAAAAGGGGGAAACCTAGATAATAAAATGCTGGCAAAGTGTAGACATGTTGAGTTATTCAGAAGAGCTACCTGGAAGAGTTGTCAAAGAAGTAAACATACATCCTTTGACACAGAAATTCCACCTGTTGGTACATCACCAACATATGGTGCTTAAGCACTTTTACAAGGAACATCCTCATGTTCCTTGCAGCCTTGCTGTGCTGACCAGGAGTTGAGGGTTACCTGGAAGCCCACTGCTGGGACTGTCAAAAGCTAAAAATGTAGTGGACGCAAATCTTCATAAGTTAAAAGCAATCCATTAAAAACTAGATTGAAACATGATAGGAAAAATCCCTGAATTCAAGTTCTTGCTAGCGTACCTACCAACAATAATGCTCGATCAAGATACTGGGATACTCAAAGGCAAAAAAAAAAAAAAATGGAGAAAATATTATGTCATTATTAGTTTTCTTAAATGCAAAAATGGAAATGGCAATATTTACCCATCCAAGATCTGTTATGCGTACTAAATGAGATTTTTGTGGACATGTTTGTAAATGATTATCATCTCAGATACTTTCTGTGACTCACCAAATGCAAAGATCTATGAAGAATTACAGTCTCCATACATGAATTCATCCTCAAAAGCCTTGAGTCAACAGGTGCTTCACAAAATAGCTGCTTGGGTGGTAAGCCCTGGCAAGTCAGAATCTGCAGTTTTATAATTCCCAGGGGATCTGAATGAGCATCACAGTTCAGATTCCAGATCAAGGAATACTTTGATGGTGACTTGCAACTTACTAACAGTTTCTTCTTCTAGGAGTAGATGTGACAGACCAAGGATATCAGCAACAAAAGTCTGCTTATTAAAATAGAATAAGGAAACTATTTTCTTTTCTTTTTTTTAAGCCTTTATTTTATTCATTTATTTTTATGTGGTGCTGAGGATTGAACCTAGGGCCTCACACGTGCTAGGCAAGCGCTCTGCCATTGAGCCACAACCCCAGCCCAGGAAACTATTTTCAACTATCCTACTATTAAAGCAGTGTCAGAAAGGATATGTGTATAGGAATGTATACAACTCTTTATGAGTGCCAAGAAGAAACAGCATTACAACAGGTAACCTAAACTCTGACTCCCTAAAGCCTTTCAAAATATTTATGTGATCACACTCTAGAATGTCGCTTGACCACAGTTCATACATGGCTTACAGTTCTCAGTACTCATTGTGTCTTATTCTGTGAGCCCATTGAAATTCAGCACATTTGATATTTATGGTTTAGAGCAGAAGCCCACCACAGACACAGTGGTCAGGCTAGACCCTTCTACTTTCCCTTTCCTCAGGGGATTCCCACAACCACAGTAATGTCACAGGGTTGTATGTCCCTCTGATGAGCAATTAATTAGTGGCTATGCTGGAACTGATCTTATCACACCTCAACACCAAATCAAGCTGGGCTCCAGAGTCACTGTGTCTCGTGAGATACATGAAAATCTCTCCTGGCCTCCTGCCACCAGGTGACAGAATTTCTGCCATGGACTAGGGACACATCTCTCAAAGTCAGAAACACATTACAACATCCTTTGGGTCAGGGCTATGGGATCTCCCCTTAGATGTCTAGCTGACCTAGATGCCCTGGGTAGAGAAGGACTTCTGGAAAGAGCACTAGACACAATTGCATAGTGAAACCTTGACCAGACACTGTACGTCACTGTCTGGTGAACATTTCAATGACCCTACCTGGTCGATGCTTTCATACTAAGAATAAAAAATGCTTCATATTTCCCAATTAATAAAAACAATATAGTATTCATTGCCATGTTCAAAATGAGTCACAAGTTCAAGGCCAACCTCAACAAGTTATCGAGTCCCTAAGCAACTTAGTGTGACCCTGTCTCAAAATAAAATATAAAAAGGGCTGAAGATGAGCTCAGTGGTAAAGCTCCCCTGGAGTCATTTCTCAGTACCAAAAGAAAAACGAGTCATTTCTGGAAAGTTAATAATTTGTGAGATAAGTTTTCTTTTTCTTAACTCATCATATATTACTGGTTATTGTCATTAATCCATTTCAATATTCTTTTCATGCTGATTATTTTATATCAAATCCTTACTTTTCTCTTAATTCTGTTCATAGAATGCAGAGCATGAAGTTCAGAATTGGGCAGAAATCTGGCAGAACTTATTGGAAAGAAATTAGAAAACAAATTTCTAGATAAAGGTATGTTAGGAGGCAGAATCCATGGCAAACTATTCTTCATGCCCTACTGAAATCATGATCCACCTTATTCCTCTATCATGGGGAAATGTTTTCATATTTCTTTTGGTGAAAATTATTTTTTTAAACTATACATTACTTCAGAGGACTTGGGGAGTTTCCTGTAGGTCAGAAAAATAATATCTTTGATGAACTGTTCAGTGAAAAGAAGTATTTAAGAAATAACTAGTGAATCAAAAACAGTGTTTCATTAGTCACTACTTAAAAGTGAAGTTTGGGGTCTGAAACCAACCTTTTTATTAATATTAATTAATATTAGTTTATTATTAATAGCTAATCCCCCCCAAAAAAATGCCGAATGTCTTCTCTGATATAAGGGAGGGAGTGACTCAAAATGGGGTAGGGAGGGAGAGCATGGGAGGAAGATTACCTCTAGATAGAAAATAGGGGTGGGAGGAAAAGGGAGGGAGAAGCAAGGATGGTGGAAGGAGACACTCATCATTATACAAAATACACGTATGAAGATGTGAATTTGGTGTCAACATGCCTTATATGCAAACAGAGATATGATAAATTGTGGTATAAAGGTGTATTAAGAAATGTAATGCAAAAAATAATAATAATAAGAGAGCTCATGTATGATGGCATAATTTAGCGTGAACATACTTTATTTTTTTTTTTTTTACACTTAATTTTTGTTTTAATTAGTTATACATGACAGTAGAATTCATATTGACACAGCATACATAAATGGAGTATAACTTCACATTATTCTGGTTGTACATGATGTAGAATCACACTGGGCATATAATGGCATATGTACATAGGGTAATAATATCCGAGTCATTTTACTAATCTTCCTACCCCATAATCCCTCTCCTCCCTTCACTCTCCTTTGCCTAATCTAAAGTAACTCTATTCTTCCCTAGCCTCCCCCTCATTTATCGTAAATTAGCATCCACTTATAGGAGGAAATATTCAGCCTCTGATCTTTTGGGATTGGATAATTTTGCTTATTTTGCATAATATTCTCCAGCCTCATCCATCTATCCACAAATGCCTTAATTTCATTATTATTTAAGGCCAACTAATATTCCTTTGTATGTATATACCACATTTTCTTCATTCATCTGTTGAAGGACACCTAGGTTGGTTCAGCATTTTTGCTATTGTGAATTGAGCTGATGTAAACAATGATGTGGCCACGTCACAAAAGTATGCTGATTTTAAGTCCTTTGGGTGTAAACCTAGGAGTAGAATAGCTGGGTCAAATGATGGGTTCCATTCCAAGTTTTCTGAAGAATCTCCATACTGCTTTCCAGTGTGATTGCACCAAGGTATGAGTGTACCTTTTTCTCCACATCCTCACAACATTTAATGTTGTTCATATTCTTGATGATTTTATATCTTGGAATACACAATTTCCTAGTAGACTCCTTGTGATTTGACTAACTTACAGATAAATCTCTGAAAAAGTTATTTGGGATCAATATGCCATTTTTTTTTTTTTAGAACACTAAAGAGAAAGTATTTTATTTTCTTAGTGCAGTAGAGTCATACATAATTGTGGGGTTCATTTTGTCATATTCATAAATGCAAATAACAGTGTATTTCTTTTCAGTTCTCAATACTATCCCATCCCCCTCCCTTTCTTTTAATCTATTTTCTTCCTTCTATTCATTTTTTTTTTAATTTATTTTTTATTGGTTGTTCAAAACATTACACAGCTCATGACATATCATCTTCCATACATTTGATTCAAGTGGGTTATGAACTCCCATTTTTTACCCCAAATACAAGTTGCAGAATCACATCGGTTACACATCCACATTTTTACATAATACCATATTAGTGACTGTTGTATTCTGCTACCTTTCCTATCCCCTACTATCCCCCCTCCCCTTCCCTCTCATCTTCCCTCTCTACCCCATCTGCTGTTGTTTTAATTCTCTCCCTTGTTTTTTTTTTTTCCCCTTTCCCCTCACAAACTCTTATATGTAACTTTGTGTAACAATGAGGGTCTCCTTCCATTTCCATAGTTTCCCTTCTCTCTCCCTTTCTCTCCCCCCACTAGTCTCTGTTTAATGTTAATCTTTTCCTCATGCTCTTCTTCCCTGGTGAACATACTTTATATACAGAGTTACAAAAAATTGTGCTGTGAATGGATAATTATGATTGTAATGCATTCTACTATTGTCATGTAAGAAATAAAAAAAAGAAAAATCAAAATAGATATGCTAATCAAAATAGAGCCAATTAATGTTAATATAAGTAAACATAAATTAGAGTCATACATTAGTTTTTTATTCATATAAAATTTACATAAATGTAATTATGATGTACATATTCTTGTGTCTGTCTTCTGCTCATGGAGTTGGAAATAGCCATACATGACATATTTTCATTGTTTTATAGTTTTGCATTGTATGAATATCCAAAACTTATTTACCCACTCTAGTGATGAACACGTGAGTTGCTTCCACTTTGAAGTCACATGAACAGCAAAGCTCTGAACATTTTTGTACTTATCTTTTTCTGACTATAGGTATAACATTCTGGTCCATAAACAGTTGGCAGTGGAACTTCTGGGTCATACAGCATGCAAGCATTCAGCTTTAGGGGACACTGTAAAACAGACTTTCAAGGTACTGTACCAATTTATACCCCCACTAGAATTATATGAGAATATTAGTGTTAAAAAGTTACTATTGTTTTGCTTTTAACTTTGGTCATTCTCATGAGTAGCTATCAGCATCAGATCATAGCTCTGGGATAACTAATGCTATAAAGCACATTTTCACATTAACTAGCAATTTAAATAGACTTTTTGAAATGTGCCATTTAAATTCTTCCCCCAATTTTCTCTTTTTCTGCTATTGTTTTAAAAATTAGTCAATTGCTTAACATGAAAGATAATTCTGTATAGTGTCCAGTAATATTTTGGTGATAATGCCTAACAAATCTTTTCTAGATTTATCTTTTGTGTCTGTAAAGAGTGTCTCTTCTTGAAATTTTACCTTCTGTAATTTTATGGTAATATACATATAAAAATTATTTCCCTCTAAAAACAAAACAAAACAGTGTTTCATTAGCCACTACTTAAAAGTGAAGTTTGGGATCTAAAACTAAACTTTTTATTAATATTAATTAATATTAATTTATTATTATTAATATTAATTCAAATATTACCATATTAATTCAAATATTACCATTTCCTTTTTTGCATGTAAGAAAATTAATAATGACATAATATTTTCTTCTTTTTTTGCCTTTGAGCAAATTCTCCCAATTTGCCTCCAGAATTCTGGTTGATAAGGTAAAAAATTCACAGAATTTATTCAGATGGGGTAAAGAAGCCACTTTACACAAGGCTCCATATATCAAAGACATTCAGTCATTCAAAAATACTTATTGAGGGCCCATTGTGCTCTTGGCAGTGTTCTAAGTACAGTTCAAAGCAAGTGAACCAAATGAAATTCTATCCTTGTGAAAATTACACTCTAGTGCTGAGCAAAATGAACAGGAAAAATATATAGTATGGGGCTGGGGATGTGGCTCAAACAGTAGACATTCGTCTGGCATGCGCAGGTTCGATCCTCAGCACTACATAAAAACAAAATAAAGATGTTGTGTCCACCGAAAACTGAAAAATATTAAAAATTTCTCTCTCTCTCTCTCTCTCTCTCTCTCTCTTTGTTAAAATATATACATATATAGTATGTTAGCTGGAGGTTTTAAAAATAAAACTGGAAAAGTTAATGAGGATGCAATAGAAGAATTGAAAGGATCTCATTTTTTGTCTTATACCCTGGGACTTCCTAGTAATTGTCCCTTTTGGTCAGCTGATAGCACCAACCTGTTTGATATGCAATAGGCAACCAGAAAAAGACAAGGAAGGCCTCAGGCCAGCTACCCAACCCAATCACCTCAAGGCCCCATTCTCTTGGCTAGCTAGGCAGCAGAGTCTCCCTGACACACAAATCAGTATCCCATCGATTTTAACTTGAATGGATGGAATCACTAAGCCACCCCCTCTTGACTGCTGAATGACTAATGGGAACATCATTTTACAAATAAAAACACATCATATTAATTCAAACTTAAATGCAGTGAAAGAGAAATAAAATCATCCTCAGGGCCCAATGGACCTGGAGAAGAGGAAAACTGCAACTTCAGCCTCCTATATCCTGGCATGTAGGAGAAGGGAGATCATGAACTCTAGCTCCCTCCAACCTTCCATGTGGAGGAAAGGATTTTCACAACTCCTGTCCTCTCTAATTACAGTGTACCACCTAAGGGGATAGGGCATTGGAGGAAGTAAATTTCACTGAGGATGATCACAGTCCAGAGGCACATGCTCACCAAAACACAAAGGAACAATCCTAGGACCACAGAACATTCCCTTCCTCCGACATCTCACCTACATATTACTCAAGGCCTATGTACCTGAATTCTTTTAATGGGCACATCATGTCCAGATTTCCAGAAAAAAAATTATAAGGCAAAAATCGCAGCTTGTAGAGACAGAGCATTATCAGAAGCCAGACTCAGATGGCAGGGAATTATCAGACCAGGAATTTCAAACAACTGTGACTCATAAGCCAAGCCTGATGATCTGCTTATTTCTGCCTATCCTAACCCAGATCTGCAGGAAAAGGATGAGGGAACTGAAAGTAGGGCAGGCACAGGGAAGAGAAGAGGCCTCATTCGCATGAGAAGAAAATACACTTAGTAGGTGAGGGAGAGAAAATATTTATTGAAGGGACATGAGTAACTAAATATAAATGAAACCTGGGAGGGTCAGGAGACCTACAAATCTCAGGGTATAACCCATTCTTAATTTGTGTATATAGTTCACTAGAGGAGAACCAGTGGAAGAAAAAATGACTGAAGGCTGGTCTGGTGTCTATGTGTTCATTACATAGTCTAAGACTTTAAGTTGTACAGGAGAGTGAGTGGAATGATTGAGTTTTTTCCCATTTAGATGTCAACATGACTTGGACAGCTTTAGTGAAATACCAAACAAACGCTGTTTAGTATTGCTTCAGTGCAGATGTCTTCGGACCTCTGCTACACATCCATAAATCTTTTGTTCACTAGATAATCATGGTAGTATACCAATTAGAATATTCTATAAGCCACAGAGTTAACATATTAACCTATGCCTACACAAGGAAGAAAATATCCATTGCAATTACACCCCAGTGACAGGAAAGACATGCAGTCTTTGGAATGGGGTTCTTTAGATATCCTATGCAATTGTACCTGCTTTTAAAGAACTTACATAGATGTGTCAAGGGCTTGGCTGGGCCTGGTGATTCAGCATGATCTGCTAGCAATGTCAATTCATTATTGCCAGCACAGGGACCCATGGTCTTCCTAGCTATGTCAGTGAGAACTTGTTTCTGTAGAATAGATATCAGAAAAGTATTTGTCTGTTGAGCCTCACTCTCCCATACAACGCAACACCTATTAGAATAGTTGTAGCTCACAGTTTGCACAAACTTCAAATTTTATCCCCAATCCAATCACACCTTATTAGTTTCTCTAAAGTCACCCCCACCCACAGAACTGTCATCGCTGACCACTACCACACTTACTAACAAGCATTTGCTTCCACTCCCCATACCTGATACCAAGATCTTTTTTATTCCACAAAAAAGCCAGATTATCTTCTTAAAACACATGTAATATCATGTTTTTCCTGTTTAAAGCAACTCAATGTCTTCTGATTTCAAAGGGAATATCTTCCAAACTCCTTAGCTCAACATTCAATGCCCGTGCGGCCTGGCCCACTCTCTCCAACTGCACCTCCTAGCACTGCTCCACTTGTCACTGTTCTCTATTCATCTTGGACTTCTTTCTCTTCCTCAAGCCAAGTTCTCTGTCACCCATATCAGTCAGGATCTCAAAGGAGAATTCAAAAATGGATATTCACATAAAGATGTGAACAGCAAAACCAATATGAATACTGGGCTCCCAGGGTTAGCAACATCTGAAAGCCCTTCTCATTCCTAGGCCTAAAACCAGTATTTTGTGTTTATGTACATATACCCTGTCTTGACTGCTAGTTCAATAAGTGAGAATTTTTATGTCTCAATTACAATCTCATGGCCCTCCCTCCACCCCAGAGCCTAGCACCATGCTTAGTGCAAAAACCATGCTTAGTGTAGAGTAGACACTCTATAATGCAGTATACTTGGACTGAAATTTGATACACTATAGCTTCTCCTCACTTTTCCTGTTCTATCTCAAGGCCACATCTACTAGGAATCAGTTGTGGGATTATCTACTCAATCCCCAATCACTGGAAGATGCGAGTCTGACTGGTGTCAACAGCTCATTATCACTCTACTACAAGTGGAGGTTAAAAATTACCTCATCTGCACCTGCTCTGTATTTACATCTCAACCCAGAAGAGGCACCCTGCCTGATGATCACTGTGTCTGAAACCTTCCCACATGCTGGAATACCCAAGTTCTGTTTCTTTGTCAATCCTTTAGGGAATATGCAGAGCAGGACCAAATTTTATCTTACAGCACCTGATCTAGATCATGTGGCTTCTCTGACTCCTTTCTCATCTTTAGTTGATTATTAAACAAACAAAAAAAATACCTCACAAAAATGGCATGACAGCTTCTTTTTTCTTCAGGCTATTAAAAGCTAAACCAATTTAAACACAAAGTCATCTAAGCTTGAACTTGGTCCTATAACCCTGGACAACCTGACATGATTAAACCAAAAAGTCAACCTAGAATTGTTAAAGAAATTAAATTATAGCTATGATTTCACATAAGATCCTTTAGTTTGATAAAGATCTCTGTGTGGCTGTACTTCATGTGAACATAAACAAGTACTCCTTGAATGCTTTGACCCAAATCTCTAAGTATAGAAGTTCATGAATCCATATGTCAATTATCTCCAAGATAGAATCATACCTCTCCTGGAGTCATCGTTCTGTAACTTAATATTTTCATCTTCATAGAAGGGTACATGGCCGACTGAGTAAAATCTGAATACCAACAAAAGGTTGTTTAGTGGAAAAACTAACTGTATCTTAAAAGCAAGCACACAATGGCCAAGTCTTGTAGCAGCGGAGATCATCATCGTTGAAATTACTAAGAAATGTGCCCAATTATATCAATAGATAATGGCTCATCCACAATGGAGAGTTGGTTTAGTATGAATGGCTGGCAGTCCTGCCTTTCTAACAACCCTGTCATGATCATGTGCTACTCTGATCAGCAGGCTGTGGCCCATGGGTCACATCCACCCCACCACCTCTTTTCATGCCCACACACTTGCTCCTTCCCCTTCCCAAAACTAATGCCCAATTCCCACTTCATCTTGTCTCGAACACATTTTGTGATTTGCACTTCATCTGAATAAAGAAATGTTTTTCTTCTCCACCGTCAAATCGTAATGACTACCAAGAGGAACTGGTAAAGTTGATTACACAGTGGATTGGTTGGATTCAGTTGGAGAAAAAAGAATCATCTGTAATGAACTTGAATAAACAGAATTTTACTCTCATACTGACAAGTACACATTTTCTACTCCAAATAATACTTGAGTCATAACTTCAAAGTCCTAATAGGATGTCTGTGCTTTGAACTGCAAACACAACAAGAACCACTTGGGGGAGACATTGTGTGTGGAATCCACTTTAGATTTTTTTTTTTTTTTTTTAAGCCATCTCTCAACAAGTATATAAAATTCTTGAATTAAAATGTGAGCTTAACTGATGCTATCTCAGAAATTTCTAATGCCCTCTGCTGGTTATTTTTCGAGTCCTTTAAAGGTCTAGGAAAAAATTTAGACTATACAAAAATTTGGACTATATAAATGAAATGGTTATAATTAGCAGGTTCCCAGGTATCCTTGAAGTCTCTTCCACCATATGTTAGGTCATTCAAAGGGATTTATACGGTGGCTGGGACCCAAAGCAGTCCACATTTCATGCCAATTACAAGTGACAGCCACAAACACAAGGTGTGATTTGATCAGTGATACACCAGGTCTCTGGCCAAATATCTACACATCTCTTCCTCCCTAGCTACTTCCTCTATGGACAGTTTGAAAAGCCAGGTGGGTGGTTCTTGCCAACTTCTGTCACTGATAGGATGAGCTTATCTACCTCATTGCTGAGGTTTTCTTTAATCATAGAGATACATGGTATGCTTTCACATGAGGTTTATAAATTAATGTGCTAATTCTTTCAACAAATATGCATTGACACCCCCATTCATAATGTAATGTAGCAAACACTTCCCCAGACACAGAATGAATTCTAAACAAGACCAAATCCTTGCCCTCAGGAATCCTTCATTCTAGGGAAGGCTGAAGAGAGATGTTTTATAAATAAACCAAACAAAGAAATGTTTTAAGAAGGGTTATCTTGGAGAAAATAAAGCAGTGTCCAGTCTATAGAATCGTAGGGATGAGGTCCATCAGAGAATGCATCTCCAAGGAGGTGAACTTGAGAAACTTACGTAAGTAACAGTAGAAAAGCTAATGAATGAGGCTGAAGAAGTGGGCAGGAACACGAGGAACTGCACTTTCTTTTACATATTTTGAGAAACCTTCATAGGATTGGGACAGGAGAATGGCATCATGTGACTTGAGTTGTAAACATATCACATGGATGGCAGCATGGAAGACAAAGTGAGCAGGTGGTGTGAAAACAGATCCGTTCAGGGGGCTCTCCTAACTGTGGCTGGACTGCAGTAGTGTGCAGGGAAAGACTTAGCAGTTGGTTTCAGCAGCTATTTTAGGGTTAGTCCTATATATCGTAGAGCAAGGAAAAAGACAGGAATCAAGAAGGACTCCAAGGCTTCTGGTCTGAGTGCAGTGGTTGAAGTGGCCACATTTCTGCCACCTGCCCCAGAAGACTTTGTCCCATATCTATTCCTCCTGAACCATGTACTGGCTCAGTACAGAACACTCAGGGACAATAAGTGTGGGTGGTGGCTGTAATTACTGAGCTTTGGTCTAAAATTGTTTTTTCTTCATTCAGAGAAACTTTTTTCCTTGTGCAATCTGCTTGCTCTTCTCTCTTTACTCAGCTCCTCTTCACCTTTCAAGGCCTGATTCAATTTTCACTTCATGCCTTCATTATCTGCACTCCCTCAAACATAGAATAGACCCTACACACACCCACACACACACACACACACACACACACACACACACACTGCTCTAACCATTTGAGGGGTAGCCAGGAGCCCCACTTAAGTGCTCAGGTTGGCAAGGATTTTATATAAATATTTTAATGTCTGTTGGCCTCATTCAATCCCTATCATATATCATTTGGTTTTTTACAATCCTTTATGAATCAGAAAACCATTCTTGATTCATTAGTCGTAAAAAAAACAGGCCTTGGTTGACAACCCCTGGTGAAGAGTGTGGTCTATGTAGACTGCTTTGGATCTTGGCTCTGGTGCTTTCACTTGGGGCCTAAGACCATCATTCAACCTCTCTGTGCTTCAGTTTTCTGTTGGGAGATAATTCTGTAAGGGTCACTCTCATTTCTGTACATCTTTGCTCCACGTTATGTTTTTAAGAATATTTGTATAGAACACTTTATTTTGCTTCTGGCATGAGGAGTGGCTTTGTTTATCATCCATAGGATAATGATAGTATCTCCCCTCAGGAAGACAGAAGGTGTGCTGGAGCCAATATAGAAGATTTGGTTTCCTGAGCTCATGTTCCTTAGCTATGGCACAAGACCATGGCATGTGTATTTGTAAGTCTGAAATCCATGACACATGCTGTGCCTTGAGTAATAAAGTCCTTTGTCTCTGACGCAGAAATCTCACATCTTTTGCCAGGTTTCCTACAACTTGGTAGCTTGTAAGTAAAGCAAAATCCAGATCCTTCACAGTTCTTGACATCCTCATGAATAGAATCTACCTCATAGGATCATGCTAAAGATTAAATAAGCTAATATATTGAAGCTTTCACTGAGAATAGTTCTAGGCACAGTTTAAAATCATGTACATTTCAATTATTATTAACATTATAACTCTTTGTACCTTATAGAAAATTATCATAATTCCATTGATATACTCATTTTGTAATGTTTTGTTTCTTACTCTTTACTAAATTATACTTTCTGAGGGCAGGAGCCACTAATAAGCATTCAAAATATTTACTGAAAGAAAAAACAAATGTCTCCTAACTTCTGCTCCATAATTTTCAACAATTTGTCTTTCTGAACTAAGTGCTGGGACTTTAATTTGTAGCATATTTTGAATTTGGCCACATCTAGACTATTTATAACTCATTTAAGGTTTTTTTCTATTCTGTTTTAATTTTGAAGAATCATTTCTTATTATTTTAGTACTTCTTTTTCAGAGTAGCCCACAATATTTTAGGGTATTATATAGCCTCAATCATTTCTGGGAATACTAAAGAGAATTTAAGATATATGGTTTCCTATATTAGCTGTTTCCTTGGTAGTAATTTAGTGTTGTTTTTCTTGGTTCTTCCCTTACTACTAACAAGTGTATGATGATTTTGCATTACCTACTCAATTTTACAAATAAGAATTATTTCTTGACAGTATACTGAAGCCTCTGTGTCATCCACATCGGAAAACTGGATAAATGCAGAGCCACAGCCCTGGTAAGAGGACAGCAGGATATAGCTAGGAACTTGCTTTCAGAATGTGAGACTCTGTGCCCCTTTTGGTAGTTAGAACTGAACTGTCTCTGGCCCCAGTATTCATACTGACATCCCAACCTCAAAGGAGGGCCTATACCCACAATTAGTTAAAGGCAATGTGATCTCTAACTACAGCCTGGAGGAGCACTTATTGAGCCTGATGCAGCTTCAGAAATTTTGGAATTAACCACTCCACCAATTGCCCGACAGACTACACTTACCCACTGCCTTCTCCTCCCAATTCTCCTAAAAACTCTGATTTTGAAACGTTTTAAGAGGTCTTTTTCAAAAATGCCTTCCTCTATTCTATTGTTTTTGAGGGTCTTATGAGTCCACATCTGAATATCAGAGAGAACATTCTGCCTTTGGTTTTGGGGATTGGCTTATTTCACTTAGTATGATAGTCTTCAGTTCCATCCATTTACCATTCGTTTACTGTCTTGCACTTATTTCTAAATAATATGGAAACTTAGAGGAGTAGCAAATATAAATAGAAGTAAAAAAAATTTGCTGACGTATTGTCAATTGTTGAAACAGATGATGAATATACATGGATGTGGAGACGTCTGGGATAGAGAAGAGAGATGGTTGGATGTAACGACAAATACATGGATACATAGATAAGTTAATGGTAGCTATGTCATCTCCTTGGACATGTTACCACAGTGGAACAAAGGGCCTAAACAAACAAGAACATAACTTTTGGAGCCACACTTATAAGACATAGTGAAATGAAAATATCACCTAAGAGTAGATAAAGCAGGAGTGGGTCACTTAGTGAGCCAAAGGGGATATGACAAAATGAGAAGCACTTGCTGAAGTACAGTGAACTGAGGAAAGTCTTCTCTTTACTTCCTGAGACTCGCATTTAATGTTCACACTATGGACATAATGATGATTAAGTGGCAGATTCAGAGGTTTTATAAAGAGCAGCCACAACAAACCTACAACTAACATCCTACTCCATGGTGAAAGACTGCTTCTCTCCACAGATCAGCTCAACACGAGAATATGCACTCACGCTCCCATTCAGCTCAATATCAGAAGTCTAAATCTGGGATAAAGAAGAGAAAAGAAGTAAAGCATCCCCATTGGAAGGAAAAAGTACAACTGTCCCTCTTCACAGATGAGATGATTAACTATATCACTATCAGACACAGGAAAATCAATAAGGCAACAGGACGCTGAGTCAACTGAAAGGGTGCTCCCACAAGCTCATGGTAGACCCTTCCCGATCTGTCAGTTGGATTCGGCTTTTCCATACCCATAAGAAACCAGGTAGTATGGTAAAACAAAACCAACAAAAAACCACCCTAAGAAGAACCTCCGAAATAAACCCTCCTACACCTGACAAGTAAGTTTACTAAGGTCACAGGATACAAGTGGTTAAACGCAATTCTTCATGGAATTCTCACATTTCTGATCATCTTTCAAGCAGAGGAACTCTCAGGTTTTCATGTGGACAACCTTTTCAAGATGTTATACAACTGAAACACACAGTGCTAGCAATGAGCATAGTAGGGCTTTTCATAGGTCAGGAACTCAAGAAGTTCATTTGATTCTGCCTCAAGCAGTCACCACTCAGCTCTAAATGAAATGTAACATCATGCCTTGTTACCAGCATGGAGCCATTCTCTCCTTCTGCACCATGAACCCATCTTTCCTCCTCCATGTTCTCTGTTCCTCTGCTTTAAAAAGAAGATTGAGGTTTGGGGCAGAGGTTTGACTTTCTGAAGGAAGACTAGTATTCCATATGCTCCCATCCGGATATGGAAGAAAACTTGAAAAATCAAGGATTCATTTTTTTAGGACTGTTGGAAAGACATCTAAACAGCATACCTGATTTCTTGTGGGAATGGAAAACCCAAATTCTATAGTGTCAGCATTGGTTTGTAGTGGAGGAGGGAAGCTGAAGTGACCTTGTGAGAGGGCCCTAGGTTGACTTCATGTTGCTATGTTGTTTTCCTGTATCTGCATGTTATAGAGAAACCTCTAGATTATGCACTTGTACTTTTTTGTCCTATAAGTGCCAATGGGTGAGTCAGGATTCAGTGCAAATGCCTGTTCCCTCAAAAGTCCAAAACATTTGGGCTGGGGATGTGGCTCAAGCGGTAGCGCACTCGCCTGGCATGCATGCGGCCCGGGTTCGATCCTCAGCACCACATACAAACAAAGCTGTTGTGTCCGCCAAAAACTAACTAAATAAATAAATATTAAAAATTCTCTCTCTCTCTTCTCTCTCTCTCTCTCTCTCAAAAAAATAAAATAAAATCCAAAACATTCACCATGGAGATGATGTGCTGTACACTGGCAAGTCAGAAGCCCTGAATGCCACTCAGGCTGGCTGGTAAACTGCAGCAGAATCTCTAGGCCTAATACCAAGCAAAGTTTCTTGATGCCATGTTGACTAATTGAGCAGATATACACTGTTTAATCACTCTAGCAGTCAAGGAAAGACTGGGGTCTATTTGCCCCTTACTACCACCAAAAGGGATCTCAAAGATGTTGTTAAGCTCTTGGGGTGCTGAGGACAATATTGATCCATCTGAGATCTCAACTGGTCCTTTATACTGGCCGCCCCATAAATTAGTATCTTTGGAGTGAGGTACAATCCAACAGGCTTCACCGGAAGTGGCATAGCTCTGGCTACTCAGTACTTTGGGCTCTCCACACCCCTCACAAACACTTTGAGACAAATATTTCCATAACTGAGGATTTGTTGATGAGAAACTCTGGTGAAGGGAGGGAGTTTCTGCCTGGTATTGTGTTTGGACTCATTGCCTCCCTGGCATGGATACTAGGTCCATCACTTTAGAAAAGCAACTTCCAGTTTGCTATCGGGCTCTTATCCAAATTGAATACCTGACTTGTAAAGGCCTTATGAATCTCCACAAGGTGATTCCCGTTTTTGGATGGTTCCACTCAGACTCTGAGTGACAATATGAGAAACGAAATGGAATATTCAAGAACACAGCTGCCTGGCCCCACGAGCACTGTACTTAATACTAAAATGAGGCATCTCTCTGCTGAAAACCAGACATCCCAGGCAGCTAAGTGAGTCAATTCATTAACTCGAGGGGGTTCTCAAAGCACACTGGACTACAGTAACTTTTCCACTTCAGTGCCAGTTCTGCCAAACCAAAACCATATGTGATATGTCTACTCAGCAGAGAGAATCCAAAGCCCTTCACAGAGCTGTGGCCAGTATTCTTTGATGAACTTCCCTACCTGTTTTCTGAGTATTGAGCTGTTGCCAATGGTCTAGACATTTGGTCTATAACTTTGAAAACTAAAGTCTGTCAGATTAAGACAATATCTGTCAATATTGTCCTTCATTCATACCTGTGACTACAGAAAGAAATCACAGTATCTGATTAAACTGTCCAAGACCATCAGGTAGGAACCCATAGGAAGGGCCCACTCTCTGATGAGACTAGCCAGAATCAAGCTGCCCACTGAGTCTACACTGCCTGGCTGCTACTCTCTTGCTGCCTGGATCTATCATCAAATCCAGCTATGACAAGAAGTCTACCAGAACAAATGGAAGGACTCCACATTTCTGCAGAGGCTGCCAATGAAGGCCAGACTATGGTGCCTGCGCAAAGTTGCTATAATTTTCTTCTGGCCGACTGTTGACTTCAGACTTTGGACACCTTCCAGGCAACTGGTGGTGTTTAATCATCACCATTAGTTTTGGTGATGACCAGTACTTTTTTTTTTTATACTTTTTCAGGCTATGGTACAATCATTTAAGTTCAATCTGTAAACTGAAGTCTGTGACCTCTAAAACTATATGTGGCATATATTTGGTTTACTGGACAAATTGCAATCTGATCATGGTACACTTTTTTTTTTTTCCAAATCTACTCCACATGGGCTGACAATCAAGACTTTCATGGACCTTCAATGTTCTCTGACATCTGTCAGCATCTAGTATTGTGGACCATTGATGTAACTTCCATCAAAATCAACATAAATACATTATTAATTGCCTCCTTCATCTCATGGTCTGTGCACCTCGCTCAAGCATTGGTAACTAAATGCAGCTGTCCCCAGAAAGAGATAATTTCCTTCTAGTAGCCTTTTGGGTAGAGATCAGGATGAACAGTTTGGCAGTTTTTCAAAAGACAAACATATACCCACCATAGAATCCAGCAAATCTCACTCTTATCTATTTATCCTAGAATTAAGAACTTATATTCACACAAAAATCTGTACATGAATGTTTAGATGTCTCTCTTCATAATCACCCAAAACTAGAAACAACCCCAAATGTCTTAAAATTGTTGAATGAACAAATTGTGATACATCAATACAACAAACACTCAGCAATAAGAAGGAACAAATTATTGATGAAGGAAACAGTTTAGATGAATCTCAAAGGCATTATGCTGAGAGAAAGAAGCCAGTATCAAAAGTTTATATACTGTTTCAATTTATATGATGTTCCTAAAAGTTCCAAGCTATAGTGATGAAGAAGAGACCTTGTACACCAGAATGAGGTATGAGACGATAGGAGTGTGGCTGTAGCAGAGTAATGTGGAGGAATTTTGAGGATGAATAAAACTTTTTCTATAATCTGATTGTGCTCTAGTTGCATGAGTCTCAATGTATATTGAAACTCAAAGAACTGCAAGCCAAAAGAAAAGTTCATTTTACTGTAAATCAACTGAAAAAAAGTGAGGACTGTACTCTTCAAATATTCATTACATAAAAGACCAAGAAAGGCTGAAGAAATGTTCCAATACAGAAACCTGATGAGACATGTCAAAAACAATACCCAGATCCCACTCTAGAAGGGAAAAATGATAAATGTCCTTTTTATTAATAGAAAAAAAATATCCTTGAAGTTTTAGTTCTAATGTTTCTCAAAACCTGGAAAACATTGATTAGTGATCTTGAGTTATGGTCTCTTGATCTTTTTCTACATCAGTAGAACAAAGGGCAACTTACTTGTGAGAAGAGACAGGAGAAATTTCTCTTCCCATCTCAGGCTTTGAATACTGTCTGGAAAACCATTCATCCACTTTTATTTAATAGTATTTTCTATTATAAAAATGTTAAAAAATTTTGGTGGCTCTTAGGACTTAATTTTTTTAAATAACTAAGATTATTTTTCTAGTCCCATAGAGAAGTTGCTCATTGTACACACTGTAAAATGTACAGTTTTATAGGCATTTTCCTCAAGGTATCTCACTATGGAGAGATCATTTTATTTAAGTTGGAAAACCCTTCTTTCCCAATTATTCTGTACACTGTTAAACATAAAATCCCAATGCTAACTGACTCACTTACCAAAATGAATTTGGCTCACTGCTCATAGATGGACCTGGACTCCATCTTCACTCCTCTGTGGTGTCTCTGTCCTGCCTTTTTCCTCTTAGCAATTTTGTCTTCCTACTGTAGTGGCAAATTCTTCCAGCAGCAATCAGAGCTACTGTGTTTCTTCAAACATATTAAAGGAAAATAAACATTATCATTATACCAAAATATTAAACAGAAGTACCCAACCTCACTGACTGTACATCCTACTACATCTGTTATCCATGAACCAACCACAAACAGTAGGGATGCTACATACTGTAGAAGAGCAAGACTAGATGATAGATATCTCCAGTAGTCTTTCTCTGTCTTTTAACTGACACTTCCTTTACCTAATAGAATCGGCTACCATCTATTTGATCCATACCGTGTGCTGCCTCTTCGCATCCTTTTGGCTATGTCAAACAACAGGGAACTCAGTTATCTTTCCAGGTTACCTTAGTTATGGGATTGTATGGGGAACACTAATGGAAGGTCAGGGTGACAGCAAACTCCTCAGCACTTCAGCAGGAAGGCTGCTTGGGGAACTGGAGGGCCCATCAGGGCACAGCAGCAGCTCTGGGGACTCCAAGGCCAACCTCATGGGGAGCCTGGGAAGCGAGGGTCCTTGGCTTTCTTTTGTTGTAGTTTCTCTTAGGTGCTTAGTCCCAACACCCTGGGAGAGTCTGTTTTCTACCACATCCCTGTCTGCACGGGGCCACCACTGGGCAGTGCTACCCTGAGTGTCGTGCCTGCTTGAAGGAAGGTCCCACTTCCAACCTGAGGCTGGGGCAGACTCACAACATATGCCCAGGAAAGCCCTCGCCAGCAGCTAGCTGTCCAGGAAGCCCTTGGAAGTGGTCACCTCACAGCAAGGAGAGTGGCAGGCGCCTTCCCAGGGCCCCTATCCTCCTGGGCAGCAGTCCCATCCCCCTGGCTGAGGAGCCATTTCCCATGGGAAAGCCCAACATCCAGGGCCCCGTCCACACGGTCCCAGGGCCACGAGGGGCAGCCGCAGGCCTCACACCTAGGAAGTTGGGGACAGGTGAGGAGACTAGTTAGTTGCTGTCCTACCCTAGGTCACCAGCTGAGCTGACAGCCCGGCAGGCGGGGCGCCTAGGGTCCGGCCCTCCGCCTGCAGAGGTGGACCCGGAAGCGCAGCGGAGCCGTCGCCAGGGAGACGGGGGCGGGGCCTATGCCGGGGCGCGAACTTTGAGCCGAGGTCGCGCGGAGCTCCGAGGGGGAGGAGCC
>NW_026000022.1:215466-219650 GCF_001458135.2 Marmota marmota marmota
AGGGAAATTCTATTTATCATATGATACTTCCCCTAAGCAAAGAAAAATTAAAGCAATATTCACAACTGTTTCATTACCATAATAATATCATCACTTCCTCCAGCAACAGTTTTAAGTTTTTAAATTTCTTTTTCCAATTATAAATAATTTTAAAAGATTTCAGTCCAGAAATGAAAAATACTAAATGGATAAACACATTCTAAAAAGACCCTCCAAACCCAATAAACTAGAACATGTTTAAGAAAGAGACACTTAGAGAAATATTAACTTGACCTATACAATGATATTACCTTCTCTTTTCCTTTTTTATTTATGGAATAAATAAAATAGTAGAAGAAAATGGTATGATTAATCTCTATGTACCCATCATCTTGCCTTAGCAATTATCATCACATGACCAACTCTGTTTCAGCCCAAATAGTAGTTACTTCCTCCTTCCTCTCTTTCCTCACTTATCCTCATTATAATTATTATTTCAAATTTGACACAGGGTGTCACTAAGTTGCCCAGGCTGTTCTCAAATTCCTAGGCTCAAGTGATCCTTCTTTGTCAGTCTCCAGAGTGACTGGGACTCCAGGAATGCAAACCTGTGCCTGGTCACCCTGATAACACCCTTTCTGTAACAGGATCATTTGCTTCTTGGCAAACTTGATGATCTCTTTCTTGGGCAATGTTTCTGGCTGAAAGATGTCACCAACTTGTCTGGTGTGGAGGCACATGCCTGTAATCCCAGCTGCTCAGGAGGACCAGGCAGGAGGATCATGAGTTCAAAACCAGTCTCAGCAACTTAGGGAGGCCCTAAGCATCTCTGCAAGAGCCTGTCCCTAAACAAAACATAAAAAAGGACTGGGGATGTGGTGGTTAAGTGCCCCTGGATTCAATCCCAACTTCCAAAAAAAAAAAAAAGGTAGAGGGGTCACCAACCTGTTCTCATTTCCGTTTCCAGTGTGCCACAAAAAGAAGCATAACGTCTAGTAAAAATTAAAAAATTCTTGAATAAATCTTGAAATTGACCAAACAACATACTTTTTTCCATATTTTAAAATCAGAAAATTCAACTTCAACTCACTATCAGTTATTTATTAAGCAAAAAGCTGTCCCCACCTCTTACACATACTGTTGTTACAAACTGACATTTTCTAGGTTTTGATTTAACTATACAATGAGGGGTTAAAACTAATGCTACTTAAAATTCCTTAGAGCTGAAATGTTTCCTCCTGATGCATCTTCTTGTTGTAATTGTGCTTGAATTTTCACGTGGCCAGAGACTTTTGTTCACCTTGGAATGGAATGAATTTTACAGCTCTAAGGAATTTTAAGTAGCATTAGTTTTAACCCCTCATTGTATAGTTAAATCAAAACCTAGAAAATGTCAGTTTGTAACAACAGTATGTGTAAGAGGTGGGGACAGCTTTTTGCTTAATAAATAACTGATAGTGAGTTGAAGTTGAATTTTCTGATTTTAAAATATGGAAAAAAGTATGTTGTTTGGTCAATTTCAAGATTTATTCAAGAATTTTTTAATTTTTACTAGACGTTATGCTTCTTTTTGTGGCACACTGGAAACGGAAATGAGAACAGGTTGGTGACCCCTCTACCTTTTTTTTTTTTTGGAAGTTGGGATTGAATCCAGGGGCACTTAACCACCACATCCCCAGTCCTTTTTTATGTTTTGTTTAGGGACAGGCTCTTGCAGAGATGCTTAGGGCCTCCCTAAGTTGCTGAGACTGGTTTTGAACTCATGATCCTCCTGCCTGGTCCTCCTGAGCAGCTGGGATTACAGGCATGTGCCTCCACACCAGACAAGTTGGTGACATCTTTCAGCCAGAAACATTGCCCAAGAAAGAGATCATCAAGTTTGCCAAGAAGCAAATGATCCTGTTACAGAAAGGGTGTTATCAGGGTGACCAGGCACAGGTTTGCATTCCTGGAGTCCCAGTCACTCTGGAGACTGACAAAGAAGGATCACTTGAGCCTAGGAATTTGAGAACAGCCTGGGCAACTTAGTGACACCCTGTGTCAAATTTGAAATAATAATTATAATGAGGATAAGTGAGGAAAGAGAGGAAGGAGGAAGTAACTACTATTTGGGCTGAAACAGAGTTGGTCATGTGATGATAATTGCTAAGGCAAGATGATGGGTACATAGAGATTAATCATACCATTTTCTTCTACTATTTTATTTATTCCATAAATAAAAAAGGAAAAGAGAAGGTAATATCATTGTATAGGTCAAGTTAATATTTCTCTAAGTGTCTCTTTCTTAAACATGTTCTAGTTTATTGGGTTTGGAGGGTCTTTTTAGAATGTGTTTATCCATTTAGTATTTTTCATTTCTGGACTGAAATCTTTTAAAATTATTTATAATTGGAAAAAGAAATTTAAAAACTTAAAACTGTTGCTGGAGGAAGTGATGATATTATTATGGTAATGAAACAGTTGTGAATATTGCTTTAATTTTTCTTTGCTTAGGGGAAGTATCATATGATAAATAGAATTTCCCTGAGGGCTGTCAGTTTACTAGAGACTACCTGGCTTCTGTTCTGTTCTTCTGCTTCCTCTCTGCCCTTGATTAAGTTTTTACCACTCTAGGTAGCTGGAAAAAAATTAAAACAAGGTTAATGGCCTCTAAATGTCTTTCTATGTGAAATGAACATTCTTTCCCCTCTTCCTCTCACAATCTCCCTTATTATAGAGGAGTCAAGTTGAAATGTTAAAGACACAAAGTTGCACACCCAAACATATAGTAAGAGTCCTTAAGGAAAGTTATAAAAGATGGCCATTCCATGAAATCTGGAAATCTTAAGTCTTTTTCCCATTCTTCCCTGTCCCTCTCAGAGAAGTTGAGCATGCTCAGAACTTTAGTGACCTGTAGATAATATAATCTGCACCTACATCTCCATCCCTAGATGTGACTACTGACCAAGATCTAACCATTCTATCTCCTGCCTGGGGAAAAAATCCTTACACATTTCACTTGTCATCTTCTCAAACTGAAAATGACCAAACCCTCTCCTCTGGGTGAGTCCACAACACCACTGGGTCTTGTGCCTTTTGGCTTCAGAGCTGCTTGAACTTTCCTTTTGCCTTTATCTTCCACCTGTACCCGTCATAAGACCCGTGGTCGCATCACTGTATCCCTCAGTACGACCTCTCTCCCTCCCCATTTCTCTGTCTCCTGCCTCATGAAGCCTCTGTCACCTGTTTTCATCCACTTGTTTGGTCTGCTTGTTTCCTAGGTCTGTCGCACCATTTCCTATGAACTGGCCTTTGGTGATGTTCTTCTAAACTTCTCCACTGCTTTCCTGCATCACCCCTGCCTCCTCCCATTTGATATAGTGTCTCATCATTGCTTTCTGGTTTGTCTGTCTCGTGTGAGTAAAGCACATCCTTCAGTGGCTTCCTAGCAATCAGTATGTAGGAGGTAAATTATTACCTTGTTTAGTATTTATAATGCCTTTATTCTATTGTTTGAGTGTGGCTCTAAGTTGATATAGAAGTCTGAAGTTTTCTACATGTGTTTTGATTTTGTTTTGTCAAGCAGTATAGTTTCTATTGTTGGAATACTTTCACATAAATGTCCAGAGGAGGGCAGTCCTAGAGCTGGTTTGGTCTCCCAGTGGTGTCCTGAGGACACAGACTTCCCTTCTTTTCTTGTTTCTGCATCTTCATCCTGTCAATCTGGGAGACCAGGGATCTTAAGTTTTAGTTTTATAGTGTCTATTCAGAAGGCGGGCAAAGAAGAAACAGTTGACCCTAGAGGTTGAAGGAAACAGTCTGCAGAATATGCCACAAGACTTTTGGGAATGCTGTATAGAATTTCATTTTCATTTTCATTTTCTCTAAGAAATGTCATTGGCTTCTGATTTTTCTACCACTGTACTGAAATTTCTATTTAGTGATTTAAATGTTTAATTTTAAAGAGCTCATTATTGTTTTTAAATTAATAAATTCTCATTAGGTCTATATGACAGCAAAATGCATTTTGATTCATTTATACAATTGCAGCACACTTTTTCATTTCTCTGGTAGTACATGATATAGCGTCACACCATATGTGCGGTCATATATATACCTAGGGTAATGATGTCCATCTCATTCCACCATCTTTCCTGTGCTCATACCCCCTCCTCCCCCCTCTTGTCCCCCTTTGCCCAATCACAGTTCCTCCATCTTTACCATGC
>NW_026000022.1:223982-225071 GCF_001458135.2 Marmota marmota marmota
ATATATATATATATCACAGTTTCTTTATCCATTCATTTATTGAAGGGCATCTAGGTTGCTTCCACGGTTTAGCTATTGTGGATTGAGCTGCTATGAACATTGATATTCCTACGTTACTATAGTATGCTGATTTTAAGTCCTTTGGGTTTAGACCCTGGAGTGGGATAGCTGGGTCAAATGGTGGTTCCATTCCAAGTTTTCTAAGGAATCTACATACTGTTTTCCATATTGGTTGCACCAATTTGCAGTCCCACCAGCAATTTATGAGTGTGCCTTTTCCCCCACATCCTCACCAATACTTACTGTTGTTTGTATTCTTGGTAACTGCCTTTCTGACAGGAATGAGATGAAATCTTAGAGTAGTTTTGATTTGCATTTCTCTAATTACTAGAGATGTTGAACACTTTTTCATATATTTGTTGATTGTGTATCTTCTGTGTAGTGTCTGTTCAGCTCCTTAGCCCTTATATTGATCGTGTTGTTTGTTTTTTGGGTGTTAAGTTTTTTGAGTTCTTTATATATCCTAGAGATATGTGCTCTATCTGATATGCGTGTGGCACAAATTTACTCCCAAAATGTAGGCTCTCTGTTCACTTCAATGATTGTTTCTTTTGCTGAGAAGAAGCTTTTTAGTTTGAATCCATCCCATTTCTTGATTTCTTGATTTTATTTCTTGCACTTTAGGAGTCTTGTTAAGGAAATCGAGGCCAAATCTGATGTGATGAAGATTTGGGCCTAGTTCTTCCTCTATTAGGCGCAGGGTCTCTGGGCTAATTCCTAGGACCTTGATCCACTTTGAGTTGAGTTTTCTGCATGGTGAGAGAGAGGGGGTTTAGTTTCATTTTGCTGCATATGGATTTTTAGTTCTCCCAGCACCATTTGTTGTTTTTGGTGCCTTTGTCTAGTATGAGATGACTATATTTATGTGGGTTTGCCTCTGTGTCCTCTATTCTGTACCCTTGGTCTACATGTCTGTTTTGGTACCGATGCTGATTTTGTTACTATAGCTCTGTAGTATTGTTTAAGGTCTGGTATTGTGATGCTTCCTGCTTCACTTTTCTTTTTTCTTTTTTTTTTTTTTTTTTTTTT
>NW_026000022.1:228742-270836 GCF_001458135.2 Marmota marmota marmota
GGTGCTTGCGCGGCTGGCAGAAACTGCAGCGCTGTAACCCTGCGTCTCTATCCCAGCGCGCGCTGCAAACTCTAGCCGCGGGGCGATTTGCTGAATAAGCAGTGTTACCCTCCGTGCGACAAACCTCTCGCGTTTGAGTCCCCGTAGCCGATCCTCGTGCGATGGAAATCCTTCCTCCAGGTTCCGGAGCACCCCACTATTGCTGGAAATTCCTAACAAGATATCCTTTAGCCGTCCTGACTTGTCATACTCCCACACAGTGAAGCAGCACACGGGGGCAATGCACTCCCCTCGCAGCCATCTTCCTTCCCTCCTGCTTCACTTTTCTTGCTAAGGATTGCTTTGGCTATTCTGGGTCTCTTATTTTTCCAAATAAATTTCTTGATTGCTTTTTCTATTTCTATAAGGAATGACGTTGGGATTTTAATTGGAATCGCAATGACTCTGTATAGTCCTTTGGGTAGTATAGCCATTTTGACAATGTTAATTCTGCCTACTCAGGAGCATGGGAGATCTTTTCATCTTTCAAGGCTTCTTCTATTTATTTCTTTAATGTTCTGTAGTTTTCATTGTAGAGGTCTTTAACCTCATTTGTTTATATTTTATTTTTTGTGAAGCTATTGTGAATGGGGTAGTTTTCCTAATTTCTCTTTCAGAGGATTCATCACTGATGTATAAAAATGCTTTTGATTTATGGGTTTTGATTTTATATCCTGATACTTTGCTGAATTCATTTATTCTAGAAGTTTAGTGGTGGAGTTTTTTGGATTCTCTAAGTATAGAATCATGTTGTCTACAAATAATGATAGTTTGAGTTCTTTTCCTATTCATGCCCCTTTAATTTCTTTTGTCTAATTGGTCTCGCTAGAGTTTCAAGGACTGTGTTGAGTAGAAGTGGTAAAAGAGGGCATCCCTGTCTTGTTGCAGTTTTTAAAGGGAATGCTTCCAGTTTTTCTCCATTTAGAATAAAGCTGGCCTTGGGTTTAGCTACTTGTTAAATTTGGTTTCGTCATGTTTTCCCTGAGTTATTTTATATTCTTTTATTTCCAATATTTCTATTTGGTTCTTTTAAAATATTTCTAACTCCTTATTGAATTTCTTATTCATAGCTTTTATGATGTTGAGTATGTTCCTAGTATCCCTAGATTTTCTAGTGTTTTGAACGTGAAACGGTGCTGTATTTTGTCAGATGCTTTCTCTGAATCAATTGATGTAATCAAATGATCCTGTAAGTTTATTGATGTAATGAATTATGTTTATTGATTTCCGTATGTTGAATCCTTGCATTCCTGTAATGAACCCAACTTGATCATGGCGCACTATTTTTTTTTAATATGTTTTTGTATGCGATTTGCCAGAATTTGTTGAAAATTTTTGTATCTATGTTCATCAGGGATATTGGTCTGAAATTTTCTTTCCTTGATGTGTCTGTGCCTAGTATCATCTATCAGGATGATACTAGCCTCATAGAATTAGTTTAGAAGAGTTCTCTCCTTTTCTATTTCATGGAATAATTTGAGGAGTATTGGTATTAATTCTTTTTTGTAGGTCTTGTAAACTCAGCTGTGTATCTGTCTGGTCCCAGGCTTTTCTTGGTTGGTAGGCTTTTGATGGTGTCTTCTATTTCCTTGCTTGACATTGATCTGTTTAAATTGTGTATGTCTTCCTGACTCAGTTTGGGTTGATCATGTGCCTATAGAAATTCTTGTAAGATTGTTCCCTTACTGGTATGAAGTGACATTCTTTGTCTCTTCCGATTTTTTTGTTTGAAGTCTCCTTTGTCACATATCAGAGTAGCAACTCCTGTTTGTTTTGGGGTTCCATTTGCATGGTATTTCAGTTTATACGTTTTCACTTTCAACCTGTGGTTGTCTTTGCCTGTAAGGTGCATCTCTTGCAAACATCGTATAGTTGAGTCTTGTTTTATAATCCATTTCTGCCATCCTATGTCTTATCTTAATTGGAGAGTTGAGACAATTACAGGGAGATATTTATTAATTTCTACTGTGTTGATTTGTTTATCATATTTAATTTGATCATGTTTCTCATTTATTAGCTATTTTTCAAATTAGCTTTGTTCATTTTTGAACCCCAGGGTTCGTTTTTCATTTCTTCTGTGTGGAGTATTTTATTAGGTTCTGTGGTGCTGTTTAGTTGTCATGAATTCTTTTGGTTTCTGCTTATCTTGGAAGGCTATTATTTTGCCTTCGATTTTGAAGGATAACTTTGCTAGATATAGCAGTCTTGGTTGACAATTCTTTTCTTTCACGACTTGGAACACATCATTCTAAGTCCTTTGGCTCTTGCTGAGAAGCTGGAAGTGATTCTGATAGACTTGCCTCTATATATGACCTGTTTTTTTCTCTTGAGGCTTTTAAAATTCTGTCCTTGTTCTGTGCGCTAGGTATTTTAATTGTAATGTTTCATGGAGAGGTTCTTTTTAGATCTTGTCTATTTGGGGTTCTGAATGCCTCTTGTATCTTGATGTCCATCTTATTCTCAAGATTTGGAAATTTTTCTATTGTTATTTCCCTGAATAGGTTATCAGTTTGTTTATTCTGCATCTTACAACCCTTCTCCATGCCAGTGATTTTTAAATTTGGTTTCCTCATGTTGTCCCTGAGTTATTTTATATTCTAATTGTACTTACTTATTTCTTTTTTCTTTAATGCTGTCTGAATGTTCAAGACTGGCCACTTTGTCTTCTAACTCTGAGAATCTGTCTTTAGCATGGTCTACTCTATTAGACTTTCAACTGAACATTTTATTTGATTTATAGTGACTTTTATTTCCAATATTTCTATTTGGTTCTTTTAAAATATTTCTAACTCCTTATTGAATTTCTTATTCATACCCCATACTCACTTTTTCAATGCATTCAGTTATTTTTCTGCGTTCTCTTGGAATTCATTCATCATTTTTATAATGATTATTTTAAATACCTTATCTGATATTTCATCACCTTCAATATCTTCATGGTCAGTGCTGGTGAATTATGAACTTTAGGATGTGTCATGTTACCTTGGTTTTTCATATTTCTTGTATTTCTGTGTTGAGTTTTATTCTTCTCTTGGATGGTATTTCTCTTCCACCCTTATGGGCCATTTTAGGGTATATTCTTTAGTTGCCAAAGTATCCTAGAGTGATCTAGATTGAGACCTCTTAGTAGGTGTGGTATCCATAGCCTTTGCATTATTTCTGTATTTTTGCTGTAGCAATGGATGTCCATAGGTGGGACCTGGGGGCTCAGCCATAGTTGTTTCTGCTTGGGGCCTGGTTGTTAGTTTTGGTCTCTGTCTCTTCTATTCTTTGTATTAAAGGATGCTGAAGATTGTCATTAATTTGTGTAGGGAGCAAGGTGCACTGTCTTTTGATTCAATTGAATTCAGTATCAGAATTTCTACTCTGTGAACTTGTACTGCCCTGTGAGGTTCCCAGCACCTCACAGAATAGAGCAAAAGTAACAATAGCAACAACCAATGTGAATGATATATAGCATTAAAATAAATAGCCAGTCCCTACTATGACAGCTACAACACTAATTACCACACACACACACACACACACACACACACAAACCAAGGATGGCAGAGTCAGCAATTGTCAACAGTAAAGACAACAACCATGAACTAGATCTGACTTTAAAGGAAACATCAGGTGTCAATTATGTAATCCACAGCAGTAATAATTGTATTGACACTAATGGTTGGGGAAGGAGTTATATAAATCAGTTCTAAAAGATGGTTAAAATATAGTTAACTAAGAGAAAAGAAAATGTTAGGAAGGTAGAAAATAATTTGCAGTTTCAAAAAATGAACAGAAACAAGGCAGAAGAGATGTAGCAGGTGATGGTTGCAAGGAAGAAGAAGACAAATAGAAACAAAGTGAAGGGGAAGAGTGAGTGAGTGAGTGAGAGAGACAGAGAGAGAGTGAGTGAGAGAGACAGAGAGAGAGAACAAGAACAATAGAATTAGGCTGTTAGCAGGGGAAGAAAAGAGAGAAAGAGCCATAAAACAAACAAATGAAATCTAAACAAGACAAAACCCCAAAGCATACAAACCAACCCCCCCTTATCCTCAAAGGACAAGGCAAGAAATAATAGGTACATTTAAAAATGGTAAAAATGAAAAAAGAAGCAAATAAGTATATATGTCCCTAACCCAGTCAGCACAGCAAGAACACACACAGACAGTAAAGAAGAAAGGAATGAAGGTAAAGGAAATTATTCTTTTATTTATTTATTTTTTAGTTATAGTTAAACACAATACCTTTATTTTATTTATTTATTTATATGTGGTGCTGAGGACCAATCCCAGGGCTCGCACGTGCTAGGCAAGTGTTCTACCACTGAGCCACAACCCCAGCCTGAAAGGAAATTATTCTTAATGAAAAATGAGAGAATCATCTCCACTGATGTGATCAGAATAGTCAATGAGAATGGATGGTCACTGCCTATGTCCAACTCTTTTTCTTTCTGTTTCTTTTTGAGCTATTTACTGAGAACCAAAGTAAGGTCTGGGGGTTGTTAACCTTTTTCTCTTTTGATGTTGCTCTCTGATCTGTCAGTTGGAGTAGCCTCAGACTGAATCTGGTTGAAATAAGTCTCACTTCCCTTCTTATCAGCATGAGGTAGGATGGGATGGGAATTACTATCAGTTGGAGTTTTGTCCTCACAGACAGATCAGTGCATTCCCAGGGTGGGCCTACTGTAGAGTTCTATGAGTAAGGTGGGCTTTAGTTTAATCAGGCCTCAGGAGCTTGGTTGGGGGGTGTCTCCTCTGGAGAGATTAAACAACACACCCCTAGGGCCTGGCAGTTATAGATCTCTATTGGGGGTCTAGATCTCAGAAACCTCCCAGGAATTCATTGAGGACAAGAGAGCCAATCCTCCACACATTCTGCTGCTGGGGACCAGCCATCACAGGCTAGTCCCTGATTATATTCACACCCACCTGTTCAGATTCCAGACTCACTTGAGCTTGTTATATGAGCTGACAGACTCACAGAAAAAGTGAGTAGGGCTCCCTTTCACTTTTCCAACTCAAATCCCCCAGGGTACAATCTTCTCTGTGCCTGTTTCACTCACCTTCTGCTATGTACTTCCTAGGCCACGTGATATGTAGGCACTGTAAGGTCAGGCAGTGGTGACCAAAAAAAGGCAGATTTAAAAGGCTGCTGATTTGGTGCCAGTACCATGCTGTTTTTGTTACTATTGCTCTGTAGTATAGTTTAAGGTCTGGTATAGCGATACCACCTGCTTCACTCTTCCTGCTTAGAATTGCTTTAGCTATTCTGGGTCTCTTCAAATTAGTACAGCCAATTTGGAAAGCAGATGGAGATTCCTTGGAAAGCTGGGAATGGAACCACCATTTGACCCGGCTATTCTTCTTCTCGGTCTATTCCCTAAAGACCTAAAAACAGCTTACTACAGGGACACAGCCACATCAATGTTAATAGCAATACAATTCACAATAGCTAAACTGTGGAGCCAACCTAGATGTCCTTCAGTGGATGAATGGATAAAAAAAATGTGGCATTTATACACAATGGAATATTACTTAGCACTAAAAAAGAATAAGATCATGGGAAAAGGGGAATAGCAAGGATAGTGGAAGGAGACGGTCATCATTATACAAAATACATGTATGAAGATGTGAATTTGGTGTCAACATACTTTATATACAAACAGATATGATAAGTTGTAGTACAAAGATATATTAAGAATTGTGATGCAAAAAAAAAAAGAGAGCTCATATATAATGGCAAAAAAAAAAAAAAAAAGCTGCTGAACAAGGCTTTATTGAGATTTTGCTCCCAGGTGAGACCCTCCAGACCAACAGGGCAGGTCTGGGGAGAAGAGTGTGTGGCTCAACTGGACTGGAATTTTTATTGGGCTTAGGGCAGGAAGGGAGGGCTTGGACAGGAAAAGAGTGTTTTTAGAGTCCCTTGTCCTACTAGAGTTGGTCGGAGGAGCTTGCTAAGATCCAGGATTGGTCTGTAGACCCTGCTGATTGACAGGCGGTTCTGTCAGTGCCTGATTGGTGGTTCTTTCTTCGAGGGTTGCTTGGTGCTTTGTTCCTCCACCACCTCAAACCAACCTAAAGGCACCTGCCAGGACAGTGTGGCAGTGTTTGCTGTGATCTCCCAGCTCCTCAGCAGCAGCTGTAGTGGGGTTGCTTCAAGATGACTCCCATCTCAGCTCTCCCAGGCCTGTTGGGAAACAGAGAGCATCTGTCAAGCACCAGTGCACAGTGCAGCCTCTGGATCAGCTAAGATTGAAACTGGTCTTAAAAATCAGGATCAGGTCCTTGTTCCGGTCCTCACTGAAGATTAAACATCTGAGAAATGCCAGGGCAAAGACAATGACAATCAATAAAAAATGAACAATCAAGAACAAAGAAAAAATTTAAAAAAAGGTTTACTTAAAGGATAGAATAGAGAGAGAAAAAAGAGAGAGACTCCTCTGGAAATAAGGAGATCCAGAGCTCGTACCCAAGAGAATGATTTTAGGTTTCTTTTCTTCTCCTGTCCCCTCTTCCCATCCTGCCAAAAGGTGACTGAACATTGGGAAAGGAGCCATCCAGGGGGTACCTCTCCCCATATGCCCACAGAGGCAAGAAAGAAGATGCCCAGGGGGTACTCATTAACATCTCCTTGCTGGGAAGAACAGTTGCCTGGAGGCTGGTAACCTTGGCAACAGGTTTTGAGGAGGAGGAAGTGTTCTGGAAGTATTAGCATTTTATTTCTTCTTAAATTAGCCCCCATCTTCCCCAACCCGATCATTTATTATCTATGCTATCTGCCCTTTGCCCCAGTGAAGCAAAGACAGTTTGTGGGGGAAATAAAACAGACTAGATATAAAATGCCAACCTACCATAGCATAAAATTTGGAGAGGGAATTCAAGGCACATGTGTACTTCCTGAAGAAAACTAAGACTGGCTATTGGTTACCTGCAACTGTTGTGGAGTATAGTATCAAATACTAATCTAGACCTTGAAAAGAAGTAGAGGGGAAAGAATCATTGAGCACTGAAAATCAAAAGGGTCCAAAAGAAGGAAGAGGGTGAGAAAGAAATAAGTGAAATAGGGCAAGTCAAAAGTCCCAAATGTTATGTTAGAAATAGGGGCTGTGACTGTAGCATAGCTCAGTTGTAGAGCATGTCCATAGCTTGTTTGGGGTCCTGAGTTCAATATACAGTAAAATAAATAAGTATTCATCACAGTAAATAAGTGGGTTAAATTCTACAGTTAAGGCCTTAATTGCTCTTTTAGAAACAAAACAAAATTCAGCTAATACTCATTATAACAGACATATCTAAAGCACCCAGAAAGATTAAAAGCCAAATAAAGAAAAGATAGACCAGTAAAGTATTAACAAAACAGAGAGGAAAATTCAGGCAAAAATTAAAAAAAAACAAAAAAACATTACTCAAAATAAGGAAATTTGCTACATAATAATTCCATTCACCAGGAAAATGTATCAGTTTCAAATTTGTATACACTACACTACTATATTATGTATCATCCCATAATATACAAAGCCAAATCAGCAGAATTAAAACAAAACATGATCAAAATCATCACCAGAGCAAGAGTTCTTAGTAAATGCTAGAATGACAGACAGATAGACAGAACACACACACACACACACACACACACACAAAAGAAAAAACACCTCAGTAAGAAAAAAGAAGTGTGAATGGTAAAACAATGCAGTTTGAATGGAGGGACATGACTGCATCGCATATCTGGGAAAGATATTTTTTTTTAAAGCACACATGGAACAGTGCTGGCCATAATACACTTCAAAGGGTCCACATCAGACAGACCATGTTGCTTACCATAGTGCAATTAAGTTAGTAAACAAAGATGATTAGAAAAATTCCCTCACTTGGAAATTTAATAATACAATCAACTCATAGATTAAAATATAAATTATAATTGAAATTGGAAGATTTCACCATCTAATTTTTCACATCAAACTCCTGTGGCACAATACTTGAAGTATTAAGTGCTTGTGTTGAAGGGTGGGAAGGCTCAAAATGGAATGTAAAAATAATTAAAATCAAAGACCCACAAAAATGGAAGAAAAAGAAATAAAAACAGAAATTCATGAAATAGAGAACATAGACAAGGTGTCAGCAAGGCAAAAGCTTCATTGGGATGTGAATCATCTTTTAAGGGGGCAGAAATAAAACTGAATGGAAAAAAGAACACAATCACACATACGAAGAAAAACAAGACAAAAAGACAGAAGAGCCAACACTTCACACACTTCAGAACTTTGGTATCGTGGATAACATCCTGGAAAAATAGAAGTAAACAAAACAGACTATAAAACACAGATCAGAATAATTCTTTAAATGTAAAAGAAATGTAATCAATAGTCAAAATTTTTCCCAAAAAGAAAATACTGCATCCAAATTTCTGTATCTGAATTCAGGAAACAGATAATTTCATTCTTACCATTTTAACAAAAATATTAGTGAAAACACCCTCAAATCATTGTATAAGGCCAGCATATCCTTCACACCCAAATAGATCAGAAAAGAATGAGAAGGAAAGCTACGGGCCAATCTTATGGTGGATGCAAAAATTCTAAATCAGTGTTTCCAAACCAGATCCAGCAATGAATGGTAGCACATACCTGTAATACCAGTGACTCGGAGGCTGAGGCAGGAGGATGGCAAGTTAAAGGCCAGCCTCAGCAACTTAAAGTCTTAAAATAAAAAAAGAACTTGGGGGTATAGCTCAGTCATAGAACACCCCTGGGTCAAACCCATAGTACCTCTCATACACACACAATTTGGTTAAATTACAGAAATTTAATTACTTAATTGATTAATATTAGATATTTTTATTAATGAAATTCACCATATTAACAGATTTCAAAGGAAAAGTGACATTTTCTCAATCAACAAAGAAAACCCTTCCATAACCATATAGAACATAAATATTTTTTCTTAGCACATTTTTAGAAGTAAATTTTCTTACCTTGGAAAGGGGAATGGCACTGGGTAGTTTTAGTGGTCGACTTGAGCAAACTGCTAGTCACCTGGGACATGGTAGAGCATACTTGTTGGGTATATTTTTGAAAGTGTTTCCCAAGATAGGCATGTGGATCTGTGAAGTGAGTGGGGAAAACCTTTCTGAATATGGGAGGCCAGGGCCTGGATAGAACAAGAAGGCAGGAGAAAGAGGGAATACAACTTCTCTCCCTCCAACCTCTAGGCTTTTCCTTCTGGAGGGGGCTAGTTTCAGTTGCTACTGCCCTTGGACACCAGACACCGGGTTCTTTGGCTTTGAACTCTGGCACTTGTACCAGTGGCCCTCCATAGGCTCTTGGGGCTGCTGACTTATGATAGAGGCTACAACATTAGCCTTCCTGATCCTGAGTTTCTGGATTCTTGGATTGAGCCATGTAAGCAGCCTCCCTGGCTCTCCAGGTTGCAGGTAGCTGTTGTGGAATGTTTCATCCTCTCTGATCATAAGAGCCAATCTAGTGTGTGTGTGTGTGTGTGTGTGTGTGTGTCTCCACTCACACGTGCACATACAAATGTTTATTGCCTATTGGTCTGTTCTCTGGAGAGTACTGAACAATACAGGCATCTACAAAAAGCAACCAGCCGACTTAGCTAAAGGAGAAGCACGGGAAGAACTTCCTTAAGATTAGAAGTAAAAGATGTCTTCCATCACCCTCCCATTCTTCTCTTGAGCATTGCTCTGTGCTTTGGGCCAGCCCTCTCAAGAAACAAAACAAAAGCTGTAAGGATGAGAATGTAAAGTGGTGGAGCTGCTGTGGAAAACCATATGGCTATTCTTACAGAAAAATTAAAACAAATTATCATAGGATTCTGCAATTCCAAAGAGAATTGAAGCAAGTTGTTTTGGTCAGCTTTTTTTCCCTCTGCTGTGACTAAAAGGATCCAACCAGAACCATTGTAGGGAGAAAAAGTTCATTTGAGGGCTCACAGTTTCAGAGGTCTCAAGTCCATAGAAGTCCAGCACCATTCCTTTGGGCTCAAGGTGAGGCTGAACATCATGATGGAAGAGTGGGGCATAGGGAAGCAGCTCATATGATAATCAGGAAGTAGAGAGAGAGAGACTCCACTTGCCAGATACAAATATATACCCCAAAGCCTCGTCCCAAGTTCCCACCTCCTCCAGCCACAACAAAACACTTCAGTTATCACTCAGTTAATTCCTATCAGGGGTTTAATTTATTGATTGGGTTAAGGCTTTTACAACCCAGTCATTTCTCCTCTGAACTTCTTGCATTGTTTCACACTTGAGCTTTTGGGGGACACCTCACATTTAAACTATAACATTCTGCCCCTGGCCCCCAAAAGCTCACAACCATCTCACAATGCAAAATATATTTTGTCTATTTCCAAGAGTTCCCATAGTCTTCTCTGAGGCTCAATGCAATCTCTCATTGTGAGCTCCTGTAAAATTAAAAGCAATTTACAAGTATCCAGTATATAAAGATACAGAGTAAACATTTCCATTCACAAAAATTTGGTCATAGAAAAAAGGGATGGTACCAAAGCAAGACTGATATCCAGGTAGGCAAAAAAGTCCTGTAGTTCTGTGTCTGGCCTCTGGAGCACACGGCATCGTGATGTTCTCTCCAAAGGGCTGTGTAGCTCTACCCCTGTGGCTTTTTTGGTTGCAACCCAAGTGGCCTTTCTGTTGACTTGTCTCTGCTTAATTCCTGCAGTTTTCCTAGGACAGTGCCCCACATTATTGGCATTTCTTAATTTCAGGGGTCTCCACTGCAGCTTTGGCTTCCTCCTCAAATCTCTATATCTTGTCTTCTCAGGGAGTGCCTGCAGGGACTCCGACCCTACTGCACTCTGCTTTGCTTCCAAGCCTTCCTTTGAAATCTTGGTAGAAGCCTCTATGACCCCCTAACTCCAGCATCCTGCATTCCTGCAGAACCAGTACCACCACATGGTTGATGCCAAGGTCTGCCGCCATCTTGAGCAGTAGCCAAGCCTTCAGATACCTTAGCTGCAGCAGCCTCTGGGTAGCTGAGCACATTGAAAAACCTTTTTAGGCCCCTTTATGCAAGAAGGATTTCTGACTGGTCTCTTCTCAAGAGAATTTTCACTTTTACTCCCTTGAGCCTGAGATGGAAGTGGTCTTGCCCCTTCTGAGATGCCCTTAAGCCATTTTTCTAATTGTCTCTGGGCAAAATCTTTAGCATTTCTGTAGTGGCAGTAATGTCTTTAACAACTACAACTTCCTTAGCCCCAGTTTTATTCCTGCCTTTCAAGTTCAAGTTTCTCAAATCTTTCTGCTCTGCTTTCTGCTCCTGAATATCAAAGTAACTTGGCTAAAAGCTGCCAGTAGTACCCATATCACTTGCTGAATGCTATACTGTCCAGAAATTTCTTCTGCCACATAAGAAGCTCATCACTTTTAAAATCAGCCTCACAGAAAGTCTCAGGACACGGACAAAACAGCCAGAACAAAACAGGAATGGCCTCTAGTCCAAATTCCAATAGAGTCATTCTCTGAAGCCTCTTGGGCCCTGTCTTCACTGTGCATGATCCTATTGGCATTCTGTTCTTCTGAGCTCCCTGTAGAATCAGCCATTAAGCTCCCCTTAAAACAGTTTAAAGCATTTCCAGCTGGCACTGGTAAGCATCTCAAAATTCCTCCCACCAAATGCAAAATATTCAAAAAGCTTCTGAACCATATGGTCAGGTTAGTCACAGCAAGGACCCCACTACATGGTACCAATTTCTGTTTTAGTCACTGCTGTGACTAAAACATCTGACCAGAACAATTGTAAGAGAGGAAAAGTTTATTAGAGGTCTCACAGTTTTAGAGGTCTCAGTCCATGGACAGCTGGCTCTATTCCTTGGGGCTCAAGATGAGGCAGAACTTCTTTGCGGAGAGTGTGGCAGAGGGAAGCAGCTCATATGGTGATCAGGAAGCAGAGAAAGACTGCAGTCACCAGATTCAAATATATACCCCAAAGCCATGTCCCCAAGTCCCACCTCCTTCAGCCACACCCTACCACTTTAGTTACCACTCAGTTAATCGCTATCAGGGGGTTAAGATTGGGTTAAGACTCTCACAGCCCAATCATTTCTCCTCTGAACTTTCTTGCATTGTCTCACATGTGAGCTTTGGGGACACCTCACATCCAAACTATAACACAAGGGCACAAAGACATACTAGTGTACCCATTCTCGTTGCAGCATGATTCACTATAGCCAAAAGCTGGAGGTGACCCAAGTGTGCATTGACATAAGTGGATAAACAAAATATGGCATAGATGATGGAATGTTATTATACTTTCAAAAGGAAAGAAATTCTGACACACTACAGCATGATGAATCTCAAAGGCATACCACATGAAATAAGCCAGACACAAAAAGACAAATATTGTACATTTTTGCTTGTGCCAAGAACCTAGATTAGTCACTTTCATAGAGAGAGAAACCAGGTGGTGGTCACTAGGAACCAGGGAAAGGGCCATTTGGGGAATTACTGCTTAATGAATTCAGAGTTTCAGTTTGGGAAGGTGGAAAAGTCCTGAAGATGGATGGTGATGATATGAATGTACACCTAAAAATGGTTAAAATGGTAAATTTTGTGTCATCATATATTATCACAATTTTTTACAAAAGTCATATATGAGTATTCCCAAGAAAGAAACAGATGAACTTTAATATGTAATTGCCCATAACCACTTGTGCTGAATCCAGTGTTTCCTGCTAAATCCAGGGTTATTTTTTTTTAACCTAAGATTTATGAAGGAGGGTGTGTTTCAGAGTCAATAAACAAATTTGGCATATAGAGTCTTTTAGTGGAAAAGTAGGAAAAGGCTTTCATTAGATTGTCACATTCCCCTGGATGTGTGAGAGTGCTTCAGAGTTGTCCTACCAAGCTTCCCATCTCCTCCCTGCAGGCCCTCTGCAGCTCTGCTTCCTGTGATGAGTAAGGGCTCAGGCCCTCACTGTCCTCCCCCGCTCCTTCCCACCTCCTTCCTCCCTCCCTTTCCCCCCCTTTCTCTTCCTTGCATTCACTCATATTTTTTAATATAATATAAATTATATTCTTTAATCTTCTTAAATTCTTTGAAAAAGTTTGATTTTTTTAAAATTTTTAGATGAGCATGGCACTTAAATCAACTTAACTTCAGATAATTTTCTATTGCTCTTCATTTCCTGAATGATCTAGCTTTGTTTCCTGGGTTGTCCAGCTGTGGCTCAGGGGCTGGAATCCAAAAAGCCTTAAATGCCTGTGGAATAATTAGAATTCTACAAATCAAGTCTTGCAACTGGAAATCATTTTCAACTAGATTTTCTCCTGGTTTTATATTTTGTACTTAGTATAGACTGCATTTTAATCAATTGAAGAACTCTTTCTTCATTACAGTGTCTGCCTGGGATGTGGTAAAAATTGCTGTGATCATAATGGCTCTCAAAGGATGCTTCAACTTTAAAACATCAGAGGAACAAGAAATGGCACCAGCTTAATTTTCATCCAAATAAATTCTGAGACTTCTATTTTTGACAAAATGCTTTTATTTCCAGTTTTAAATGATATATTGTTAGAAGCTTGCATGAAATATCAAAAGGCGCTAAGTCACAAAAACTGTGTTGAAAAGACCCACTGAAATAAAGCACAACAGAAACCGCATAGTGTAAGGGACTGTGAGATTCCTAAGGCAAGCACCTTGGGTTCCGTGTACATCTGTGGCAGTGGTGGTCAGTAGTCATCATAGTTGACACTGGCTCCATGCCTAAAGCTATGGGGGCTCCGGGGTCCAATGGCAGAGTCTTCATCATAGTGACGTTGGTAGTAATCACCATAGTAGTCATGTCCATTTCGATCTCTATTTAGCCAATAGGTGATGTCATCTTCAAATTTCTGGAGGAAAAGAGAAAGAATGATGGAGAATGGATTTAAAGACACACAGTCCCCTAAAAATCACAACTTACCAATGGCTTTTCTCTATGGTGGATTTTCTTCAATGATTAACAATGCTTACTATGAATAACTATCTCCTTCTAATGTTCTTATACACAGATATCAACATGACCAGATACCAAAAAGGGGTATTTTCCCTCAAAAGATTTTGTGTCTCCACCTTAAAACTTTTGTTGTACTAGTTGTAAATATACCCAGACTCGGCAATAGAAAATAGACTAAACCCAATAGCCATGTCTCATTTCTTATGTCCTATTTCCCCAGCCGGCCTCTCTCCCTACCAGCCCACCCTGCAGGAAAGTGCACCCACCGCTTCATCAAAGCCCATGTAGAGGAACTGCTGGTACCACTGCTGCACCTCTGGCCGAGTCCGATCCCACAGCTGCCGCTTCTGGCGCTTCATGCTGCTCAGGAACTCTTTGGCTCTATTCTCATCCATGGCCACTTTTGTCTCAGTCAGAGCAGGTGCTGAAATGAGCAATTTCCACCCCGAAATTGCAAAGAATGATTTTTTAAAAAACAGCAGTTTTTTTTGTTGTTGTTGTTGTTACTAGAATCGTACTGTGGGTTGAACTACTTTTTAAAATTTATGTGTAGTAATTGTACATATTTATGGGGAACAGTGTGATAACTCAGTACACGTGCAATGTATAATGATTCAGTTGATAATTAGCATTACCATTTCCTTAACCATTTATTATTTCTTCATGTTGGGAAGGTTTGAACTCCTCTCTTGGAGTTCTTTATAAAATATGTAACAAATTGATATGAACTATAGTCACTAGAACATTAGAGCTATGCTGTTGAACATTGGAACTTATTCCTCCTACGTACTTGTCATCCAATCTCCATGTTTCCCCTTTCCCTCAAGAATGTGTAATAAGAATTGTAATGCAAAAAAAAAAAAGAGTACATGTATAATGGCATAATTTTGGTGTGAACATACTTTATATACAGAGTTACAAAAAATTGTGCTGTAAATGGGTAATAATGAGTATAAGGCATTCCATTATTGTCGTGTATGTAAAAAATAAATAAGTAAGTAAATAAATAAATAAAAAGTAAATAATTTAAACTAAAAAAAAAAAGAATAACTTTTGTTATTGGAGTGTAGCCACTCTTATACACCGCATCATGTACAGGATGGCTTTGCCTCTTGATTATTCTTTCATGCATCTGAGACAATACAGCTTCACGTCGTCAGCTCCATGCTCTTTGCTCACAGCATTTTCTATATGTGTATAGCCACTTAAAAGAACTGGGACTTATTTTCAACATGTAGCTTTTCAGGGTAGCAATGAAATTCAGCTCATTCCCTGAAGACCACTCACCATGCCCCTAGCCCAGGGCTCAGCAGGGGCTGGTGGCTTAACCCCTGGCCTCTTCATTCAGCAAACAGAAATGGATATCTAGTGCCACACATGCTTAAAGTGTATGTTCATTTCATATATAAGCAGGGGGATGAAGTAAGAAAAAAGAACTGGACGGATGCACCTTGAGAGAGCAGGGATCAAACCCACCTAGCAGTGCAATAGGGGTTCATCGCAGGCTGCTGGAGTACACAATGTCCTATGGAGGCATCTCTGGGCCTCATAGTCTGATCACTACCCATTCTGTTGCATCTCAAAAGGTACTAACTTTTGCTTGAACTGCTTCCCATGTCTTCCCATCATAGTCTCAATGTCTTAAATGGCACCACTTCCGTAGGATGTGCCTAGGAGACTCGATGTTGTTAGGAAGAACTTATGGGATAATGAAACTAATAACATGGATAAACATCAGGGCTTGTTGCATGGTCTTTACACAGGAGGTGCTTAGTATGTGTTTCTGGGCTTCATGTGAATAAGACTCAAGGATATACACCCAGGAGTCATGATTATCTCAGCGGTTTGCTCACTTCTGATTGGCTGGCTCTGTGAGAGTTGCTCACCCGCAGGCATCTGTGAGGTGATTCTGTTATGACCAACCAGCCTAGGGAGGGGACATTGCTTTCCAAATCAGAGATAATCCAGGGCCCTATGAGTGGCCAGAAGGAAGCTGACAGCCCCCTCCCAGGAACTACTTTCTCTCGGAGGGGTCACCTGAACTCCAGGCACCTGTAGGGCATCCCTGAGAGGCAAATGCGAACTATGGGAACAAGTGATTAAGGGCCTCACTTTGGGAGCAGACTTTAGCCCATGAGAATCTTCTGTAAACCAGGAGGGAGAAAGAATAAGTGATCAAACTTCATATCAGAAATGTGGTGGCACTTTTTAATTTCTAGGATAATTTTATAGAATATGCTGGCTGGGAGAGGGAAAATGACATTCATGAGACCACACAATGGATCCAATTGACTTGGCGGCAACAGGCCCAGAACCCGTATTTTGTGACTATTTTAACAACATCTTGCTGCTGTCTACAATATTCATCTTAGGAGCACTTCTTCCAGCAGAAATTGGCAACTAAAAGGTATCCCTATGGAAATGCCCTTCCACAATTGCTAATTACAGAGAATGCCACAACTAGGCAGTTCTAAGCCCGCTCCTGCTATGACTTCACATGCTCTGAAGGATATGCCCAAGTTTAGATGCAAGCTCTAAAGTTCTTCATGGATCTAAAATAAATAGCATTCAGTTGACACTGTTGCACTGTTTTGTCTATACTGACAGCTTTCCAAAAAAGAACCTACACACATTTACTAGCAATAATATTTATCTAATCAAATACCACACCACATACCCACAGAATAAACCCTTCATATCTTCAAATCTTTTAAGAAGTAAATACTTTTGATTTTCCAAATACAAGACTGGACACATTCAATATTATCATTTCATTTCCATCCAGTTAAGAATGCATCCCTTATCCATTTGGGGCATATTTACCTTCTCGTTTCTGAAGCATCTGCTTGAGTTTATTTGCACTTATGCCGCCTAAAGGAATAAAAACAGAAATCAACTTCAGAGTTGCACTGAATCCTTGAATTTTCAACCGTAAAAATAAGTTGGTAAAAAATAATCTCAGACCCCTGTCTTGATTGCTAGTTTGGTAGTGTTGCATATTTAACACTTTTTGCACTCTGATTATTCAGGAAAACAATCTGGGGTTCCTGAGGCTAATGTCGATGATGATGACTATGACTGACCAAGGACATTACAACTGGAGCTACTTCCTGGGAAAAGTGACATAATTCTTGGAGGCCTGGTGTCTAATCATGAAGGACAGCCATCTATCATATGTACCTTCCTGAAATCATTTACTTCATGGTGTAACTCCTCCATCCAATGGAGTCCCTCAAGTTCCTATTCATCCCAATCTTCAGAATATGAGATTATGTGGAAGTATGGTTTTGCAGAGGAACTATGTTAAGGATCTCAGAATGATTATTATTCTGGATTTAGGGTGGGCTCTAAGTCCAGTGACTGGTATTGCAAAAAGAGAAGGAAAAAAAAACA
Organism: Marmota marmota marmota; assembly: GCF_001458135.2. Classification (NCBI taxonomy): domain Eukaryota; kingdom Metazoa; phylum Chordata; class Mammalia; order Rodentia; family Sciuridae; genus Marmota; species Marmota marmota. Next base: position 246,130 of record NW_026000022.1, read on the forward strand.
TCAAGGCAGAAATTAGGACTTGGGCTACCACAAGCCAAGGAATATTCTTTAGCTCTCTTAAAAATTAGCCCAGTTTTGTACTTTGCTCTGATCATCCTATAATCAAGCTTTGTTTTTTTTTGGGGGGGGGGTGTCTTTTTCATTTTTTTAAATTTTTTTTAGTTGCTCAAAACATTACAATGATCTTGACATATCATACATTTGATTCAAATGGGGAACATAATCTTAATCTTACTTTTCCACGTGTACAGACTGCAGGATCACATTGGTTATACAGCCACGTTTATACATAGGGCCATACTAGTGTCTATTTTATTGTGCTGCCCTTCCTATCCCCCCTCCCCTCCCCTCCCCTCTTATAATCAAGCTTTATTAAGATCATTTGCTATTTTATTTACTCTGTTTTTGAAAGAGTTTCTAATAAGACCAGTTATTTTAATAGAAAAATAACATGTCTGTCCTAAAAGAAAACCCACCTCATGACTGTACAGAAGAATTTGATCCTTAACTGTACTTGTCTCATGAAAGGTGGACCCAAAGCCTCCAGAGAAAACACTTGGAGTATCCTGAGTAGTGAGTAGAGCATCTTTAGGGGTAAGAAACTGGAAACTAGGTGCAGAATGGGGAAATGCCTTCTTGACAGGGTTCTTAACCTCAGTCCATGGACAGATTCTGAATTGTCCAGAGAAAGAAAATTGTGCCTCCTTCTGCAAAGGTACAATTTTGGTGGACTAGAAGCCAAATGCTCAAAAGTATCTGGGGGTCAAAAAAAATTAAGAATCTCTGCTTTGAGCTGGGGGTGTAGCTCAGTGATAGAGCATTTGCCTGTCTTGCACAAGGCTCTGGGTTTGATCCCTAGTCCTGGTGAAAAAAAAAATTAAATTCCTGTTTTATTGTCAATAATACTTTAATAAAACCAGGGGAAAATTTTTTAAAAAGAACCCCTGCTTATATAATCGACTATGTAGTTGAGGAAATATGTCACAAGAGTCACCAGCTGGCTGCTCACTGCTCTAAGCTGAACTGTATTATTCGTGTGCCTGTGCTTACAAAATTTGAATTTAAACCTCTCTGGACCACATTGCTCACACAGCCCATGGTTTATAAGCAGCCTCCTCACCTATTAACCCCTGTAGGCTTTGGGATCTGAGGGCTACTCCCTTCCTTTACAATAGCTTCACCATCCAAGGAACCTACTGGCCTGGCCTCTGGGATGGGATAACAAGCTTCTAGAACTTACTAAACTATTTTCTCCCAAGCATTTCTGTCATAACTCATGGGTACAGTGGCCACACTTTCTAGCTCTCCAAGGGCAGCTTTAATTTATACCAATTGTCCTGATCAATTCATGACAGTGCCTCCTTTTGCTCTCCAGAGCATTCCATTATGGATGATGCTTATATAACCATCCTCTATTTGTAGAGGTTGAATGACATGGAAATGGCTTGGAAAGCATCTCTAGAGACCACACTAAAGGGAGGGGAATAGAAGTGTTTCTTGTCCTCTTGTCTTGCATAGGAGGGCTGGGTGTCTGCAGCAACCTCAGGGACTGCTCTGATATTTGATTCCGTCCACAACCTCTCATTTGAAGAGGTCATGAAAAACATGGAGTGGTGGTCAAAGGAGAGTGTCCAGGGCAGACTAGGGCCCGAGGATGTGTAATAGGAGAAAAAATTGAAGGCATTTTGGTATTCACCTAGAAACTTCTGGAAGGAGGACTAGGATTTGACCACTGGATCCTAGATTAGGGCATGAAGTAATGTTTCCAATGCCTGGGCAGCCACCAAAAGATGAAACAAGTGGCCCGAGAAGTTTCTGTTAGGAGATACTGAGAGCAACTGAGCATAAATCAACAGAGTTGAGTACTTGACCAGGCTACCATAGAATTATTTGATTAGATGGGGTGGGGCTACTCTTAAAGGCTGAATTTCCCTTCTAACCTTAAGAAGCAATGAATAAATCTATGAAAATATTTGCCAAGCAGATTGATACATTTCTTGGCACTAAAATTAGCATCCATAAATGGCATAACACTTGTCAATCTCTGAAAACTCTCAGGTAGTGCATACAGAATTATCACTCCTCCATCTGTTTGCTTTCTGTGAAAGTGCTTAACAATTAATGAGTGAAATGTGGTCTTACATTGAAATAGATATGGGACTTAGGTATTTATCATAAGGCTGTAATTTCTTGCAGCGAATGTCTGTTACTACTGCTCCAGAAATGAGAGTCCCACCAAATCTCAGCTATGCCACTGAAAGGAATAAAAAATAATGGATGTGATGTATTTTCTGTAGACATTTTTTTTAATCTCAGCATCATCAGTTATTATTTCTAGGCTGTGTTAATAAGCACTTTAGTATTTATCAAATCTAGTTATCTGGAATCAGATTGCCTAGCAGATTCAGAATTACAAGATGCCCTTTTGAAGGTGCTACTATTAATAAATTTATCAAGAAGGGATCATTTTCTGCATTAAATTTTTTTGGATCTCATAAGGAGTCACCTTTGGGATTCCTTAGAGATTTTCATTTTCGGTCATAAGACCTTCTACATGTGTTCAACTTAATGAGGATAATATTTTAAATGATTTCTACAGCAAAGTTCTTGGCATGGACTAAAGGAAATATGAGCCCTGGAAATGAATGGCTTATAGCCAGCATTCACATGACTTATTCAGATGTGCTTCTTTAAATGTGAGAAAGAGGAGGGGGTACATACATCATGTGATGGGAGATTACTGATTAGTTTCACCTGTGGTTGTAATTTAGAATAACAACCTCCCCAGCCTGAACACTGCCCACCCCCCATTCTAAAGACCCTAGGACCCCCACCCCTTGCCTGTGTCCCCTCAGCCTGGAGTTTGTTTATCCATGCCTGTTTTGAATAAGCAAAATACAGCAAGAGAGCAATCTAGTGGGCCTTCTATTTCCATTAGATAGGGCCCAGCTACTTTGTGACAGAACAGGAGCTTGGGCAAGTAAGTCACTTTGTGCTTTCTGGCCCCAGGTCCCTTAGCAGTAAATCTGAGGTTCCAATACCTGAGTTGTAGCCTCAAAGATGGTACAAGAGGTCAGCTGTGAACCATAAAGGATCAAACAAGGGGAGGGTGGTATCTCAGGACAAAACATACACTGTGGGATTGAGGCTCTTAAGGCAGAATCTGTGAATCAGGAAAGTTGTGCCTGCCAACTTCCTTCATTCTGAGTGTGCCTGTGAAGGCACTTTAAATGGAAAATGGTCAGGGAATTATCCACATTTTCAGCCTGTTCTCTGAGAGATCCAAGGAATAGAGAAGGTAAAGCATTACTGCTTTGGGAGCAGTTCCCTATCTGGGGTGAGGCCTGCCCTCAGTCTTGCAGACTGGAACAATATTAACTGTTTCCCAGCGCCTGCCTGGAAGGGACTCCTCCTCATGATGCCACCAGCCTCCCCCTCGGTCCCCTCCAAGGACAGACACCACCCCCATTAAAAACCCCTCAGTCCCTTTCATTAATCCCTGAAACTCCTCCTGGCTACCTTTCAGACCTCTTTTCACAAGGGTGCCTCTCGGATCCGAGACCCTCCGCCCGTTGATCCTGCCTCTCTTTCTCTGCCTGCTGGAGTGCACCACTTCACACCACTTTGGCAGTGGCAAAAATATAGAACTTGTTCTGCTACAGCCTCTTGGTCCTGTTCAGGCTGAGGTTGGGTCCCAAGGCCCCATCCATCTCTGCCGGTACCCAGGCAGCGCCACCCTGTGTCAGCCCCACCCTGGGACGAGGCTCCGTTCTCTGCCTCTCATCGCCCCACTCACCTGGACCAAGGCACAGCAGCAGGAGCAGCGCCAGCCCGGTCAGGGCCAGGACAGCGGGCCGCGTGGAGGACGCGACCATGGCAGCGCTGGGCAGGCAGGAGGGCGAGGGGTGCACGCGGAGCTGCTGCACGGGGAGACTGGGCTTGCGGAGAGAGAGGAGCAGGCTGCAGGCGCCGCTGCGGGAGCTCCGGGTGTCCTTGCCGGGGGCGGGACCCGCCTGGTGGGCGAGAAGCCAAGTGGGCTCCAGGCCCAGCGCCACCGAGGCCAGTCCTCCCTTCCCGCTTGTGAGACTCGCTGGAACAGAGAGCCCAGTGGCGTGCACAGCCCGCTGCAAAGCTGTGAAGACCAGTTAGGTTCCCCCAAGCCAGGGAGGGGCAGAAGGCATCCACGGGATGCCCACCCTGCCAGCCAAGCTCCAGGGCCTCAGGACACCGCCTCCTCGTCGCCCACTTTCTCGGCCCTCCCAGCAGCTCAGACTGCTCTGTGGTTCCTGCTGGGCACAAGTCTTTTTCTATAAGCTTCCCCATCTCCTTCTGTCTGGGCTCCAGACCCTGCTCCTTCCTGCCTTGGCTTATAAGGTAACCTCTGGAATTTCCTTAATTCCTGAGCTGCATTTAAGGATGGCTTTGGCGGTGCTGTGTCTCGTGATATATGAAAGACTCCTCAGTCTGGGTCCAGAGCTGCAGCTCAGGAAAACATCTAGCCACTCCTCTGAGAAACCAGAACCTCTGAGGCAGCAGCCCTTAGCAGAGCTAGGGCTCCCCTTTGTGCCCTGTTTTCCAGGCGGCCTAAGCCGGCTGTGTGAAAGGGAAGTGATGAGAATGCCAACTGCCAACCCAGTTCCAGACCTGTTCACTGTGGAGGACACTGAGAAGCCAAGTAGGACTGGGCTGGTGTGTTGCTCAGAGGTAGAGCTTTTGATTAGCCTGTCAAGGCCCTGGGTTCCACCTACCACACAGCAACAAACAAAAGCAAACCTAAGACAAACTTATTCCTTACTGGCCTTTAGTGGGTCACCTCAGCTCTCTTTAGACTTCTTCTACCAAAGGATGGTGATGGGAAATTAGTCTTTCCCATTTGAGATCTGCCTGAGAGGCAGCTAATGACCTGTAATCTTCATTTACTTTCTTGTTTTTTAAACCTTCCAGTGGCTAAGTGCTTGGCACCTCTCCCTGTAATGAGCTCTCCATGTTATGCCGTTAACTTTCTCTAGCAGGCAGGAGGGAAAAAAGTCTGTTAACTTGAGTTCACAAAGACAGATGGGGGCAACTAAAGAAGAAAAGTGCTTAGTGAGCCTCAGAGTTACAGGACAATGACTCCAGAGGTACAGGCAGCCTGTGGTACCAGAGAGAAGCAGAAAGAAAACACTACACATCAAGTCATCTTAGAGAATGCTGGTAATCCCTTCAGGAGACCAAATTTATAAAAAGCAACTGGGTATAGATTTAATTTTGCCTGAGGACAAGAAATTTATCCACTAGGAAGAAAATCAAAATTCTGTTTGGTTTGGTGTAGAATAAACATTATGTGTGTTAATTATGTCTTATTTATCTTATTTATCTTGTGGGGCTCCTCCTCCTTGCCCCACATCTCTGCAAGCATTTACTTCTAATACCTCTCTTAACTAGGATCTGATTGGAACCAAGTTCACACAGTCAATGAGGATAGGAGCCACCTTCCTGGAAGATTTTTCTTTCTCCATCTTTTAGCATCACACTTAACATTTCTTATCCTCTCAACCCCTCCCTTCCCACTGACAGTTAAAAGTGCAGACTGGTGGTTTTGTTGGGATTTTGTTTTTGTTTTTGTTTTGTTAATTCAAAGATTCTAAGGGGCAAAAAGTCAGCATTAATTAACTCACATAGTTGTAACACTTAAAAGATAAAATAAACATTAAATCTCAGTTTTGATGGTCTATATTTTAAAAAACCTTGATTTGAATTGATGAGACAATCAAGGCTCCCACAGAAAAAAAGAGTTTTAAATAGCTACAAATAAGGTGATAAGACTATTTCTTGAGAATTAGACCTTGTCTCCTTTCCCCAGGGAAGGAATTCACCTGCCAGGTACAACCTGCTTAAGCTGACATTGGTGGGTGTGGGGACCAACGGAGCAGCCATGTTCTCCATGGAACAGCAGTGGTGAGAAGATTGTACTACAAGTAAATCTTGTCAAAGCTAAGTTCATACTTTCTAAAAAAAAAAAAAAAAGTGAAAATGATTGCCATTTGATATAAAGGATCTACTTGGTATCCCCTGGGGCTCCAATGTTCAGTAGCAAAACAAGAATGGTTTGTGGGAGATTTTATAGATCCCAGTTAAGTGGGACATGACACATCCAAAATGATGACTGAACTCTCCAACGCTACCAAGCTATGAATGCCCTCTATAGTAATGCTTTTGTTGGAATAGATCATCATACGGAAACGCACAGCAGTCAAATGCACCATAATGACTGAGAAACAACATGATCAGCCACTGTTTCCATGTGCAACACAACAGTGCAGTTTGGAACAGTCCTCTTCCAAAACATTTCATCAGTGATATAAAAAGAAAAAAATACTCTTAAAGAATCATAGTTACCAACTGGAAAACATTCATTAATGAGAAGGCATGTTAAAGGGTAGGAATTATGCCTGTATCAGTTTAACCCAATTCAATTTAATTCCATGTCGATATCTGCTTCTCAAAATGCTCAGTGAACACCTTTGCCTGGATAACATTTCAGAGGAATATGCCTTGGGCCCCACGCTTCTTGTCATATACATCATGAGCCCCATTTTACCACCACCAAGAAAATTGGGCACAGGGCTCTCTCGTTGCCTGTCTCATTCACATTTTTCATGCCTTCTCATTTAAGCTGGTCTGGGGTTATCCTGGTCCTATTCTTGGGAGATTTCTTTTATGTCTCACAATTTTAGAGGAGAGCTTAGGTCCTAACCCTTATGGGTACTTCTTTAAGTAAGAGGTTCTGAGATTGATAGTGTCCCCCAAGTTCCATATGAGGAAACAGCTCTCCTGATAAACCACAAGTGTCCTGTAGCAGGGGACAACTCACTCTACCTTCAGAGGTTCTCGGGAAGGTTCTGCTGAGAGACCCTAGGAGCTGCTAAACGAATTGTCTTTCATTTACATATTTGCTCAACAGTATTTGCTCAGCGTCTTAATCTGTTCAGGCTGCTCTAACAAAATATCACAGACTGGGTGGCTTATAAATAATAGAAATTAATTTCCCACAGTTTTGGAGACAGGAAGACCTAGATCCAGATGCTGGCAGATTCAGCCCAGTGTCAATGTAGCTCAGTGGTACCGCACTTTCCAAACGTGTGAGGCCATGAAAAAAAATGTTTTGTCATCCTCCCACATACAAGGCCCTCTCTGTAAATCTGGTCTGATTCTGTACTCCATTGTTTTTAAAATTTGGTCTGAAAATCCCAAGGAGCTTATGTCCATAGTTTCTTGGGTTATACTGCTGGAAATCTGATCTATTAGGTCTTGAGTAGAGCCCACCAGTCTGTAATTCAATAAGAAAAGACAAAGAAGAGGAGAAGGAGGAGGAGGAGAGAAGAAAACGGTTCCAAAGGTATGCTGACGTGAGTGGTGCTCAGTGGTTCTGTGAGAAGCTCAGCTCATTGTCTCCACCAAAACTTACCTCTTCCCCTCAGCCTTTACCTGCCTTTAACGATACACATCTTTTCTCCCCTCATAAGCCACACCAAACGCAGGGACCTCATTTCTGTGATTGAGCAGGGACACAGTCCTTTAATTCCTGTTCTTTCTGCATCACCTACTACCTGTGATCATAAATCACCTGTCCTCTCTAGGCCTGGGTCTGTAAAATGGGGCAAGTATTATCTAGTATATATAGAGAGAGAGCCTCGTATACATTTAGCATTCAATAAATGTTAAGAATTGTTATCATTACCCAATTCCCCTCCTGCCTCTGTGTTATGACCCCAGTACTCCTCTACATGTGGACTGCCTTCCCTTACCCAGCCTCACAGTCCAGGCCCAGTGCTCACTCATTCTGGACAGATCCCAGTCCACCCCACAGCAATGTCACACACTGTCAAGCTTCTGAAACACCATCTGGACAGAGGAGCATGTGAAGTGCCATCATCCCATAGGGGTGCCATCAGCTGAGCACACCTGGGAATTTCTGCAGGAAACTCAGCACAGGACAGAGGACAGCATCTGGTGTGGAATTGCCACCAGTCACAAGAGGCCTCAGAGACGATAGACCTACGCAGTGCCACGTCCAATTTGACTGGATCACAAAGCCAACAGTGATCTTCATTTTAGATCATGAATTTTTTGTAGGTGTGAAAATGATATTATGGTTACTTTTTAAAGCACTTATCTATTAGAACTACATTCTGGAGTATTTTTGTATAAAATGATACAATGTATGGGACTTGCCTTAAAATATTTCAGGAAATGAGTGACATTAATAAAACTTTTTTCCAGGAAACCATTTCTGCAGTCCTTGACCCCAGTTGTGAAGTGTACACTTACTATGGTCTGAATGCTTGTGCCCCCACCTCCCAAATTCACATGTTGAAATCCTAATGCCCAAGGAGGTGGGGGTCTTGTGAGATGATGAGGTCATGGTGGTGAAGTCCTCATACATGGAATTAGTGCTTTTATAAAGGAGATTCCAGGGAACTCCCACAGCATTTCCACCATGAGAGGTCACAGTGAGAAGGTGGCATCTGTGAACTAAGAATTGAGCCCTCATCAGACACTGAATCTGCTGATGCCTTGATCTTGGACTTCCCAGAGCTGTAGGAAACGAGTATCTGTTGTTTATAAGGAACACAGTTTATGGTGTTTTATTATAGCATCTCAGACAAAGCAAGATAATCAGGGATCATTATTCTATTTTCTGCTTATATGTATTTATAAATTTCTATAATAAAGTTAAAATATAGGGTCTTAGTGGCACCCCATAACCTATAGAGTATACAACCTACACATGAGTTTCAGCCTCTCTCTTTTGCCTTTATACATGTGCAACACTATTATTTTCCTTTATACTTACTGTAGTTTCCCCAAAACTCATTTCTTGATTCTATTTTCTGTACCATCATAGCTTCTTGGCTTCACTTACCCGATTCCCACCCTCGAGTTGGTACCTCATGTCTACTAGTTACTTTTTCAGTTACCTGTCATTGTTTCAAAACAATTATTTCATTATAGCCCACAGTTTTCTAGTTCACAAACTTGAGCAGGGCTCAGCTGGGTGGTTTTCTGCTCCATGTGGTGCTGAGGGAGCTCTCTTGCAGCACTCAGCTGGCAGATGGACCAGACTGAAGAATCACAAACAGTTCTGTCTGGTGCCATGGCAGGGATGGCTGGAAGGCTGGACTCAACTGAAGTACCTGCATATGGCCTCTCCTATGTGGCATTTAGGAAAGAAATTCCAAGAACAGGTGTTCCAAAAGACAAAGAGTGAGCTGCCAGGATCTTAAGGTCTTGGACAGGGAAACTCTCACAAGTGGATGCCATTGCATCCTATTGGTCAAAGCAGCCATAAAACATAACAGCATTCAATGGATGGGCAGAGACCCCATTTCTCAATGGCAGGACATCAGAGAATTTATGGCATTCTTTCATCCACCACACCCATCTGCCTTTCGGCCATGCTCAGATGCTGCTTCCCTCTGCGGTCCTGAAGCACCCAGCCTTTCTTTTGAGTTCCTATGACCTCTCTTTTCCCTTAATTATTTCATAATTCTTAGATTTATTTGTGTCCCCCCTATCTATTTTTTCCCTTAGCTTTTTAGGATTTTTAGCTTCTTCATTTGTTTGTTCCCTTTTTAAAATTTTAAAATTGATCAGTGAATACATGTTACCACCTAGAAGTGAATTAATCTGAGATTATGCAAATTTGGTATAAATGAAATAATTTCATATAACCCCCTTTTTGTTTTTCAAAGTTTGATATTAGAAGAGGATATGGTACGTAGGATGGCAGCTCATCACAGTAGTGAGGACCAGTAACAAGCAAAGACCATGGTATGGAGAAAACCCTGTCAAAGGCCAGCACCGGGGTTCTGACTAACCAAGAGGACCAGCCACCGTGGGGTTAATTTCATGCTCAGTGGTGGGCCCTGGAAACTCATTTCCTGTTTATTGAACAAGTTTCCATGTTGGAATTTTAATAACTTTTGCCATTTGACATAACTAACTCTAGCCAAAGGTGGGAAAGAGGGAAAGTTTGCTTTCAGCCTAAAAAAATATTGAGAAGCACAAAGTCCTTATTGTGCAAGTCTCTAGTTCACAGAAGGGCTCTGTAGAACAGGCCTTATGAGAGGTGCCTGGGACTCCAGGGTAGATGTGGCCCCTTAGTGTCTATGCCCAAGACCCATGGGCAGACATGGCCCCTTAGAATGAGTGTAAATTCCCAATGGGATCTGGATGTAGCCAAAGGAGCTCTGGGAGAAATAGCCTTCTTAACTGCAAGGCATTTGGTTCAATGAGATGTTATTAAAACAGATTAACACATCTAATGAGGTCAGTTTCCAATCTCTTCCAAACTTTAATTTTTAGAATTTTAACCAAAAAAATACTGAAACCTGGGCAGACTTTGAAGACGTAATCTAAACTACCATGACTGAAGGGTAGCACGGTACACCACATGAGGAAACCCTGAATTTCCTGAATGCCTACACCCTGTGAGGTGGAGGACCACAGTGGTCCACAGCTCCACCAGCTAAACACAGATGATGGTTCATGGCAGGAGCTTATAGCTCCATGGGTGGGAGATCCAGCCTGAGGGTGCTGGCTGCATCCTGCCCGAGATGGTCCTTCCATATTCTAGGCTTCTCAGGAATTGAGAAAGACAGGAACTGGGAGAAGACAGCCTTCAAATGGCCAGAGATGAGGCAGGCAGGGGCCACAGGATCTGACAGGCTTCACAGGACCTAAGTGATTTCTTGCCTTATGAGTGACCCAACAGACCCTCAACTTTTGACAGTTTGTTGAATCCCAAAGAGGTGGGAAAGGCTTTTTGTAATAACTGTGGTCCTGGGGCCTCCTGGGGCATCCTTGATAGGTGTGTCTCAGCTCTTTGTAGGGCCAAAAATTAGAACTGGTTCTTCAACTAAGTGCAGACAACACCCTCAACCATCTACAAAGCTCCCCCCATTTCTGTTTGATATATTTTTATTCTTCTTCAAAAATGTTCCTTTTTTTCCTTCCCTTCCTTTCTTTTTCTTTTCAGTTCTGTTTGTTTTGAACTTGAGTTCCTATAACCCTTAATCATTTCATAACTCTTAGATTTATTTGTTATAAATAAATAACAAATAAATCTAAGAATTATGAAATAAATAAATATAAATAATTCTTAGATTTATTTAGTTATTGTGCACAAGATTTTAAAGGTGTCATGTACATGGATTATCCCATAGTTAGTGTCAGAGATCTGTCCTCCTAAGAAGGCATTGTATCACCAAGGCACTTTGTTTAAAAAATTGTACAATAGAGGATACATACTAAGACGCCCCTGGATGGATGCCTGAAACCACAGATAGCACCAAACTCTCCAATTACCGTCTTTCTTATGCACACAATGGTAAATTGTCAGCTTTTCACTTAAAGGGTGCACATTGTGGCTTCTCTTTGGCTTTGCTGATTATAAGAATCACTGCTCTTGCAGGGTACAGTGGTGCATGCCTGTAATCCTAGCAGTTAAGGCAGGAGGATCCCAAGTTCAAAGCCAGCCTCAGCAACGTAGCAGGGCCATAAAGCAACTTAGTGAGATCCTGTTTTTAAATAAAATATTAAAAAAAGGTCAGGGATGTGGCTCAGTAGTTAAGTGTCCCTGAGTCCATTCCTCAGTACCCTCCCCCTCCAAAAAAAAAGAAAGAAAGAATCACTGCTCTTATGCTTTGAGATTAATCATAAAATAAATAAAATAATGAATAGTTCCTTGAACACAAGCACTGAGATGCCATGATAGTTAATCATGCAAAGGACTACTAAGTGACTAACAAGTGGGTACACATATAGCATGACCCACTGGACAAAGGAATGATTCATGTCCTAAGAAGTGTAGAACAGGAAGGCTTGATATTTCATCATGCTACTCAGAATAGAGCACAATTTAAAATAGGAATTGCTTATTTCTGAAATTTTCCATTTACTATTTTCAAACCTTGGTTGGTTGTAACTGAAACCAATGAAAGTGAAAGTCCAGATAAGTGGATTCTACTGTATGCTTGGTAAAGTGGAAATACAATAGCCACCATCCATTGAAGGGGGAAGATGTAGAAAAGGCAACATCCATAACAAGTGTTGTGTTCACTCAACAATTCTCTAGGAACTCCCTAGGGAAGTGGCTGCTCCTGATAATCAAAAGCCTGTGGTTACAAGGTACTTCATGATTTCCAATTTGATCCCCTAGGTCCTGCAGAGTAGAAGGAATGGAGCTTTCATCTCAGATGAGGAGCCTGAGGATTTGATGTGTTGATGGTCAGTCATCAGTGTTCACCAACATCCATGATTTTTGAACATGCATGGTTTTTAACCATCAGCCCTGCGTTCTTACCCTCTACTCCAGGGATCCAGTCCCCATCTTGGGGCTGTGCAGAGGAGCAGATTCAGAGTCTGGGAGGCCTGGTTGGATCCTGCCCTCAGCAGGTTGCCAGTCTCCCTGGGAATCAGCACACATACAGTCAAGTTGAGACTGGAATTACATTTGGAAGCTGCTTGAAAGCTGTCTCAGAACAGGCATTTTAAGGACAGAAACACTCAAGATTAGTAACTTTTTCTAAATAGCAATGACAAAAATGTGTATGACTGATACATAGTTTCTAATGTGTCTTATATAAAGTTCATAATCTCAAACTCATGGTTCCAGGGTGAGGAAAAAACATGCTTCTCCATCTTAAGATTCTGCTCAAGCATCTTGTCTCATCTGGGATGTTTACACAGGACACTTCTTTCCCTGTTGGTGGTTATAATGCCATTCACATCACATCCAAATATTAGTTACGAACAGTTAAGGAATGTCCCATGTGAGAATTAATCTTTGTTCTATTTCTTTTCCACCCTCCTGTGTGTATAGAGCAGAGGTAGTTGTTTTTCATGTTGCGTGTTTTGGAAGCTGCAAGCTGAGGACATGTCCCCCTGAGTCACTGTTTACAGCCTCGTCTCAGCCTTGCACTCTTGCCTGTTGGTGCAGAAAGGGGTGGGGTAGCTGTGGTTGCTGGAGAGACTCCAAGTGCAAAGATTGTGCCACAGAGGTGACTCCCTGAGATCCCTCCCATTAGTCTTGTCTCTACTTTGAGGGTCCCAGGAATGGGGGGGCTTATGCCCCATTGCATGAATGACAGGTATCACAGGGACCGCTGCACAGTGGCCCCCTGCAACCATGGTGGGTGAGCACTGTGATATTCCTGCCCTCCATCAGGATCAACCCTGCACGTGGGTCAGTCCAAACATAGTCTGAGAAACCAGACCATGAAGAAAAAGTTGACTGGAGTCCTACTTCATCATGTAGAAGTTACATAAATGCAATTATTCCTGTTTTTTTCTCAACTCTGCCATCACTTCAAAATAACTCTGAACACATCTACAGTTTCCAATGACTTTATTGAGGTGTAATTGAAGTACAACCAACTGAACATAAATCTGCCATTTAACAAGTTTTTAACAAATGACTACAGTTGTATGCAAAACACACAGCCAGGATACAGGACATTTCCATCACCCCCAAAAGGTCCCTCATTTCCCTCTGAAGTCCTTCCCCTCTCCCTACCCTCTGCCTGCAGCAACCACTGGCCTGCTTGCTACCACTTTTTCTGGTTTTGCCTTTTCCAAAACCTTCTCAGGATGGCCTGTTTTATGTCTGGCTTCTTTATAACATAATGGTTTCAAATTCACCCTGTTTTTGTCTGTATCATTCATGTCTTCCTTTTCTTGGTGACTTTTAGTGGTGATTCTATTGCATGGATACAGTGACATTTTTATTCAGTTATTTATAGATGAGTTAATGTACATGTGGATTGTCTCAACTCTTCGCTTTTCACAAATAAAGCTGCTGGGAACATTTGGATCTGTGTGTCTTTGCCTGAACACCTTTTCATGATTATTCAGTAAATCCTTAGGTGGGTGATGATGGCTATGTCCCTGAGGAGGGTCTTTGTTTATCAGATTTTTCACCTCCATAGTAAAAATGAGTGATGTGTGAGACCATCTCTCCCTTCACAGATGTGTATTGAATAGATACCCTGGGCCAGGCATAAGGGGAGGCACAAGGAACACAAGGGCCAACAGGTCTCTCTGCCTCCCAGGGGCTGACAGTTTTGCAAGGCAGCCGTATCACAGTAAAGAGCACCACCACCTGGAAGGAAAGAGGCTGCGCTCAATGGGCTCTTCCCAACCATGTCTTTCAACCTCCCCAGGGCAGGAGCCTCTGCATTCCTCTACACGCATGGTCCTGACATGGGAGTGAAGTCCCTTTTCAGAAGTTTCTCTGGTGTAATAAACTGTGGAAGGCTGCAGAATCTACCTTTATGGCAGGGGGTGCTTCTGCAGTGTGACTGTGTGTCATAGAGTCCTCTCCTTTGCACTAAACAGAGCTAAGCTACAGAGAATGCCCCAAAGCCTGCTCGACTGCCTTCCTGCTCCAACCTCCACAGTCACAACAAGTTTAGAAGAAACTACCAGCCTCCCGCAGCATGTCGGCTTCCCTTACCAAATAGCCCAAGAGACCTCATGCTAGCACTGAGCTGTCTGATCTTCATAAATGTCAGAATTGGGTCCTCTCCTTCTTTTATTTTTTAAGTTTATTTTTTTTATTTTTTTTTTGCCTTCATTTTTTTAATTGGTTGTTCAAAACATTATAAAGCTCTTGACATATCATATTTCATACATTAGATTCAAGTGGGTTATGAACTCCCATTTTTACCCCAAATACAGATTGCAGAATCACATCTGTTACACATCCACACTTTTACATAGTGCCATATTAGTAACTGTTGTATTCTGCTGCCTTTCCTATCCTCTACTATCCCCCCTCCCCTCCCCTCCCCTCCCATCTTCTCTCTCTACCCCATCTACTGTAATTCATTTCTCTCCTTGTTTATTTTCCCATTCCCCTCACAACCTCTTATATGTAATTTTGTATAACAATGAGGGTCTCCTTCCATTTCCATGCAATTTCCCTTCTCTCTCCCTTTCCCTCCCACCTCATGTCTCTGTTTAATGTTAATCTTTTCCTCCAGCTCTTCCTCCCTGCTCTGTTCTTATTTGCTCTCATTATATCAAAGAAGACATTTGGCATTTGTTTTTTAGGGATTGGCTAGCTTCACTTAGCATAATCTGCTCTAGTGCCATCCATTTCCCTGCAAATTCCATGATTTTGTCATTCCACCTCTCATCTCTGGTCCGCCCTTGGGACTGCTTTGCCCAACAGCAGGATCTGCAAACCATGTTCCACAGGTGAAATCTGGCTGCTGCCTGATTCTGTAAATCAAGTTTTATTGGAACCCAACCGGGTTCCTGCATTGAAGAATTCTCATCTCTGGCTTGTTCGGAGCTATAATGGCTGATTTGAGTACCTGTGACAGACTGTGTGAAGCTGAAATATTTACTAGCTGTGTCCATTACAGAAAAAGATTGCCATCTTTGCCAAGAGAACACAGAAAAAGTGATGTTCTGAGACCTCCCAGCTTTAATAGAACCAGCAACTCTCTTCCCCCCATTCTACCCCCCACCCCCCTTGGAAATCAGCTGCCATTTGGGAAGTCCAACCACCCTTCCAAAGAGTGAGCCACATGAAAGGAGGCCTCTGGAATTTCTGTCCAAGCCAAACCACCAGCTGAATGCAGCTGCTGGTTGAATCCGGAAGAGTCCTGAGGTAGAATCATCCAGCTAAGCTTCACCACACATGGAGATTGTGACCATATGTCTGTAGCCTCAACTGTACCCTTTTCAGATCTGAGTGCCATCCCCAGAATTAGACAGTACCACAGTCTCAGGGAACATCCATGAGGAACATCCATGAGGCCCAGGCCTCGGAGGAAGACATACAAAGATGAACAGGGAAAAGAGTCAGAAGAAAGGCTAAGAAGATCCATGGAGGGAAAAGAGAATACCGAGCACTAGAGGAAAGAAAAGCAGCAGGAGGTATGTTAGTCTGATTTTCATTGCTATAATGAAATGTCAGAGGTAAGTTAACATCATAAGGAAAAGAGGTCTATTAGCTCACAATTGTAGAGGCTGAAATTCCAAAGAGCTTGGCACTGGATCTGGGGAGAGCCACCTTGGATGTGTCACCTTGTGACAGATGGCGATGATGAGACCGTGTTTGGGAGAGATCCATCACATTGCCAAACAGGAACTCTGAGAGGCTGTGGTATGACAGTCCCTTCTGAGGGCCTGCCCCCACCTGAACTAAGGACCTCCCACTAAGCACCACCTCTTAGTGGTTCCAGACCATTTCCCAACACCCCCTGCCCTGGCGACCAACCCTCCAGCACATGAACCCTTGGGGAACAAGTGTTATCCAACCACAGCAGGAGGGGCGATGTTAGCTGAATGAGTGAAGGATATGGCCCTGTGTGCGGGACACAGAAGGGAATAGACCAAGAGTAGGAGTGCACACATTGGGAGAAGCCTCCATTGAGACCTGCAGAAAAGAACAGAATCCATGTGTCCATGCTTAATGATGGTATTTTTAAATGTGAGAAATCTTGAAAAACACAGTAACAGTAACTTTTTTATTTTTTATTTTTTTTTTTTTTTGGTACTGGGGATTGAATCCAGGGGCACTCAACCACTGAGCCACATCCCCAGCCCTTTTTATATTTTATCTAGAGACAGGGTCTCCCTGAGTTGCTCGATAAGTTGCTGAGGCTGGGTTTGGACTCGCAGTCTGCCTGCCTCAGCCTCCTAGCCACTGGGATTACAGGCGTGCTCCATCATGCCCAGCCATCAGTAACTTTTTCCTTCTGGATATAGTACTTTTTTTGTTTTTTGTTTTTTATTTGCTGTTATTATTATCATTATCATTATCATTATCATTATTTTGCAATGTAGAGATCAATCTCAGGGCCTTGTGGGTGTCAGGCAAAAACTCTACCTCTGAACTACAACTCCAGCCGTGGATGTGGTAAATTTTGATGTAAAGGTATCTTCTTACCTTTGTAGCAAGCTTGGTATATTTTTAAATTATTTTTTGTGATAATTGGTAATTTAGTGTCGGGTTATAAAAACTTCAAACCAAAACAACTCAATAAAATCCTAAATATCTCACAGAAAGTCAAACCACAAACACATTCCAGTCTCCCCTAGATGTCCAGTCTGTGCTCACAGTGCAGACTCACTTGGAAACTCTTGTGTAACTGGTTAGCCCCCTAAGTAGATCCCCTCAAGCCCTGGTCTGCCTGAAGCTCTCCAGTCCTTTAGCATAGTGAACCCCATGCCATTTAAAAAAATAATACATTGTTAAGTCCATTTTATATCAGGGTTTAACCACTTGCTCATGTATCTTCCAGGGACAGTGGGTCCCTACCAGTTTCCTTGGATTTCTTGATCTTAATATTGATAGAGCACTTTGTTCTAAGCATTTAATTTAGTAAACATTTATAGAGTATCTATGTGTGCAGGGCACTGTTAAGAGAATCCCAGATGAATGGGTCGTCCTTCCCACTCTGAAGGACCCTAATTTAATTTTGCATTTTACTACATCTCTCATCTAGGCGGTGGTGGGAGATTATATAACTGAAACCACAGTATTCTCTTTCTCTTTCCATGGTGGGGGAAATTTTGGATGGTAAGAACACTGCTCTGTTTTGGTTTCCAACCATTGCTATGGTTTGATTTATTGTGAGCCATTAAGCCCATATGTGAATGGATTGGTTCCCAGCTTGTGGTGTTATTGGGAAGTGGTGGAGTCTTTAAGATTTGGGGCCCAGTAGAAAGAAGTTAGGTCACTGGGGGCATGCCCTTGAAGAGGATAATGGGACCCTAGCACCTGCTCTCTTTCTCTTGTTTCCCAGGCATCACAAAGCGAGCAGTTTCCTCTTTGCACATATCCATCATGATGTGCTTCACCACAGAACAAAAAGCCCATGGACAAAGTAACCATGGGCTGAATCCCATGAAAACATCAGCTGAAATAAACCTTTCCTCCTTATAAGTTGTTTTGTCTCAGATATTTTGTCACAGTGATGGTATTTTGACACAGTCAAAATTGACTTACACAGCCGTTCATTGATGACCATATGAGAATGATATTGGATCAAAGAGCTCAGAGAACTATGACCAACCAGAATTGGACTAATGGTGGAGAGGGAAATAAACACTCACGTTCCAAGTGTAGTGAAGAGTTGTTCTGTCTGACCTGCACATGCTCACTGGTATTCCCTTTTCTCATCTCCCAAGAATACTCTCCTGTTCCATAAAAATGCTTCCCTCTCTTTGGTGACCTGCTCCCTAGACCTCAGTTAATTGACCCAGGAGTGGACAACTGATCAAGTCCCTTCCCTGGGTCAGCTGGACCTGTGTCAGCAACAGTGTTACTCAATGTGGCTGAAGGTGAGTGAGGGGAAGTGCAGGAACCATTAGTTCTAACAAAGTCATAGAGGAGAAGCAGGCAGGCTACAGACCTGGGTGGGCCCCGAGACTCTGGTATCCATGCCTTTCCTGATCCCTCATAAGCCGTCCACCATCTTTCCAATTGTTTTATGCCCTTGCTTAAATCATTTAGATAGTCCCTGGTCACTTAAGACCCAAAATCTTATACATATCACTGATAAACCAACATTTTCATAGAGATGGGCTATTTATGAGTCATACCTACCCCAAAACACTATTCAAAAAGTGAAGGTCAACCAAAGAGCATTCCTGTTATAGTTCACATGTTTGTTCTGGGGCCAGAACCACTTTGCATTTCTTGACTCACGCCCACAGGGTCTGGCATCTGGGAGGTTCGGATGCTTTGAATAGCATATGGACAGCAATGCTGGAATCTGACCCGAAGAAATGAGAATCCATTTCCATTAATAAGAGACAATAAGGCTTCCCATTGAGTGGCTGGGGTCTTCATGTAATTTTAACACCAGTGTTGTTGGTGCACAAGCAAGGTAGTCTATTCTACCCAATTGTCCTCCCACCCTTCACACACCCAGGCTTCCATTTTCAAGGTCATGCCATGCAGGACCTGGATATAGTTAACAGTTCTGTCTCCTTTAAGATTCCACATCTTTGAAGTTCATGTTGAATATAAGTAGCATTTTGGTTTCTTACATTAGTTGCTTTTTATGTGGAGCAAATCGTACTTTGTACAGCATCGAAGAGCAGTAAGCACGCAGATGCTCTGTGAGGATAAAACGTTAATGCTTCTTTATGACCTGCTTCTTGGTATTGCAAGAGTCTTCAAACAAATATCTTTTGAAGGAATTTCATGGAAAAACACATTGGCTAAAATTTGCATGCAAGATAATTGGCTTCAGTTCCAGAAAGTCTAAAATCTAAACCAGCCGAGTGTTTAGTTGTCTCAAGATTAATTGCCAAACATATGATGAAAAAGCCTCTGGTTCAATCCCACTGACTGTGTATTTGAGGGAAAGTTAGCATTCCTTCCAAGCTTTGATGCAAATATTTTCTTTTCTAGGTCAGCTTTTTTTTTTTTTTTTTCATGAAAATTCCTGGTGATGGGAAAAATGCAAAGAGCCCACAATGGAAGACTTCAGTCATTCATACGCCGGTACTGCATATCCAATTAATACTGCCCCAAAGAAAAGGCCTTTCTATTCCCCACAGAGACATGAGACATTCAGGTGATGGGGAGATCATCTGACACCAGTTAGTACAGCCATCTGGACTCTGCTGCCCAGTAGGCTCCTCCCTTCAGCTCCCTGCGTCCAGAAATGGGGGATTCTAAACTTGCTCCTTGATGTAACCAACTCCGTTTGGAACAAGAAAGGAAAAATCTCCAGGATGGTGAAGAAAGACACTTTCAGGACTACTGTTTTGAGCTTCCAAATGTGTTGTTAGAGTTACTGCACTTATTCACACAGGTCTCTTATCCTTTAGTTTTAAATTGAAATTCTGTAGGTCCAGTTGGTCCCTGAATTCAGTATTAAGATGAAAGGGGTAGAGACAAAGAAGGAATAGAGAAGCTCCCGGGAAGAACAGTCCCCAAAATGATTCCTGGGTCTAAAACTCTAACGGGGAGCCACTTCCTTAGGCTTCCTGCTCGGTGCCCCTCCCTCTCTTAAGGAGCTAGGTATGTCAAGCAACCCGCTACCAGCCAGGACCCTGGAGGATCCGTCTGAATTTCCAGGGGTGAAGCTGCAGCTGGGAACACCTGGAATAAAGAAGAGTCCAGCTTTGCTGGAGAAGAGAGCAGAAAGGCTGGAAGTAAAGGCCATTGCTTAGGCTCACTTAGAAGCTGTGTCGAGAGGTCACTATCCCGGGGTGGAAAGGGGAGCCACACTCTGGTATTAGAAAGGTCAACAGACAAAAGACCATAGGAGGAAGAAAGTGGGCAGAGATCCATGAATAAATAAGCACAGCCAACCCCCCCCATTTTCCAACTAGAGAAAATACAATAAGCAAAGCCATAGTGGCAGCAAAAGACAAACAAAAACAAAACAAAACAAAACAAAAACAAGAACAAAAGAGAGAGCTAATAGAGAGGCAAAAATAAAAGATCAAATCAGACACTCCAGGGAATCAAAATGTGGGAGGGGATATAAGTCAGTAAAGGAGCACTAGGTGGCAAGGTTATTCACTGATCTTTGTCCATGTGTCCTTAGGCCCTGGCTCCATTTCAATGGAGCTGCTCATGGATAATAGAAGAGTCAGGGGCACCTTCTCATCTACATAGTCAGACTTTCTTCCTCCCAGGGTCTTTTGTCTCCACTGTTGTGGAGGATGATAAGGGTGGAATGGTAAGCTTCAGAAAAACACTTGCTATTGTACAGGTTTGTTGTAGCAAGATAGTGCCCTGGAATGCAATCACCTACATTATAAACACGAACACACACACACTAAAACAATAATCAAAAATATTTGGGGGGGGTGGTACTGGAGATTGGACTCAGGGGCACTCAGCCACTGAGCCACATCCCCAGCCCTATTTTGTATTTTATTTAGAGACAGGGTCTCACTGAGTTGCCTAGTGCCTCACCATTGCTGAGGCTGGCTTTGAACTCACGATCCTCCTGCCTCAGCTTCCCAAGCTGCTGGGATTACAGGTGTGCACTACCGTGCCCAGCTAATCAAAAATCTTAATGGGAAAACTTTATGCAAATTAAAACTATAGAACAATGTTGATAAGCAGGTTCAAACTATCAAATGGAGATACTTGTCCCATAAATGTTTTATAGCAATTATAAAGTTTAAAGAAATTGTTTTGTATATTAACACGTCATAACTGATCCCAAAAATTCAATGCCCTGTGACACCTGGCATTGTGCTTGGGATCAGGAGGGAACTCAAATATTTCTCGGCCTCTGGGAATGGGACTGTGGAGGCTACAGAGACTGGTGGAGTCCTGACCCTGACATTAGAAAATGCTTCAGGTCCCTCTGCTTCTGAGCAAGATAAATGACTGGTCCTGGAAGCACTCTTTTGCCATAAGTACCTAGGAGACTGGATACAATCTGGAAGATGATTATTTCCAGACATTGGACAACAGCCAGCACATCTCTGTGATCACCATCAGAAGGGGAATAAATAAGGAAGCCCTACAATCTCTCTGATTTTCTTCTTAGAGAAATTTTTTTTTTTCAAATTGTAAAGTGGGAAAGGGGACCTAAACAGAAAATAGCAGTCTTACTGACATGAGGAGACAGAGTCTGGAATTCGGTGAGGATGAACTGGTCAAAATGTTCAGACCAGAGTACTGGAGAGGAGGGAGCTGCAAAATTGGAGATCAAAAAGTGTGCCTAGGGTCCTTTGAGTCTTTTGTTGACTTTTAAATATCCCTTTTAAAATATCACTTTTTAAGAAAGTGAAACTCCATGGGGCGGTGCAGAGAACCGGCAGGGAGTTATAATCTGGAAACCAAACTTTGCACAGAGATAAGACACATCTGCAATTTGACCAGTAAAAATGGAGACAGATCACTAAACCCCTGGGACATTCAAGAGTGACCCCAGATTGGTCATGCCAGAAAATAAGACTAAACTAAGATCCAGCATAAAGGCCACAATAGACCCAGAGTAACAATGCTTAAAAGCAAGCTGCTTTTTTGCAGGTTTTAAAAATCAAACTGATCTGTAAATAACTTAACTTCTTGCTGAAGCAGAACTCACGACTCTTTAAAGGAGGATGACAAAATCTAATTAACACCACAAACCAAAGATGAGATAATTTATTGGTAGAAGACTTCTTACTATAAGAAATATTGAAAAACATTCTTCAAATTTACAAAAAAAAAAGGATTCCAGAGGGAAACTCAGATCATTAAAGAGGAATAGAAAATACCAGTAAGGGTAAATAGGTGAGTAAATATTAGATATATTTTTCTAAATCTTTATTAAAAGAAAAAATTTAATTTCAGTTCAATATTCTAGGGTTTATATAAAGCAGTGAAGTGTTTGACAATCATAATCCAAATAGTGGGGAGGGAGGAAATGGAAATGTATTGTTGAAAGCTTCTCACATTCTTTCTGGAGGGTGAGAATCTTTCAACAACAAAACCCCAGAAGGTTTTTAGGTAGAAATGGATGAGCTGGCTATACAAATTATAAAGCAATGCAACCAATCCAAATTAACTGAAACAATTTTGAAAAAGAAGAAAATGGGATGAATTCAGGATGTATTACAAAGGTAATATATGCAATGCAGTGGTCTAAGGACAGATGTGTAGTTCAATGGAACAGAATGAGTTTCCAGAAATAAGCCCCCATATAATGTTGATTTTCAACAAGTCTGCCAAGAAAATTCAATGGAGGAAAAAAAAAAGAGGTTTTGGGTTTGTTTTGTTTTGTTTTTTCCAATAAATGGCTCCACAACAACCATTCCTTGGGAAAAAAACATCAACACCCAAGTGACCTCAAAATAGATAATAATCCTAAATAAAAAACAAAATTAAAAAAATATATATTAAAAAGTAGTATAAATTCTTTAGGATTGGGGTTATAAAGAAGACTTCTTAGTTAAAAAACAACACGTATTAATCATAGGAAAACAAATGATGGTGCCATTAAAAAAAAAACTTGGGGTTTTCAAAAGATATTAAAGATGATAAAAAGGATTCAAAGCAAACGAGAATGGATTAAAGAGAGAACTGACTGCCTAGGACAGGAGACAGCAGGAAATTACTCATGGAATATATGTGAGCAACTCCAGTGGTTTAGAGGAACAGAGGCCAGGAGGGCCCAGGCTGGGATACTTCGTGACATCACAACTGCTTCCACAGGTTCCACTTGAGCAAAAAGAGTCTCTGTTGCCCTCACAACAGTGATGGGTTCAAGAGAGACAAGTGCACCACTGTGGGGACAAGTGCATGGAATACTGAATACATGGCATACGTTAAGGGCGTCTGAGTGGCAAACCACTCCCCAGTGCGAGGCGTGTGAGCAGCAAACCGCCTACCCCATAGGCACAGCCCTGGGCGTGAGGTCACGTGTTGCACTTCCTGTGCTTGCTTCGTGGCCGGCTCCTCGATCGGACACTGCAAGGACAGTTGATCAGAAATTGAATTGGTGGCTTCTTGTAATTTGCTTAGCTACTGCCTGAATATATATGCATGGTAACTGTGCAATATAATCAGACCTGCTTCCTGATTGGTCTCCAGAGGTCTTGATTAGCAACTCCGTAGCCACACTCTCCTCTACTCTGTTCCGTGGACCTCCTCGCTGGACGAGAGAGCCCACACAGCTGGTGCCTGAACAGGGACCTGAGGTAATCCTATAAGACAGGGTGTGGCCCCTCATAGAGCGGTGAGGAAGGGGAAATTGGGAACTTACCGAGTTCTACCAAAGACTCACAGCTGCAAGTGCTGTGCACTCTCTTAGGTACTAGAGGTTTAACCCTGAATGAGAGAGAAGCCAAGAAGTTAGGGGATGTTGTGATTGCTACCAGTCCATGGATAAGTGCTGCGATGTTTTTTGATCCTAGGACATGGGACAAGATAATGGCAAATGCACAGTAAGCTGATGTGAGACAGGGGTATACTTTACCACTACATTTTTTTCCTATTGTGGCAGCCATTCAGCAAAGCTTAGGGGGCCCTGGGACAGACCCTTGTCATATAATAGTGGCCCTGAGGGAAGATGAGGCTGAGAAAGACAGGCAAGGGGAAAAAATTGGGGGTGACAATCTACTTCAAAGCAAGAAATTGGGAGAGAAGATGGCCGCTGCGTACGGGGGTTGCTGAAGTGCTGAGCGTGGTGCTCAGAGCAGCGGCTTTAATCGAGATTTCGCACAGTCTGTTAGAGCTCCTTTCACCGTTAATCTGTAGTGGACCACTTTGCCAAGCAGCAGGAAGAACAAAGAAATCGAAAAAGAGACGCTTGGCTCCCGGACGCTTGGCTGCTCAGAGCCGCGGGCGCTTTGCTCCCATCTGCTTCCTCTTTCGCTTCGCTCTGGGCAGAGAAGCTGAATGTGTAATCAGCAGTGGATTGTAAGTACCCGAGGCAAAGAAAGCTCAGTGCGCCCTGCCCTTTTTTTTTTTGAATATTTTTTTATACAGGGAGAGTTTGTGGATTGGGATTGTTGGCTGGGCTGTGGTTTCTGTGCCGAAAATCCACTCCGCGGGAGCCGCCATTTGCTTTCTGCCGGCTGTCTTGATGGCTCTGTATACATTGTCCGGCAGCAGCATCTAGAGGTTGGAGCTGGGCTGCGTGCCGAGCCCTGTCCTCCGAAGGCTGGACTGCAGCCTCGAGCGCCTCGGTGGCCTGTTCGCCGCTGCACCTTCGGGCAGAGCCTGCTCTGGAGTCGTTCTG
>NW_026000022.1:274864-284106 GCF_001458135.2 Marmota marmota marmota
GGGGATAGTAGAGGATAGGAAAGGTAGCAGAATACAACAGTTACTAATAGGGCATTATGTAAAAATGTGGATGTGTAACCGATGTGATTCTGCAATCTGTATTTGGGGTAAAATTGGGAGTTCATAACCAACTTGAATCTAATGTATGAAATATGATATGTCAAGAGCTTTATAATGTTTTGAACAACCAATAAAAAAATAAATTAAAAAATAAAATAAAAAATAAATAAATAAATAAATAAACAAAGCAAGAAATTGCACATCACCTGGTACCTGTCTTCAAGGAACAGGCAGCTCAGTGAACTAACCTCTGCTTTCACTGAAAGCCACGTGGTGCACACATTCTCCTGTCCCTTCTTCCTGCTAGGGAATAATCCAGCAGGGATTAACAAGTGCAAAGTCGAGCCCACAGTGAAGAATTACCTTAGGTTTTTTTGTTTTTGTCATTGTTGTTTGTGGTGCTGGTGATGGAATGCTTGTCCTCATGTTCTAAGCAAGAACTCTACCGCTGAGCCAAAAAATGATCAACCATTTGAAAGGGACTGTCACCATGAGAGATGACAAACTTAGAAAAATTCACATTTAGGGGAACTGAGTTAATAGAACAAATAAAACAGAGTTTTAAATAAATATAATGTATATCCTCAGAGGAATCAGGGAAGGTTTCAAACAAGAACTAATTGAGTATGTTGGGAACAAACTGTTCAATAGTGAATCCTTCCACTAGAAGATCAAGGCGAGGAATCCTCCCAAAAGACAGTATAAGGGATAAAGGAACAGGGTGTGTGAGGGGAATCATCTTAGTTATGCTTTGGGTTTCCTGGACAGGAAAGGAGAAGACTGATTGGGAGGAACTGTAACAGTCAGCTGACACATAAATTCTGGGAGTCACCTAGGGACCTTGCTGTGATTTACATTTCCCACCCTACCAACCTGATCCTCATGGTTATATGGGCATGGTATTCAGAGGTGGGTCCTCTGGGAGTTAATTAGTATTAAATGAGATTGTGAGGACAGCCCCCACGATGGTTTTAGTGGCTTTAAAAGAAGCAGAAGAGGACCTAAGCTACCACACTTGCTCTGCCTCACCACATGATGCTTCAGACTGCCTGAGAACTCTGCAGAGTCTCTATCAGAAAGAAGGTCCTCACCAGATGCAGCCCCTCCAACCCAGACCTCTAGAACCATTCTAAAACGAATGTCTTCTTTTCTGTCAGAGTTAAACCTATAATTTGAGTTTCCAAATATGGAACAAAAATATGTTTACTATAACCTAAAACTGAAACCTCACAATGTGTGGTTGGGTGGAATCATTTTAAGAAAGGAAACCATATGGATGAAAGGTAGCCATTTTGAAAGCCCCAACTGGTATCCAACCACAATTTTGAATTAGGCAATCTTGTAGATTGTAACGGTGAGTTCCTCCTATCAGAGCAAGGGGCAGTGCTACGTTATGGATAAAAGCAGGCAGAGTGAAATAAATATAATGTATATCCTCAGAGGAATAAGGGAAGGTGTGCTTGCTTGCCAGACTCTTTGGTAGCACACTCCATCTGCAGAGCCACTTTCCAGTATGTGTCTGATTTCTTGTGGCACCCCAGTATTTCTAACAGCATGGAGGTAAATAAACTACCATGCTTTATGAATTCCCTGGCTTATGGTCTTCAGTTAGAACAACAGAAAATGGACTGTGACCCTGTTGCTAGGAGAGATGTGGACAGAATTCAGGGATGGAGAAATTCACAGAGAACTCAAGGACATTTAGGAAGCAGAATCCATGAAACATGGTGAGGGGTTGTGCAAAGGAAGATGGAGACTGAGCAAGATGTTTCTAGGTTTCTGGTTTTGCAACTGGGTGTCTGGTGCCACCTTCATAGACAGGAGGGGACAGAGTGGAGCTGGATAGGATGGAGAAGATGGGCAAAGTTTTGAACACTTGAATTTGCCTCCAGAGACACACCCAGCAGAGCTACCCCCTGGGCTGCTTGGTGTCCCCTGGTGGGTATGGAGCACAGGAGAGAGATGGGCTGGAGACAGTTTGGGGATCAGTCTGTGTAGATAGATTTCTGACCCTCCAGAATCGGAGCTGTTTACTCAAGGTGATGGCAGCAAGTGGCAAGTACCTAGAATAGAATCTAGAGGAACACCAAACATTTAAATCTAGAGGAACACCAAACATTTATGAGCAGAGACCTCAAAAGAGAAGCCTGGAGAGGTCATGGAGCTGGAGAGTGTTTGGTGCTTTGTAGACATTGAGATATTCCTGGGAAGAACAAGTTACTGACTTTGGGGTATAAAAGTGTCTACCAACCTTTCTTTTTCTGAGAGGAAAAGGCATGAATACCTTAATTATTAAAATGGAGGGGATGGATGAAGTAGGAGTTAGAGGGTGCATGGGAGACAAATTCCCACCCTGGCATTGCTCTGCCCAGAAGCAGTAATGGTGACTCAACACAGTGCTAAGAAGACAACATGTTAAATAAATTGACTCTGTGATTAGCTGCACTCCTCAATTATTAACATGTTTGATGTTTATGCTAAGTCATGTTGACAAGATGAACTGGCAAGATGCAGGATTCGCTGTATTATACATAACTAAGTTCCTAAGATGGCGTCTGATGTGCAATGATACAAGATTGAGCCTCTTAAGTTTAGGCAAAATACCTGATAATACTAATTATCTAATAACAGGTAATACATTTGAAGACACATCCTGCAGTATGTAAATGATGTAAACAATATTGTTTCTGTGACACTTTGTGTCAAGCAGTTATGCCAACAATGTGTTTGACTAAATTGAAGGTCAGCTGAGTCTGCCTGCATAATTCACTTGATCATCAGCAAGAAGAGCAGTTGAGCAAGTTAGAAAAAGAATGATCAAGGAGGAAGAATAAGGCAGGAGATGGAGAAAACCAAAGAACTGAGCATCTTCTATGTGTCCACACTGTACATGCTTAAAAGTGGTTCTCACAGAAAGTGCTGACTTTCTATGGTGGCTGCATTATCTCTGTCCACCAAGCAAGGACCTGAGGCTCAGAGACCCCTTGACCCTACACAAAATACAGGGATACATAAAAATTACTGTCAGGTCTCCCAACTCTCTGTTGTCCACTGTTGTGTAAAGAAGAGTGTTTTAAAATCACTCGATTTGAATTTTAAAATGCTTTTGAGCCTAGTCTGAATGACATTGAACGTTTTTAATACCTTCCTGAGGACTTGAAGGAAATTACACAGGGAAGGTGGGTAGGTGAGGAGAGATTAAGAATTACGAAACACACCTTCCCGTCCCCAGCAGTAATCAATCCTCTCCCAGTCTCCACCAGGTCCCGGGAGGTTTCCTCCCCCAGGCAGCCACAGCCTTTGAAAGGTCAAACTGCACTTGGTCACACCACACGGGTGGGTGTGAGGAAAATGTCAGACCGCCCCATCCCTGGGTAGTTTTTTCAGGGAGAACACCTGAGACAATTGGGGAGCCAATGTATGCCTCTCCAACAGCCACAAAACTGTCTCTAACAGTTTGTACAGAAGCCTGGCGGGAGCTGTATTTGTTGTTGAAGACTCATTTGACAGCAAATGGTATGTAAGTTTACCAAGGTTTCTAGGAAATTGGAGAAAATCAAGAGAGACTGCAAATTGCAGAAAGTAACTAAAGGAGTATCTTCGGGTGCATAAGTGATAAGAGAGATTTCTTAGTATAGAGTTGGATTTCTTTTTTTTTTATCCCCTATAGGATACTTTTTTTGTTGTTTCTTCCCCCCCCCCCACATGTTTATTAGTGCATTATACTTGTACATAATGATGGAATTTTTTGATAAATACTCATACATGCACACAATATAACAATACAATTTGGGCAATATCACTCCCCAGCACTTCCCCGTCTCTTCTTTGACTTTCATGAGATCCGCCCTAACTTTCCTTCCCTTTTTCCTCTCCAGTTTCTGCATAGAAAACATATGACCCTTGACCTTCTGAGTTTGACTTATTTCCCTTAATATGATAGTCTCTAGTTTCATCTATTTTCCTGTGAATGCCATAACTTCATGTTTCTTTATGGCTGAATAAAATTCCATTGTGTATATATTTCACCTTCTCTTTACCCATTCAACCACTGATGGACACCTAGGCTGGTTTCCATAGTTTGGCTATTGTGAATTGTGCTGCTAGAGTTGAATTTCATTTATGATCTTCCTTACTATTTCTGATTATTATTGTGTAACCACCTTTCAGCATCTCATTTCCACCTCCCTTGATTTTTGTACAACAGTTTGTCCTGAATGCTTTCTGTTCTCACTCTTGCTTTTTAACCTGCCTGACAACCTGCTGGTTTTACATATTCATGCTTTTTAAGTGTCCAGAAATCATGAATCTTCCCTCTAGCTCAATATGCAGGACACAGGCTATTTTAAAGTCAGTAACTTTGATTTGGGCTTGGCCTCAGCATTGGGGATTGTGACTGCTACAATCTCAGGAATCACAGAAGTTCCAAAAGAAAAAAGAATGTGCAGGGTTAAGGTTACCTCAAGGTGCTTCATGGATACAAGACTTCAGTCCAGTGCTTGCGAAGGGACAAAGGTAGGCTTTCAGAGTGAAGAAGGACTTGCACACTGCAAGAGGGGGGACACAGCTGTCTCCAGAGGACTGTCTCCATGTGGGTATGTGTCACCTACACACAGATAGGGAAGTCTCTGCCCCCTGCCTTTCTTTCTGTCCCTGTTCTCTCTCTTACCAAACTCATCTTCTTCAAAGGCTCCAATTTCCTTAATGTCTGTCAAAGGGAATTTATCAGTGGTCAGGCTGATACCAGAGAAGGTTTGGCCAAGTTTATGATCATTTGAAGTGTGTTAAGTCAAAGATTGAGATTAATTTGTAACCGTATGACTTGGTTTAAAAAGAAGCTTTGGAGTATGCTGGCTACTGTTTACAACGATTCATTATCAACTTAATAAAGAACTAGAAGAGCAGAGACCAAAGTTTTCCAACACAAAAGAAATAAGTGTTAAAAGGGAGGAAAATGCTAATTGCCCTGATAAGATCATTACATATTTTATGTATATGTATCAAATTATACTCCCCATAAAGATGCACAATTATTGTGTGTCAATCAAAATGGAAATATTTTTTAAAGTTGTGGAATTTGAGGGAACCAAATTAAAGGGTATGGAATCAAATAAAAGAGTCACATAGGAGACAAATGTACTAAGATCAAAATATCGTCCTGTCTACAGACAAAGTTAGGCTGGAAAAAAAAAGAGACAGACATGGTGACAGATGGATTTGCTAACACTGAATCCAAGTTGAACTTGCTCACCCTGTCGTGGGCAGCCCTGGAAAACACAGGTCTGCCTCACTCAGGTCTGGGTAAGTCTGATCCTTTCCCAGGACAGAAAGTTCTATGGGACAGAGGTCAGGGAGGGGAGAGGAGGCGGTCACAACTGTGTCATAATAGGAAATCTGGGGAGAGGCCTACAAATACCGCCATAGTTAAATAAACTAAGAAGCAACTTCATGATTGGAACTGGCTAACACTAGTGCCGCAGTCTGGCTGGGCACACAATCACGAGCCACCACACAGCTTGTAGATTCAAACAGCAACTCTTTATTCCCAAACTCACACCAGCCGTCTACAATCACGTTCTGGGGAAATCCACGTTCTCTGCCCAAATCCACTCCCACTGGGCTTCTATCTCCCAAAAAATACTGTCTGAATCCCGTGAGAACTCAAGGGGAACTCAGGCAGCAGGATACGCCCTATTCCCAGCAGGAATAATCTTAAACCTGGAACGCCCTAAACCCCGATTATCCTAAACCGGGAACACCCTAATCCGCCCTGGTCCTTGAGCAAGGTCACCTACATTCAATGTCACTGCAACATGGGGTACGCTGGCAAGGAAATTGTCATACCTACTTGGCTAATGGCTCCCAGCACACTAGAAACTTCTAGAAACAATAAGTTATTCTAGGGTCACGTTTATGAAAACATCAACCATTTTGGAAATACTGTTAACTTTGGAAGAAATAAAAAGACAGGGTCATAGAACAGTAGAAAATATATGAGTACAAATATAGACAGATGCCTGATGAAGGATCTACCGTTGTCCCCTACAATTGTTGTCAGGGGACAGTGGTTGAAGGAGCAGGGCTGCGTTGAAGTAGGTGGCCACACTCAGAAAGGCATAAGTGTACATGGCCAAGGCGACAAGTGGGACCAATGTGGGAAGGAGGCAAGGGCACAGACTTCATTTTAATGTGTAGAATAAGATCACTGGAAAATTAGCAGGTTTTTTAATGCCAAAAAAAGATGACCTGAGAAAGATGGACATCTCAGGGATGCTGCAAAAGTTTCCTTGAGTGCTGCAGGTGGTTGGACTAGACTGGTCCTTCTCAAACCATGTGATCTTGGCATCTTTGTATGCTATTAAAAATATTGATGGGCTGGGGATGTGGCTCAAGCGGTAGCGTGCTCACCTGGCATGCGCGGGGTGCTGGGTTCGATCCTCAGCACCACATAAAAATAAAATAAAGATGTTGTGTCCACCGAAAACTAAAAATAAATATTAAAAAAATTCTCTCTCTCTCTCTCTCTCTCTCTCTCTCTCTTTCTCTCTCTCTTTAAAAAAAAATGAGAAGCCCGAAGAGCCTATTTATGTAGGTTATCTCTATCAATTCTTACTGTGCTCAAAATAAAAATAGACATTATTAAAGTATTTGTTTTCATTTAAACAACAACCTGTCTTTATTTTCTAGTTGAGTGGAAGACAACTGGATTCTCCTCTCTCCTCCTGCTTTCCATCTGTTATAATGGGTTGTTTTGGTTAAAGTGCATGAAAATCATGTAAGCTCACTAGATCCTTAGTTGGAGCATGGACAAGCATTTAGATGCTCCTTTACAGATACCTGTGGATATTCTTCCTTGATATTACACCAAGCTCCAGAGTGGTCATTTTTTTAAAGGTTAGTTGCAATGAGAAATCTTAAATTGTATCAATAACTTTTCACATGTACATCAAAATCCATTGATCTATTGCATGTCTCAATACATCTTTTACCCATTCATGATTTGGTAAAATCATGCTTAGTATTATATGAGGAGAGTCTGGTGGTTTTGCAGATCCCCAGGTGTCTGTGGTTCCCTGCAGGGAACTACAGATCCCTCTTTGGGGATCACTGCACTAGATAACTTTCTCAAATTTAAGCACCAAAATACCATGAAAGAGCCCTCAGGGTGTCTAAGGAGTTTGCTCTACAGGAGAGACTAATCCCAGGTTTTATTGAAAGAGAACCTCACTCAAACCAGCTCAGGCAAAAAAAAAAAGAAGCCAGCTGAAGTTTACTCTAGGCGCACTCTCAGAAATTCAGAAATCATCGGGCCACCCCAAAGCTGGGGTGATAGAACTGTGAAGACTGGAACTCCTCCCTCACCCTGAATGAACTCAGGTGGCCTCTCTTTCTGCCCAGTGTCTTCCAACTCCTGCACCTCTTCAAGCATTGGCCTTCCTAGTGGTGATGGTTCCTCTGCTCTGTTCCTCTGTGGCTTTGATTAATCCGTAAAAGACTCCAGCTCCCATTCTCAGAGATATTGATGACAAGCGGCCATCTTCTCTCAGTTCTCAGATTGCTGACCCCCATCCCCTGAGGGAGCCAATTGGACTGGCTTAGCCTGATTTATGACTGGGGCAGGGGTCAGCCCCTGGTCCTCACTGGCCAGGAGCAAACGTGACCCCTAAATGCGTCTCCTCTATTAGGTCTTTGAATTGTGCATAAAGCAAAATGAAAGGTGAAAATGTAGGAACACAGAAACATCTGTAACAAGTGATATGCTATAGCACAGGCAGAAAATAGGAAAAACCCAGTAGTGTTCAGTGTGGTGATGTTGCGCTACTTAATATTCAGCAGGAGCAATCCTACTGGTTGATGTTTACTGGGGATCTTTCAGGTGGCAATCGTTAAATGAAGTCTTTGGAATGGAGTTTCCCCATTAAAAGGGAAAAATGACCCTAAATGTTATGCTCTACTTTCATACCTAATTTAGCATAAATATTAAGAGGATATCCTTAGAGCTGAGCCACTGGAATTTCTGCAACTGTACGCCATTGATTTTGAGAGGGGGAGGTGACTGAGGATTGAACTCAGGGGCACTGGGCCACTGAGCCACATCCCCAGCCCTATTTTATATTATTATTATTATTATTGTTTAGAGACAGGGTCTCACTAAGTTGCTTAGCACCTCACTTTTCCTGAGGCTGCTTTGAACTCAGGATCCTCCTGTGTTAGACTCTGGAGCCACTAGAACTGTCTGCTTTTTGCCTATTGAACATTTCGTTGTCTCAATCTCCACTCTTCTCTGATGTCAGTGTCTTCTGGTGAAAAGGAAACAGGGTGTGAGTTGGTGGGTCTGTGGGCAGAGTCTCAATTTCATTCTTCACGTCTTGGTGGACATTGCGAAGACTGACGAGGTGTGAGAGGTAAAGGCTTTGTTTGTTATGGAGAGTGGGAACCTGGATTCTGGGGAATCAAGTCCCAGCCCTGCCATTTCCCCACTGAATGACCTTAGGCATGTTTCTTAGACTCTGCACTTCCTTTCCCTCACCTGCAGGAATTAAAGAATTAGCCTTGCTCGCAGGGTTACGGGGGTCACACGCACTGTCTGCTGCTGCTAAGGACGAGCAGAACTTTCCATGGTCAAAATGAGGCTAGGGTACGAGCACATCTGTTCCACTCCAGCCCCTGGAACACACCAGAATATCAAACACAGCCTTCATGTTCACAGTTTTCTTCCCCTCGTAGAGAAGCACCCATCATTTTTCTCCATGATGTTCTGTTGCACAACCCATTTCAAAGCACCGATTGGCCCAGAGCCTATAAAGTGCCACATGTTAGAGGGTTGGGGTGCAACTCAGTGGTAGAGGAAATGCTTAGTATGTGTAAGCCCCTGGGTCTGCTCCCCAGCACTCTGCTCCCTACAAAATGTTACATGTCATTTAAACCTAAACACTGTGCAAATATAAACTATAATTAGCTACTTCCTTTTTAATAGAAAGTTGTCCCAATGACACTCCTCCTTCTTGAACCTCAGAGGGGCACCAGAGGCAGCACAAAGGTTGTTGAGGAGCCGGAGTCTCCTAACCATAGTGGGCTCCAGTCTTGACCCCCACCCATAATCTGTTTTCTCTCTCTCTCTCCCTCCCTCCCTCCCTCTTCTTTGATTTCCAGCATGAACTCCGACTGCAGCCATCATTTCC
>NW_026000022.1:284504-298000 GCF_001458135.2 Marmota marmota marmota
GTATAAGAGACAGGATTTTGAGAGGGGGAGGTGACTGAGGATTGAACTCAGGGGCACTGGGCCACTGAGCCACATCCCCAGCCCTTTTTAATTTTTTTTTTTTTATTTTGAGACAGGTTCTCTCTAAATTGCTTAGGGCCTCACTAAGTTGCTGAATGGGGCTTTGAACTTGCAATCCTCCAAGGAAAATCCCAAGCCACTGGGATTAAAGGCATGCGCCGCCATACCCGGCTGGTTTTGCCTTTCTTGTTCTTAAGTTAGCTCTTCAAGCTTGCAGATCCTGCAGGCTTTTCACAGGTCAACTTCCCACAATCAGGGTAAAAAGCCTCCCCTCCACCAGGTGGGTGACCTCAAGTGATTCAACCAATGCTTCTACCAGTTTGTTGTGGCAAATAGATTATTTCTCTGCTTTGCAGCATGTGGCTGACCTGCCGCTGTATAAGGCACACATGTCTTCATAGGGAGCCTGTAGGTCATCACTTTACATTGGAGAACAATTTGCTGGATGGCTCCTGTCCTTTGTGTGACTTGCAGAAAAGATCATGTCTGATCTATGACAAGTTGTGCTCTGTCCAAGGGAAATCAGGACAAGTGCTGCCTGGCTGAGGGGAACATGTTTAAAACCCTTGGGCTCCATGGTCTTGAACTTCTGAAAGGCAGTTTTTGTCCAGAACCTTCCACCTTGACTCCTTTTCTAAATGCTTCCAAAAGCTTTTAAGGCCCTGGTTGTGGGGAGAGGAGTTGGAAGTGTCAGAGAGCCTGACTCCCTGGGGACAGTGATTGCAAGCGCATGTCCTGGCAAGTTCTGAGCATCAGTGATTTAATTCTCGCTGATGGAGGGAGTGAGGAACCACAACTTAGGAGAGGAAGAGGCACTGGAAGAATTCCTTGCAGGTGGCAAGCAGAAAGTCTGTCATTATTCTCAATGAAGGAAATGGATTTGGAGGACGTGCTGAGCCCATACAGGGGAAGAGCTAGAAAAAGTAGTGACAGAATCCTAGACCTTGGGCTTGAGTCATGGGCTGCCAATCTAGTATCCATGGACAGAGGCCAACAGCACTTCCTCACCTGTAAAACGGGAACATGACTGATGCCTTCCTTGCTTAACAGGACTAGGAAGAGGATGTCAGTTGGGAAAACATGCTGGAAACCCCATGCATGATTTCTGATTGCCTCTTGCTCTTTGGCTGTGTGTGTGTGGGGCGGGGGGTGAGCAGGGGGTGGTGGGGAACAGCAGTGTGTCAGAGTGATGCTTTTATCCTAGTGAATTCCCTCCCATATTCAGAAATGGCACTTGACCTCTGATCACTGGGATAATTTTTTAGCTTGAGCCAACATTTGAAAGAACATGTACCCCAGTGTCATCTGGGGTCCTCTCTGCCCCTTTACATATAGGTCCCAGGGCCTTCAAACACTTATTTCTAGGCCTGGGTAATTCAGTGCCCCCCTGAAGCTTTCTGTTAATTTCCAGGAAACTTGAATCCTATAGGCACTTAAAGTGGCTCAAGAGCTTTGACATTTTTGATTCCTCTTTTCTTCACCCCAGCGTGAAACTCAGCTCTTCAATAGTATCTATTAAAATGTCTAGAGATTCTTTCTCCAATTATCTGTTAGTGGGTATCTAGATTGATTCTCTATGTTCTGTGTGTATATGCACACTGTGATATCATTCAGCCACGAAAAGAATAATATCCTATCATTTGAATAAAATGGCTGGAACTGGAGGACATTACGTTAAATAAAATAGATCAGACACAGAAAGACAAAGATCACATGTTCTCTCTCATATGTGGTTGTTGAGAAAGTAGATCAGAATATATAATAGTCATTACTAAATCCTGGGAAGAGCCAGAGAGAAGGAGAGTAGAGACTAGATAATACCCAAACACAGTGAGATAGAAATACTAAGCTCTAGCATTCTACAACACAGAGGGGGGGACTATAGTTAACAATAATCTATTGTGTATTTTATAAATGACTAGAAGACAGATGCTCAACAGCCCCAAACACAAAATAACAAAACCTGGAAACATTAATTACCTTTGTGTGATCAGTATATATACTGTACCCATAAAGTTATGTAATTGTTACATCTTAACATGTTTTAAATGTTTAAGGAGATGGCTATGTTAACTTTCCTGATTTGATCATTGTACACTAAATACATATATCAAATATTCACACTTTACCCCATAAATTTGTATAATTAAAATAATAATTAATAAAATAATTTTAAAATCACCTTTGCCAAGAGTCTCGTGATTAAGGAGATCTGGCTGATGAGGAAAGGTTTCTCAAATCTCATCATAATTTTCTTGCCCCCGGTCTCAGTCTTCTGTCCCCTACCTCATTCTATTTGGATCCCTCTCACAAATAGAATGTGTCCTTTTACCAAAGTATCCCTCTCCTGATGTCTTACCCAAGGATGTGGATTTACCTCTTGTAGGTTGAAGCATAGAGGGTCAGTTTGTGTCTCAAAAGCATGCATCAAAGCCAATTTTCCAAATGTATCTTGAAATTTCTGATGTAATTTCAAGAAATGCAAGTGAACACAATTTTTTTTCACACTGGTTTAAGTATGAGCTATGCTCATTCATTCCACTTCTAGTAAACTTTATATTTTAGATGTACTAGAAGTTGCAAAGCTACTACAGAGTTCCCACAGTCGTTCCCATAGTCCCCACACCCAGTTTCTCTGATTGTTAATACTTTACATTTACTGTGGGGACTTTTCTCATAATTAATGAACCAACATCAAGGCATTGCTATTACAGGTTGAGCATCCCTAATCCAAAAATTTTAAATCCAGAATATTCCAGAATCTGAAACTTCATTAGCCCTAATCAGATGATACAAGGAGAAAATTCCATATTGTGAAAACTTTGTGGAAGTATTATTATTAAAATGTTTAGGGCTGGGGTTGTGGCTCAGTGGTAGAGTGCTTGCCTAACATGTACGTGGCTCTGGGTTCAATCCTCAGCACCACATAAAAATAAGTAAAAGGTATTGCATCCAACCACAACTAAAAAAAATACTTAAAAAATGTTTAAAATGTTGCATAAAGCTACACTCAGTCTCTGTGCATAAAGTATATACTAAACATAAATGAATTTCAAAATTAGACTTGGGATATATCCCTAAGAAAGCTCATTATGTAAATTCAAATATTCCAAAATCTGGAAAAAATCCAAAATTCAAAACACTTCTAGATGCAAGCACTTCAGTTAAGGGAGACTCACTCTGTATCAAGTAAGCACATGCTTTATTCAGATTTCCTTCATTTTCACCTATGTCCTTTTCTATCCCAGGATCCCATCCAGGAGATCATATCATATTTGGTCACCATGTCCTTAGGATCCTCTTGGCTGTGACAATTTGTCACAGTTTCTCCTTGTTTTATGTGACCTCTTTAGTTCTGAGGAGTGTGGGGCATGTATTTTGTAGAAAGCCTCACAACTTAGATTTGTCTTGTGTGTTTAGTATGGTCAAACTGGGGCTATGGGTTTGGGGGAGGAAAGCCACAGAGGTCAGGTGCCTTTTTTATCACATTACACCACAGGTGCATGACCATCACTGTTGGTGTTGACCTTGATCACCTGTCTGAGGCAGTGTTTACTGTACCACCTTCCCTGCCCCACCTTGTCCCATACTGTACTCTTTGGGGGAAATTCACTAAACACAGTCTCACTTAAAGATAGGGAGTTATATTCCATCTGCTTGAGAGGTGAGTACCTACATAATTTTTTTTAAAAAATTCTGAACAGGAGATTTGTCTATTCTATATTTGGTTATTTATTCAATCATTTATTTATGTAAGTTAGGTTACTATCACTATTTTATACTTTAGGTTATGGTCCAGTATTCAATTATTCATTTTGCTTCTCAAATTGTTCTGACTTTACCTTGGGGATTCTTTCTTTAGGCCAGTTATTTTGATATAACTCCATAATTTTGCATTTCATTTTTTGGCATTATAAGATGTCCCAGGTTCATTTCCAGGTATATTCCCTGCCTCAGCCTTAGATTCAGCCATTTCTCCAAGGAGCCCTGGTTCCTGGTTGCTTTGATTAGAGAAGGGCTTTAGAAACCAAGGTAAGGGTGCTGGTGTACAAACTGCTGCTAGAGTACCCTTAATTCTGGGCCATCTGGACCAGCAGACCTTGGAAAGAGATGAGTATATATTTACCTTCATGTACACATATCTGGAATTATTTTAAAATTTTTTTTGTTCTAAACAAAAGTACACACTGATGCTTCCTACTAATGCCCCTGAAGTCACACCTGGGTCCTTTCAGGCTTTCTCCTTGCATCTGTGTAACGCCATTCCAACAGTGAGAAACCTGGTTCCCACGGTCTACCATCTTGTATTAATTCTTTTACCCAAAGGTACACCTACAGACATATCAGAGTTGCTAACTTGTACTGTGTAAGAAACAACTTTATCAACTACAGTACAGTATTTATGGACAATTTCTTTACCTTTAGTCTTACAAATGCCCATAATTTCCAAAGCTACTCAGGTCAGCACCTTCCCCTCCTCCTTCAGTGAGGTTATATCATACATTTTTTAAAATATTTTTTTTTAGTTGTTGATGGACCATTATTTTATTTATTCACTTATATGTGGTGCTGAGAATCAAACCCAGTGCTTCACACATGCTAGGCAAGTGCTCTACCACTGAGCTATAACCCCAGCCCTATATCATACATTTTTAACACGGCCACAACTTTTGTCACAGGCTGAATTCTATCCTGAAATCCCCAGAATTCCTAATTGATTTTTTAAAAAAATCTTATAAGTACATTAAGTTTCACTCTGTGTGTTGTGAGATTCCATGAATTTTGATAACCACATAAGTCACCACAAAAATATAGTACAAAATAGTTTCATATCCCTAAAAGAAAATCCCATGTTTTCCCCTACCCAATTTTCCTCTCCATGCCCTTGTTGAAGACTAACCTGTTTCCCACCTCCATAGTTTTCCCTTTATCAAAATGTGATATGAATGTGATCATGTAGTAATGCAGCTCTTTCATACTGTTTTTTTTCCTTTAACAATATGCATTTAATACTCATCCATGTTCTTGCTTGGATTGATGATACATTCCTTTTTGGTTGCTGAATAGCATTTTATTGCACAGATGTACAACAGATCATTTATCCATCCGTGT
This sequence comes from Marmota marmota marmota, assembly GCF_001458135.2. Lineage (NCBI taxonomy): Eukaryota > Metazoa > Chordata > Mammalia > Rodentia > Sciuridae > Marmota > Marmota marmota. Next base: position 289,677 of record NW_026000022.1, read on the forward strand.
ATTAAAGGATATCTTACTTGCTCCCATATTTTAGAAATCATGAATACAGCTGCTATAAATATTTGAATGCAAATTCTATGTGGACATAAGTTCTCAAATCAGTTGAATAAATACCTCAGTATGCAATTGCTGCATTGCATGGTGATAGTATGTTAAGCCTTGTAGAAACTTTGAGACTCTTCCAAAATTATTTTGCACTCCCACCAGCAATGATTGAGAGTTATTATTGCTTCACATCTTTGCCACCAATTGCTACTTTCAGGTTTGGGGATCTTAGCCATTCTAATAGGTATGCATTTGTATTCCACTGATATTTACTTCAGTTCTAAAATCCATATTAAATCATGGCCAATTTGGAGCATGGAAGAATTTTTTATTGGCCCTGGATTTTACATTATTTTTTAAAGAAATAATCTTGGCACAGCCAAAAGGCTTAATAGAAAGCAGCTCACCGAATCCCTCAGTGTACCAGATCCTGCAGAATTTCTTAGTATGAAAACAGAAGCATCAGCTTGCTTAGGAACTTTAAGGGGTATCTGAATATAGAAAAAATACAATGACCAGAGAAAGGAGCAGAATACATAATCAGCTTTTGTCAAAACAAGAAAAAAAAACTTTCTTTAAATGCTTCATTAAGAAGTTAAGAAAAGTGCAGGGAAGCTGAGCACAGTGGTGTGTGACTGTGGTCCCAGAATTCAGTGGGCTAAGGAGGATAGCTTCAGCCCAAGAGTTCAGGGCCAGCCTGGGCAGCATAGAGATGTCTTGTCAGGAAGGAAGGAAGGAAGGAAGGAAGGAAAGAAGGGAGGGAGGGAGGGAGGGAGGAAGGAATGAGATAAAAAGAAACAGCAAGAAAAAGAAGAAGAGAAAAGAAAGAGAAAGTACAGATACAAGAGGCAAAATATCCGTGATGATGGGAACATGTACTTGGTGCTCTTCGCCAAGTACAGCACCATTTGTTTATAAACAAAGATTCAAAAGGTAAAAAGTTCATTCTTTATCCCTCATGAAATAACCCATAATTACAGCATTCCTTGCAGTTTGCTGCAAGTTAGAAAAAATTTGATGCTGGGAGCAGATGGGAATGACAGCTGGGGACGGGGAGTTATAGCCCATGCCAATTCCAGGTGCCCTTGGTGGTGAATGATCAGCCCCTAACTTGTTGGGGACCTAGCTTGCTGTTTATTTGTCTTGAGTTGTATAGATGCCACTTATTTCCAAGGCTACTTACTTGGGTCAGCTAAATACACGTATTCAGCAGGCTGGACAGGCACAGAGACATTGCAGGCAGTGACTGCTCCATGCCAGGTCATGCTTCTGTTTGCACTGCCTCCCATTCTCAGCTATGCCTGATGAGTTCTCAAGAAGGCCTCTCTGAAGGCATTGCTCGTCTATTTCAGGCAAGTTCTTCCTGTTTTCCAGCAGTCTCTGGATTGCTTGGCTCCCCTTCCTCCTTCCTTACATTCCAAGCTCAGATCTGTTCACACAACTGGACTTCATCTGGAAAGAACACTATTTACCAGAAAATTCAGAACCACCAATTCCCCACCGAGCCAGCAGCCCAGGCCCTGCCCCTCTGCTTCCCGACCTCTGACCTCTGACCTCTTGACCATCCCTGCCTTCCTCCTTTCCCTAACTGTTATTGTTAATACTGTCGGTAGAGCAGCAACAGAATCCCACTCTGCAGCTTGAATCAAGATCACAGATCTCAGATGACCTAGAATTCTCCACATTCTCAAGTACTTCATGTATTTATTTTTAAAAGTCAACAATGATTTTTGTTCCAAAATTGTGAATTTCAGTTTTTAAAATTTACCTAAAATGGCATGAATGAATCTCAGATATCATGTGACAGTCGTCCTCCAAATCCATGGGGCAAACATTCCCAAACCTCTGGTGGATGATGCCTGAGACTGGGTAGAACAGCCGTACATGTGGTCTTTCTATATATCCCTATGATAAAGTTAATTTTTCAATTTGGCACAGGAAGAAATTAAGAGCAATGATGAATACTACAATAGAACAATTATGACAATATACTTTAATAAATTTGCCATCATCACTATTGTCATGCTTCAAGGCCATTGCTATGTAAAATAAGATTGCTGGAATCTAGGCACTGTGATCCCACAACGTCAATCTGACATCCAAGATGACTACCAAGTGCCTATAGGCAGGTAGTGCATACAGCATGGATACACTGGATGAAGGGATGATTCACGCCCCTGGTGGGATGCAACAGGCCAGCTTGAGATTTTATCACACCTCTCAGAGCAATGTAGAATTTATGAATTGCTTATTTTTAATATTTTTGGACTGTAGTCAGTCAATGGTAACTGAAACCACGAAAACTGAACCAACAGATAAGGGGATACTATTGTATAAGTAAGAAATCAGACATAAAACAGTACATTTATATAATTCTGTTTTATATGAAGTTCCAGAACAGGCAAAGCTAACAGTGGTGATACAAATGAGCATCATAAAGCTTTGTAGTGGGGGGGATGGGACATTATTGATTGAAAAAATTGGTTACAGGAGTCCCTGTGTATGTGTGTGTGCATGTGTGTGTGTGTGTGTGTGTGTAAAAAGTCACCAAACTATATACTTTATATTTTGTATTTCATATACATTGTATCTCAATAAAGCATTGGAAAAAAGTTTCCCTAGAGTGAATAGACTAAACTGTGAATACTTGCATGCAAAGTATTCTTAGAAATTCCCTGGAGCCCTTCATTTAAAGGAAGCACAGAGAGATGGAGGTTTGCCTACAGAAACACAGCCAGTTAGGCCTAGACTCTGATCCAGAGATAACAGAACATTCTTCTACTAATCCAGGGCTTGGAATAAATTTCCCTAAATAGACACTTTTCTTTATTTTTGAAGGGAAGTTTTAAGACATTTTCTTATTGGAAGAGATTGATCACACTTCATCTGAATCCCACCTTCTCCATGATATCTAAGTAAGAATATGCTGAACCCCCAATTCTCCAATTTGTAGGGGTCCACACCCTCACCAAGATTTTTACAAGAGACATTGGGGTGATGGGGCAGTGTCAGGTTTGCTTCTTCAGGTCACGTGCTACCAGGTCCCAAATTTCTGTTCTTCACTGACCTCACCAAAAAATGTACTTCTTCCTTGATTTCCATACATAGTCCCAGAGTAGACATTTGTCATGCACTGTGGTCACACCTTCCCAGACTTGAGACTTTGCACATCTTGTGAGTTTGAGAGCTGATGACTGTGGTGTGGGTTCCACCGGGTGTGCTCCAAGGGTGACCTAAGTGCGACCCCTTCACTTTAGATACTCCTCCACTTTTCTTGAAGTTACATCCCAATAAACCCATTAGTTGAAAATTAAAGTAAAAAGCGCATCAAATACACCCACACCACCGAGCAGGCTGATTCAGCTTCACAGCACTCTGTAGAGTGTGGGGTATTTCCCTTGTGATCTTGGGGATCCTCCCATCATCTTGGGAGGATCCTCCCAAGATCCTCCCAAGATGACTGACTAGGAGCTGTGCTTGCTGCCACCCAGACTTGCAAGAGGATCTAACTGCATAGCGCTACTCCAGGAAAAAAAAAGATCCAAGTTAAAAAATCTGAAGGGTGGTTTCTGCTAAATGTGCATGACTTTCCCACCATCATGAAGTTAAAACTCATGAGTTGAATTATCGTGAGTCAGGAACCATGTATGCATGGTCTGCAACCCTTCTCTGGCTCCCAGACATTCTCTGAGTTCACTACTATCCTTTGCTAGATTTATTCACCTCTTAACTGATTTGTATTGTTTTGTAACTCAGAAATTGACAGGATGTTAGTAATTTTATGTATAATATACCCTGATGAATATTTGGAGGAGACAAATCATATCATATATCACATTGATGCAGACAAGCAAATCTCAATTGACCACATGAACTCCATGTTCTAATACTCCTGCAGAAGTCCCACTGGGCACTTAGCACTGGTCAGACATAAACCTTCTTCCTTCTCTAGAGATCCCATGCTCATCAGATCTGTCTGGCTTCTTTCACCATTTCTTCCCTTCCAGAAGCAAAGCTAAATCTCTCCCTGGTTTTGAGCAGAGCACTTGAGCCATCTTGGTTGCTGCCTGGTCTCCTACCCGTACCCATGCCTTTGGCATCTCACTTTCCCTTAGTGGTTGGTTAACCAGGAGAGCTCCTTCTCCAGGAAAATGCCTGGAACCTGCTGGTACAATAGCTGTATGGCAGGAAATAGGTACCAAAGATGTGAGCAGAGGCATTGGTCACACGTAGTCCTCAATGCCCTTTCTTCTTGTATAGCCACTTGGACTCCATATGAAGATAGCAGCCTAGGAAGATGGAAAGGACCTAGGTCCAAGTCACTTCTTCAAGGAAAGCCATGTTCTCTCATTTGACTGAGGCAGAGCTGAGAAAAAAAATCTTTTCATTATGTTAAGGCTGAGATACTCAGAAGTTGTTTGTGGTCACATTTAGCCTCCCTGTATAGTATACTGACCATAGTGCTAGTGACATCCATTCATCCATGGTGGATAGACCTTGGACTCTGAAGCACCACCCCCTATTTTTTTCCTATAAAAACTGTCTCCATGACCAGCTTTGAGAGGTGTTCCAGTGGTGTGGGAATTCAGAGTTGGCTCTCTCTTGCACTCCAACTAGTGTCTGGTAACCTAGATGACTTCTGCATTTCCCATGGCCTCTGCCTCTTGGAAAGGCTCCTCGTTAGTTATTTACTACTTGGTGTAGTTCTTAAAAATGTGTTGTGACTTCTTTGGTTTTGCATTTTCAGCTTTATTTCTCAGGGAATTAAAATACTTGCTTTGGGGACTTGGGCCCTCAGGAAGGAATTGAGGAGGTAATTTGAGGACTGCAATGTCCTACCTGCCTCAAAGAACACTCAGATGACCTATGTTTGGTCATGTACGTGTGGTGAATTTGAATTTGACTACAAATTCATTGCAAGATGAAAAGCAGTGAGTCTGATTTCTAAAGTAAATGATTTTTGTGGAACTTGAGAGTTAATTTCACACAGCTTCTTTTCTTTTCCAACATGAGATTTCCTTTCACAATGTGGTAGACAGTGGATGACCTCAGGCCTGATTCAATTATCAGCTAATAATGAGAAACTTTCCCACCTGAAGTGACCTAGCCCACTACTGGCTGATGATCAAGTGGGGGTTTCTCCTGGTTTTATTTCCAAGCCCAACTCCCTTTAACTCCTGGTTCTACTATTTTAAAAGATTAGATACTGATTTGTAGTCCACATCACAACATCCCTTTGTGTCTGACTCTCACTTCTATTCTACAGAAGCTCCTCATTTATCTGTGGAGGAAACTTTTTCGTTTTTTTATTTGTTCTAATTAATTATACATGGCAATAGAATGCATTTTGACACACTGTATACAAATGGAGCAAAACTTCACCTTCTTCTGGCTGAACACCGTGCAGAGTCACACCGGTAGCATAATCATACATATATATAGGGCAATAATGTCCACCTCATTCTACCATCCTTCCTGTCCCCACACCCCTTCCCTTCTCTTTACTCCCCTCTGCACAATCCAAAGTTCCTTCATTCTTCCCTACCCCCCCCCATTATGGATTAGCATCCACTTATCAGAGAAAACATTCAGCCTTTGGTTTCTCAGGATTGGCTTACTTCGCTTAGCATGATATACTTTTAATTCCATCCATTTATTGGCAAATGCCACAATTTCATTCTTCTTTAAAGTTGAGTAATATCCCATTGAATATATATCACATTTTCTTTATCCATTCATCTATTGAAAAATACCTAGGTTGGTTCCATAGTTGAGTTATTGTGAATTGAGCTGCTATAAACATTGATGTGGCTACATTACTGTAGTGTACTGAATTTAAGTCCTTTGGGTATAAACCAAGGAATAGGATAGCTGGGCCAAATGGTGGTGCCATTCCAAGTTTTCTGAGGAATCTCCATACTGCTTTCCATAGTGGTTCTAAAATGTTTCACAAATGCCTCAAACCATAGTACCAAACTCTATTTATACAATTGAAATTCCATATTTCTAGGTTCTTCATCCATAGATTCAACCAACCACAGATAAAAAATATTTTCTAAAATATTAAATATTTGTATTTAATATTAATATTAAATATTTTAAATATTAAATGGCATCCACATTAAATATGTCAAGACTTTTTTCTTGTCATGATTCCCTACACAGCTTAGTTTAATAATGATGTTGTATGTCATCTAGTCATGATTTAAAGTATATAGGATGATATGTGTAGGTTATATTGTAGATATTATGCCATTTCAAATAAGGGACTTGGGCATTTGTGGAGTTTGCTATACGAGGGTAGTTCCTGGGACCCTATGGATACTGAGGGACCAATATACTATGTTTTTTTTCCTACACATAAAATTTAATTTAAATATTAATCAAGGGAGAGATTAAAACAATAAATAAAAATAAAATAGAATGATGGTGACAATATATTGTAATAATATTTAAAACCTACGATCATTTATTTCTGGAATTTTCTAAGTACTATATTTGAACAGCAGTTGACTACAGGTAAATGAAATGACAGAATGTGAAAACATGGATAAAGGGGACTACCATATATTGTTTCCCAGCCTTCATTTTTCTCTTTATCCTAATTTATTACCTAGGATTTGAAATCTCATCTCATCTTATGTCATATGAATCTTTGTGAATTGTCTTAAATCCTATTTTTGGAATAAAGTGGATTAAAGAAAAAGAAAGAAAATGCCCCCGGAGACATACAGAGTAAGTCAAAATTCTTTTCTTCATGTCAGCACTGTCAAATATGTGAAGGCGGCTGTCACATTTCCCATTGCCTTCCTTCCACATTTTGCGTGATGTGAATTTCTTCAACCACAGATGGCATGGATTCCAGATTCCACTCCATCATAGGTTGACCTTCTCATCTCTGGTTGGTAAGGAGACCCACTGAGTCCTGGTGCAATCAGCTCTGACCAGCCCAGGTGTGAGGGGACATGGGACAGTCCTAGACCCTCTGTGAATGAGCTGGTGTGTCTGATGTCAGCCTTCAAGAAAGGACAAGGTGCCACTGTGACTGTGGCCATGTGCTCGGGTCCACAGATCATTTCCTCCCCAGACAGAAATATTTTATTATTTTAGATCAGTTTCTCAAAAATTTAAAACCTACCTTCCTCTTTGACACATCTAAAACTCTCCTGCCTTTCTTTAATATTAAAACTTCCAAGAAGTCTTTTCTTCCATTTTTCAAATGTAAAATCATAATATTGTATATCCGTGTATACCAGCACTCAGACATACCCCCACAGGGTGTGGGCTTCTCTGAGAATCACAAGACTCACATCTTCATCACTATTATCTGGATCTCAAATGCCGCCCTCCACAAAGGGCCCCCAGGGCCGACGTTTGGCCTCAGCCCAGGGCACCTATCGCTGAGGAGAGGTGGAGCCTTCAGGAGGTGGGGCCTACATAGGTCACGGAAGCCTGCCCTTGACAGGGCTATCAGGACGCTGGGTACCTCTGTGTCTGCGATTCCTGGCTGCTATGCCTTAAGCAGCCTTCCTCGGCCGTGCATTCCTACAGTGGTTTTCTGCCTCACCTCAGTTCCAAGGACTCTGGGGCCAAGTAACCATGGACTGAAACTTCTAGCACTGTGGACCAAACTACACCTCATTATAAGGTGTTTATCTCAGGTTGTCATGGAAATCAGCCTGACACATCCTTTTGGTTTAATATTGTATTTGGGGTTAGACCACCCACCTTCTTCTCCAGTACTTTTTTTTTGTGCTCCCCCCCCAAAAAATTACTAAAGAATAAATGTTTATTGTTGGGTGCAATGGTACATGCCTATAATCCCAGCAGCTCTGGAGGCTAAGGCATGAGGATCGTGACTTCAAAACCAACCTCAGGGATACGGGGAGAGAACATGGCGGCGAGAGGGGAGGCAGCGCTTTCAGTACCTCCTCAACAACGGGGTCAGAGAGACGCATGGATACGCTTAGATACGACCTGCTGAGAAACTCCTAGTAAAATTCCACTAAAGAGAGATCGGCCGGGAATCGGTAGGATTTTTGGAGGGACAGTCTGCGCTAGACGAGTGAATCTCCGCCACGCAGCGCAGAGGTCCAGACCCGCCAGCCGCTGCCCGCGCGACTCGGCGACTGTCGGCTGCCTGCACCGGCCCCCGCGTCAGGGCGGATAGCCTCCGAGGCGCAGCGCAGCAGGAGTGGTGCAGGGACTCTAGGAGAGGTCTCTCGCCAAGCCTTCATGAATGAGCAAACGGAGCTGAACCAACCAGAACAGACAGTCCA
>NW_026000022.1:306362-311589 GCF_001458135.2 Marmota marmota marmota
GGGGAGGGGAGGGGGGATAGTAGAGGATAGGAAAGGCAGCAGAACACAACAGACACTAGTATGGCAATATGTAAATCAATGCATGTGTAATGATGTGATTCTGCAATCTGTATATGGGGTAAAAATGGGAGCTCATAACCCACTTGAATCAGTGTGAAATATGATATATCAAGAACTATGTAATGTTTTGAACAGCCAACAATAAAAAATTAAAAAAAAATAAAATAAAATATTTTTGTACTTTAAAAAAAAAGAATGATATAAATGATACATAAAATGATATATAAAAATTATATGGTACATAAAAATGAGTTTCATTTTTCATACTAGTACACATATTTAAAATAAACAATATAGGCAAAAATGGATATATTCATGAAAGCAAGAAACAAAGTATTAGGAATAAAACTAACAGAAATTCGTAAAACTTGCATACAGAAATCTACAAAATTTTAATGAAAATTATTAACAAACATATAAATCAATGAAGTATTATTTTAGTCAGCTTTTTTTTTTTTTTTTTGCTGCTGTGACTGAAAGACCCAATGGAAAAACTGTAAAGAAGAAAAAGGTTTATTTGAGGGCTCCCAGTTTCAGAGATTTTAGTCCATAGAAGGCCAGCTCCATTCCTGGGTCTCAAGGTGAGTCTGAACATCATGGCAGGAGAATGTGGCAGAAGGAAGCAGTTTACATGATAATCAGAAAGCAGAGAGGGATTCAACTTGCCAGATACAAATTATATACCCCAAAGCCATGTCCCCAATGCCCCACTTTCTCCAGCCTCAACCTACCAGCCTTCAATTGCCACTCAGTTAATACCTGTCAGGGGATTAATTCACTGAACTAAAGCTCTCACAACCCAGTCAATTCTCCTCTGACCCTTCTTGCATTGTCTCACTTGTGAGTTTTGGGTGACACCTCATATCCAAACCATAATAAGTGCCATATTGTGCCCATGGATAGACAGATATATTAAAGATGTCATTAATGGATAAAGAAAAATGCCTTAAGCCGTAAAGACAAATGTACTATTGTCATTTGTGGTATAGTTGATAGAACTGGAGGGCATTGTGTTAAATGAAAGAAACCAGACACAGAAAAAAAAAGGCATATATGTTCTCTCTCATTTGTGGAAAGTAAAAAGAAAAATGTTGATCTGACTGCTAGAGACTAGGAAGAGTCCAGGGGTACAAGGGATAAAGGGAGGTCGGGTGGTACCAAAACACATGGAAGGAATAAGTTCTGGTGTTCCACAACTCAGAAAGATAATTATAATTTAAAATAACCTACTATATAATTTATGAAAATCTAGAATAAAGGCTCCAGACAAAGAAATGACAGGGAGAAGGAAGATCAGTGAAGTTGAGAAAAGGGGTCAGGGGAAAAGGAGGAAGGGAGGGAAGAGAGGGGTACTAGGGAATGAAATTGATCAAATTATGTTAAGTTATATTTTTAGTCTAGAATGTCCTCCAAAGGCTCATATTTCAGGCCTGAACTGCAGCTGGTGGCGCTTTTAAGAGGTGGGAAATTTTTGAAAGTGTGGTGCTTATTTGAAGGAAGAAGGACACTTGAGGGCGTGTCCTTGAAGTATACCTCGACCTTGCCCCTTCCTTTCTGTCTCTTCTTCTATTTCTAGCTGCCTGAGGTGGTCAGCTTTGCTCTTCCACACCCTTCCACCATGACATTCTCCCTTGTCACAATGGAAACAATGGAGCCAGACCAGATGGTCGTGGATTGAAACCATGAGCAAATAAATCTTTCCTACTTTAAAAAAAAAAAAAAAACAACCTCAGCAACCCTGAGGCACTAAGCAACTCAGTGAGACCTTGTCTCTAAATAAAATACAAATTAGGGCTGGGGATATGGCTCAGTGGTCGAGTGCCCCTGAGTTCAGTATCCAGTGCACATAAACAAACAAACAAACAAACAAATAAATATGAATACTGGAAACTATCCCTTCCCCCCCAAAATATGAAGCAAAGCCTAATTTCCCAAAGGAATTAGTTGAAATAAACACTTGGCTTCTCTGAGTTCAAGGGTAACAGTACTCATTTGTTTTGTTGGTGTAAACTAATCAATAAAATCAGTAAGAGTTGTAGGTCATAGATTAGTAAAAAAATATAGATTATAGATATAAGATTTTGATAAGTGAGATAAGAGAATTATAAAGCAAGAACTGTCATAGACAGGCCTAAGACTCCATTTTGCTGCCTTCTATATATATATATATAGACAAAAGCTGTCTTCTTTTTAAAAAAGATTGTTTTTCTGTACTTTGTGCCCCACAGAATGTACCCAACTCAGGATATGGTGGTGGTCGTGGTGAGCTACATCCTGGGTTTGAGTTCATTTATGGGTCTACAGGACTTTGAAATAGATTATCGCCCCTACTCAGCTGAAACTCAGGATTTGGTTGTTTGACACTTGCTTGGACCCGAGATGCGATTAACTAAGTTGTAAGCTAACTGCTTTTTTTAGCTTCTGTAACTTGCTTGCTGGCATGACCCTGAGAAAAGCCTCTGAGTTGTGGTTTTCATCCTTAAATTCCCAAGACATAGGACAGGAAATTGCTGTTCTTCCACAGAGCATCACTCTCTACGGGTGGGTGACAGTCCCTGGCCAGGTAAATAAAGCTCTCTTGTTTGAATTCGGGCTTAGAGTGTTTTCTGAGGGGGCTCCCCATGAGAGTTTCAATTAAAAAAAAAAAAAGTCTACTCCTTTATTTTTTTCTGGTCACTTTCTGTTCAGACTAACACACGAACTCTGCTTCAGGGCAGAATTTTGCAAGGGAAAAGAGGTGACGCCTCTGGGAACCAGACAGTATTTTTTTTCCCCTGGTACTAAGGGATAATATGCTCAGTATTTCCATTTCCGAAAATTCAAAGCAGTGAATAGCAATGTATCACAAAGTTAAAGGAAGGAATTAAAACAGTTTAGAAGTTGTTTGTAAGGAGATGTGATTGTGAAAGAAAGGAAAAAGAAGAAGGGAGAGAGAGAGAGAGAGAGAGAGAGAAAGAGATAGAGGAGGGGAAAGAGACAGAGAGAGGGAAAATAGGCAGGCAGACAGAAAGGAGGATGGACAGACACAGGTAAGACAGGGAGAGAGACAGAGCGTGAGTGAACAGATCAGGGGGACTTTCCCACCCTCAGCATCCACTCGTCTTGCTCCACCCCACACCTCAAAAGAGAAAGAGAACAAAGAAACGGGAAGAAGATGAAGGGAAGGCAGGCCCCGTGGCCCTGCCAGAACAGCCGGGTCCCCAGGCATAGACCAGCCAGGCACAAGGACAGATATGGAAGACCAAATATCACCAAGAGGGAGTCCTGGGCACTGGTGGTCTCAGCAAAGGGCAGAAGGTATACATCCCTTCACATATTTCTAAAAATCTACTTTGTACCTTGCCAAGGAATAGAGAAAGTCTTTATTCCAGATGGGAATACAGTCAGATTTCAAATTTTAGAAAGTAAAGAACAACTTCATCTTCAACAGTATACTACAGGGACACAGCCACATCAATGTTTATAGCAGCACAATTCACAATAGCTAAACTGTGAAGCCAACCTAGATTTCCTTCAGTGGATGAATGGATAAAAAAATGTGGCATTTATACACAATGGAATGTTACTCAGCAATAAAAAAGAATAAGATCATGGCATTTGGGTCATGGCATTTGCAGGGAAATGGATGGCATTAGAGAAGATTATGCTAAGTGAAGTTAGCCAATCCCCCCCAAAAAAACAAATGCTGAATGTCTTCTCTTGATGTACGGGGAGTGACTCAAAATGGGGTTGGGAGGGAGAGCAAGGGAGGAAGATCACCTCTAGATAGGGAATAGGGGTGGGAGGGAAAGGGAGGGAGAAGGGGAATAGCATGGATTGTGAAAGGAGACCCTCATCACTATACAAAATACATGTATGAAGATGTGAATTTGGTGTCAACATGCCTTATATATAATCAGAGATATGATGAATTATGGTATAATGGTGTATTAAGCAGAATAAAATAGACATTATTATTGCTGTGGGTATATATGTGAATGCATGACCAGTGTGATTCTGCAACCTGTACACTCAGAAAAATGAGAACTTATATCCCATCTGATTCAATTGTATATGTCAAGATCATTGTACTGTCATGTGTAACTAATTAAAAAAAAATAAAAAATAAAAAATTTTAAAAAAATTTTTAAAAAAATAATTTAAACTGAACCCCAGAATCTATGCTTGGAGGACAGTCCCATAGAAGCTACCCTCTTTGCACCTAATGGACTTTTCCTAAATGAGAAATAAAGTTTTATTGTGTTGAGCCAATGGAAAAAAAAAAAGAATTGTAATGCAAAAATAAATAAATAAATAAATTTTAAAAAAAGAAAAGAAAAAAAAATAAAATCATATTTCTCCGTCTTCCCCATCCACTCTCCAATGTCAGGCTGGCTTGTGCCGTTTTTTAGGGCCTGTGGTTTCAACTTTGCATTAACTTATTTACAACCTGAATGGTTTAAGATGAGTAAAAGAATAAGCTAGTTTTAGATGAGGAAATGAGATCCCTGCCTTGCCATCATTCCTCGAAGGGAGAATGTCACCTGATGCAGGCAGATACTGGTTCGGGCAAAAGGGGCTTAGAATGTCCCTGCTGCTGTTGCCATTTTTCCTCCACAGTCATTAGCTAAATCTTTCAGGGTCTTGGGCCTCACCAGGAATTCTTAGGCTGAGCAAGAACCTTACAGCACTCATTCCCAGGTCTGAGGAGAAAGAACCCCCCAGCTGCACCTGGGAATGTTTCCTGCATCATCTTAGGTACTTGGAAGAAGCAAAACAATAGCGAAGTAGGAGTTTTTAGATGAGACTGAATTCCCCACTTCCCCAATTTCCTCTGGGTTCTTGTCTTGTAAATGTTGTAGAATAAAATCCACAGACAAACACGGAAGGGAAGGGGTGTGGCTGCTGTAAACTGATCACAGACAAGGTGGCTTACAACAACCATTCGACATCCTGGAAGCTAAGTTCAAAATCAAGCTGTCAGAAGTGCCTTGTTTCTTCTAGAGGCTCCAGAGAAACATCGATTTGCCTCTTCCAGCCTTCCTGGCCACCAGCATTCCGTGGTGTCTCTGCCTGTGGCCACATCAATCCAGTCTCTGCCTCTGTCTTCACCTGGCCATCTCTTTCTTTTCTTTTCTTTCCTTCCTTCCTTCCTTCCTTCCTTCCTTCCTTCCTTCCTTCCTTCCTT
>NW_026000022.1:311609-415367 GCF_001458135.2 Marmota marmota marmota
TTCTTTCCTTCTTTCTTTCTTTCTTTCTTTCTTTCTTTCTTTCTTTCTTTCTTTCTTTCTTTCTTTCTTTCTTTCTTTTCTTTGTCTTATAAAGACACCCATCACTGAATTTAGGGCCCACTTTGGATAATCTGGGATGATCTAAGAGCTTAACTTAATTATATTGTAAGACCCCTGTTCCAAAGAAGTTCACATTCAGAGGTTCCAGAAATTGGGATGTGAGCAGATCTTTGGGGAACCCACCATTTAACTCCTGGAGCATTTGTCCAAAATGCCACCTCTCTGTGGCTTGGCCAGCTCTCTGCTTTAAACATCACTGACTGTGACGTGTGCTTTCTTGTGGCCTAATGCTTTCTTCTTGTGTTACTCTTTTGTCACATTTTTAAGCTCCTTAAGGGCAGAGGCCTCCTCTGCTTATGCTTCTAGTATAAAAGAGAATCAATAAAAACCAATTCATCTGTATTTTATAGATCTCTCTCTCTCTCTCTCTCTCTCTCTCTCTCTCTCCCTATGCACACAATATTAAGAGTCCAAAATAAAAACATTGTTCAACCCGGGAGGGAACTAGAATTGGGTTATGAATATTGTCCTCATCACTATGTCATCTACTGCTACCCCAAAATACATTGTCCCCAGTACCAAAAAGGAAATACAGTGTTAACATCTAAACTGTTTTCCAGCACAGCTGGGGGATTCACCAGGATGCATTCAAATCTCCCCATTGGCCTGGCTGTAGTTATTTAGCAAAATAAATAAATAGGTTCAGAGTCTGTCTCAGCTTGACTGAGATCTTGTCATCTGACTCTTCATATACGACCTTATCTGACTTCTTCATATACAACAAATGATTTATAATATTTCCTGAAATAAAGTTTCTAGATTATATCCTACCTACTAGGTAGCTTTTAAAAAATCAACATAATTAGCTAACAATGGTGAAAAAGAGAAATAAAATAAATTTATAGTAAAAATATGTATTTTCATAACATTTGTGTATGAATAACTAAAAGATGTAATCGAGGCATGCAGATTACCTAAACAGAGATTCTTCCAAAGATGGCAGTTCTCAGGATACAGTGATTCTGGTGTGGTGTTTTGGCTTTTATTTCCTGGTGACTCAAAAGCATCACATAGTATCACCAGCAATGATAGATATCATTTCCCCAAATCCTGATCATGCTGGGTAATTTTTTTTTTTACAGTCTGGAATACAGTTTATGTTAAAACCATGCAAAACATAACTTATGTTTCTGTGCAAATCAAAGTTACTTTCTTGCCTTGGACACTGCGAAAGCCAGTGGGTGCTGGAAAGCAGGTACTTTCTCGTGGTGTGCAACAGTCTTCTGCTTTGCAATCCAAAACAGGACTAATATCCACAATAAATAAAGAACTCTTAGAGAATTAGAAGAGAATAAACATCTCATGAAAATATTTCCCCCGAATTGGGCAATTCATAGAAAAAAGCATAAATGTCCTTTAAACATACAAAAAATGACCAATGTCACTTACAATAGGACATATGCCATTTGCTCCATCTTGAGTTACCATTTTTTATCTGGCAGTTTGGCAAGCATTTGAAAGTGCACCAGGCTCTATTAGGGAGGCAGTGGAAAAACCACTGATATATTCTGGAAAGAGAAGAAGTGGTATATTCACTGTGAGGAGGAACTTGGCAACATCTAATAAACACAGTTACATATGATTCACCCTTTGACCCAGCAACCCCACTTCCAGGAAATGCATGTCTATCAATGCAAAACAACATACTTACATAGTTTTTCATTATAAGATCAAAATATTGAAGATGACCTAAATGGCCATCCTTCAAGGTCTGATGGAATTAACTAGGGTGCATCCACAGGAAGCTGCAGGAAATTAGTGCCAAAGAACTCTATGAATTAATGTGAAATGACTGTGTGTGTGTGTGTGTGTGTGTTTGAAGTGACTTTTTAAAATACAAATAAAAAAAGAGTTGAGGATTTAGTTCATTAGCAGAGCTCTTCCCTATCATGTGCAAGGTCCTGGGTATGGTCCTTGACCCAGAAAAAGAAAAAAGTGAGACAAATACAAATGAAACAAAGAAAGACATGAGATATATATAAATAATATGCTATGCTTTTCATGAAAAGGAAAAGAAAATAAGCAAATAATTATACCGTTGGTTTTTTTTTTTTTTCACAAAAATATCAAGGGAAGATTAACTTAGAAGCCATAAAACTTGGCGTTAGATAGGATAAGGGTGGAAGGGGATAAAGGATAAAAATGACTATTACCTTTTATAGTTTTGACTTTTGGATTATATAAATATTTCACATATTTAATAAACAAATCAAAAAGGTTTTTTTTTTCAAGTATGGTAACACAAATAAATGATCCTACTATATATCGAATTGGTAACAATGGTAGAAGAAAGGAATTCATTCCAGGAACTTGAACATGGCTCTCCAAGCACATACACTTACTAGGATTTATTCTAAGGACAAATATATGCATGCAAAGAAATCTTATATTTACTTAAGAGTTTTGTGGTCATTAGTGGTCCTGATGTGACAGTTCTGTAATATTTTGAATATATCATAGATGAGAGCAAATAAGTAAGGGAGAAGGAAGATTCAAATACGGAATGGAGAATAACAAGAAACAACTTTATAGTGCTACATTTGTTGTAACTGCAGTTCGCAGCATGAATTCCTGGCTTCTGGATTATATTTCTTAGCTCTCTTCACCAAAGGGGAGAAGCAACGAGGCTCCAGTATGAATGATCCTCCCTCTATCCAGGTCTTGGTTTCCAAGTGCCACTCTCCATCAAAAAAAAATAAGTATTCCTTGGCAAAAAAGGTTGACTTGGTCTAAACAGGAAAACCATGAACCCGGAAGTGCTCTCAAGTTAATGCAACTTACAAAGTTCCCCCAGCTGAGAACTAGTCCAACTTACAAAACAGACCCAGGCCTTCAAACACTAAGCACAGCAATTTTTTTTCTATTTCACTGCAGCCTATTTTCCACTGTGAAATCTGCTCTTTACTTATAGCATCTAAATTTTGGGTATCACTTTTGAATATTAGAATTTCACCAAAGTGATGCCTTTCTTATTTCATTTGCTTCTCCTTTAGTACCATTAAGACTTTGCAAATCCATGCAGCCAGGTGTAGGTGTGAGCTGCTTCTGTGTTGTTCGGTTTCCAAACCATGCCTCTGCTCAGAGTACCCAGGGCCAGAGAGGACTTAGGGGACAGCTGGGAGCATGCAGCCTTCTGTGGCTATATTTGCTTTGCATAAGTGATCCTGATTTTTCTGCTGCGGAAGAATAAGATGAGGAAAGGAGTAAGAAAATGGGAAGAAGAGGAGGGACAGTACATGGACTTATTTTTCAATGACTATTGACACGGACTAGCAAAGCTTTGGGCGGCACCAATTCAATGGCATTCCTGAAACAGACTGGAGGAACCCCTTAGGTGTGCCAACTGCACCAGATCCATCAGCTTCTACCCCCTCCAGTCTCCTACCATCCCCAGGAGGCTCCTCCCTCCAGGGTACCCACAGTTGCCAGGGGACTCTTTCCCCACACGGTTACTGTGTGGTGCATCAAAATGTGTTATCACCACGCCACTAATTTCCACACACATCTGCTTGAGGATCTCTCCCTGCTTCCTCAGCACATCCATCTCCATCTAGTTTACATTTTATGGCCCTTATCTTCATGTTAGCAAGTGTTTTCAAGCACTGTGAGCATTTGGGCCTGTGCCAGGCCAGCAGGCCCTCGGCCCCACTCCCTGTGGTTTGAGGTTCCATTTACAGCTTTAATTTCCAGTCAGCTGTAATTCAGGACCACAAATGGCCAAATTGAAACAGCTCACTCACTTCCAAAAAGCACCTTGCCAGTCTCCCCCTATTTACCAAGTCAAGTGCAAACAACGCTACCTCACCTGGAAGGGAAGGAAGGCCTCTGATTTCTTTGCTTATGTCGGACACCCTGGGTCACTAAACAACCACTTCTGCACTGGAGTGTGACTTCTGGCATTCGCCAGAGAGCCTGGCAGAGTTCCCACAAGGCAATTTCCCGGCTAGATATCATGCGGAGGCCCTGAGAAATGTCTGATGAAATTAAGCCCTGGCTGAGGGACTTCAAATCTTCTAGCCAGTGTTTCTCCAATGTGAGAAGTGCACACAGCCTTTGAAAGGGGAAAATTGTGCACGGTTGAAAATAGAGCTCAAAAACTTATACTTTCATGCAAATGTTCTTTACTTGCAAATTAGTACTGCAAAAGCGACCTGCCTATAAAACTGGTATCATTTAGAACAAGCCTACAGCCTTGGCACAGTTTGGGAATGGATCTAAATCTTATTTTTAGAATTGCTCTGTAAGGAGTTATGCAAGGATTCTCATGCACCCCTTCTCACTGCATCCAGCAGACCTCCTGCTTCATCTTAGTTCTAACGAGACTTCTCTAAAATCCTGGTGCCCAGCATATCTTTTTTTTTGTGGGAGGAGGGTGGACAGGGGATTGAACTCAGGGGCACTTGACCACTGAGCCACATCCCTGATGTATTTTGTATTTTATTTAGAGAGAGTCTCACTGAGTTGTTTAGCCCCTCGATTTTGCTGAGGCTGGCTTTGGACTCGTGATCCTCCTGCCTCAGCCACCTGCAGCTGCTGGGATTACAGGCATGTGCCACTGTGCCTGGCCCCAGCATTTCTTTTGAACCCCACGATGATCCTTCAAGCCTGCCGGGACTCCTCTGGTTTTCTCAGGAGAGGTGGGAGAAGTCACAGGCTCACCCAGGGTCACAGGACTAATAACTCCTGGATTGGACCATTGCTATTTGGACAGGTCAAAATATGTCTAATGTCAGCAATTATCATTCAGTTCAGCCTCATGGAAACTGGAAGATGGCCCAGAATCTGGGATTTCTGATTTCCTGTCAAATGTTTTCTCATGACGTCGAGAGTTCTAAAACAAAGTTATGTTGTTAAATAACTCATGAGGCATCTCTATAATGAATGACAGTCAGCCCTCCATGTTCAAAGTTCCACATCCACAGATTCAACCAACCACAGATCAAAAATTGGGGCAAAAATTGCTTTTGCACTAAACATGAACAGATTTTTTTCCATGTAATTTTTTTCCTAAAATATACTTTTACAAATATCTGTGTGGCATTTACATTTTATTAAGTAGTATAGGTAATCAAGATGATTTGAAGTATGCATGAGGATGTCTGTAGATTTTAGGCAAACACTATACCATCTTATATAAGGGAATTGAGCATCTGCAGATTTTTTGTATTCAAAGGGGTCCTGGAATCAGTCCTCATGGATACTGGATACCAAGGGACAACTGTACCATGCTTCCTTTAAAGTAAGTTTTTAAAAGATGAGGAAATTTCTTTCTTTTTCTTCTTCTTTTTTTTAAGATAAAAATACAACAATAAGACTACTAATTTTTTTTAATTTCCATGTTGTTTATCAAATTTAAGCCTAAGGCAGATGAAAACTATCTAGCTACTATCCCTGTCTCTCCCCTTTTCCCCACCCTCCTTTTAAGGGTAGATTATTTTATTCACTATATGGTCTATCCTCCCACACTATTAAAATATAGATTCATGATGGTACCAGAAGATCTCAGAAATGACTCTCTCCCAAATTAACAGGTGAATGACAACTCCAACAGAGAACACGGGGAATGTAGCCTTTGAATCACCTTTTTAAAGGTCCCCTGTTCCTACTGATGGGGAGAATCACAGCCTCTGGGACAGGAGTCTCTTGTGTTTCTCCTTTACTAGCAAAGCAATATACCTTCCCCTCTCTCTCTCTCTCCCCCCCGCACCTGTCTCCTTTCTTATATGAATTGTAGCACTTCACATTGCCTTCCCTCTGTTGCTTCTTTGATTCTGCAGGACATCCTGGAGGGCCCAGGGCTGCAGTGGCTAGAGCTCCTCCTCATTCTCTTCGCAAGCTACGCAATAGTCTGCGGGTACCCTGTCCGTGGACACTGGGGGCCATCACACGTGGTGCTGCTGTGAAGACTCCTGTTATGAATGGAGCCATAATGTAGCTACAGGAGAAGATGCAATATCCCACCTTTCAGAGTAGTGATTGAAAAGTTCAAAGCATTTTCTGTTTGTGTTCTGTTTGAACCCATTTCATCTTATTTAATTTCTACAATAAGGTACATATCAGTATCAAAATTTTACAGGTGAGGGGACAGAGGCTCAGCAAGGATAAGAGAATTTCCCAATTTCCACTCCTGGATAAAGGTGTAACTAGAATTACTGACCAGTTGTCTCTCGTTCCAGAGCCCATGCCGATTTCCCTCCACCGTGTCTTCCAAAGATGTGGCTGCAGCCTGCAAAACGAAACTGATCTGCTGGCAAATTCCACTTCCAATAATCCCAGGTTGGATCATTGTGGTTAAATTCAGTAATGTAACAATCCTAAATGGATAATTGGGAAAGAAATGCCATATATTCAACAAACTCTCCCCAATGTAGAGCAGGTATTCACTGGATACTTTACAAACCAAAGTGGAATATGTCTTCAGCACTTGAAAGAATAAAAGCAATGTAAAAATAACCTCCTTGTATCTCCAATACGAATCTTGAGGATAAAAAGCTCTACTCAATAGTTTATTTAGAAAAATCAACAGTTGTCAGTGCCCAAGGCATGTGTCTACAGGTAGATGCATACACTCACATCTGGAAAGAGTGTGAGATTCATCTGTCTCACTACCAGCAATGATTTCCAGGGCTAAAATTATGCAACCAATGCTGCGGAACAAGTCTCCTAAAACCAAAGCACAGAATCATCACTGAGCAAAGAGGTTGCCACTCAGAAGGAACACACATGGTAGGTAAATATTAGTGTATTATTCCACCGGTTTCTTCAAGGCACTGTATGCACTGTAAGTGTCCTGCAAATAGTTCCAACATCTCAGTCAACAAGTATCTTTTGCATGTCTAATGATACTGAGAATTTAGTTAAAAACCAAGGGGATAACCAAAAGGGACAATTGTACAGTAAATTACACAAAGAGCCTTTAAAACAAGTTATGGTACAATCGACACAGAACTTAAGGATGAAACCATTACATGTGAAATAGGGAAAAGCTACCCAGAATGAGCAGAGAGACGAGCGAGGAGGTGGGCAGGGAAGGCATGATGGAGAAGTTGGAACACATTGTCATCCCTCTGAGATTTGCTGTTTTCCACGGTGGATCACGTTTTATCTGGTTTCTTAGTAGCACAGCTAAGGATGTATTTCCCAGCCTGCCTTGCAGCTGAGTGTGTCCAAACAACCAAGTTCTAGGAAACAGGGTGGAAACAAAAGGGATGCATGAAAACTCAGGGCCACGTCCATGTGAGGATGGGATGAACTGAAGAGACAAGTGTTGCTGCAGTCCGGCTGCAGCAAAATAGCCCGGGGGTGGGGGTGGGGTGACGAGCAACTTGTGTAGATTGATACAGCAGGAGTGGGAGCTGTTTATTGTAGGACAGGAGGGGTATATATACATTCCACACAGCTTATCTAATTAACATAAACTAGATACAGCAGTCAACCAATAAGGAATCTCCATACTTAATGGCTCGCTGGCGCCACCTCACAAGCCACTCCCCCTGGCAAAATGCCAGGTGCCATCCTGACATGTTTACAGTCTCCAACAAAGTGTATTTTGAGGATTGCAGAACCACACAATCATCCCTGGACAAATATTTGAAAAAGAAATAAGTTTCTAACTCACAACACTGCATTGTGGGGAGTCTTTATGACAGTCACCTGGACTGGCCTAAAAAATACATGTGTCCACCGGGGAGAGGAATAGGCACTTATGAAAACAAAAAGGCCCTGCTCTGGAAAATGTCAGAGTCTAATGGAAGCAACAGAATTCTGAGTGAATGATAATGAAAATACGAAATACACTATACTAGGACCAAGATGTGTTAGTCGGCTTTCCGTAACTGTGACAAAATACCTGAGATAATCGATTTAGAGGAGAAAAAGCTTCATTTAGTTCATAGTTTCAGATGTCTCGATCTATGATGCTTGGTCCATTACTTGAATTCTAGTGAGGCAGAACAACATGAGGAGCGAGTGGTAAAGTTCCTCACCTCATGTCATCTGGGAAGCAGAGATTGACAGAAAAGGGGAGGAAGACAATGCATACCCTTTAAGAACATACGCCCAACAGCCCATTTCCTCCAACTAGGCCACACCCCCTAAAGTCTCCATCACCTCCCCACAGCCCTGTAGGCTAATGCATTGATAAGGGCAGAGCCCTCTTGATCCAATTATTTCCCAAGGGACCCCACCTCTGAACATCGCTGCATTGGGGGTCAAACCTTCAACATGTGAGCTTTTGGGGGACATTCCAGATCCAAGGCCAAGCACAAGATGCGTTTGCGTGGACCCACTCCGTGTATATGATATGTTCTGTACTAGAGGCTCCAGGTGACCCAGTCTCAGCTCTATCCTCAGAGAAATAACATTGGGTCCAGAAACCCAAAGTGTGTTGCAAGACATTTCAGTCTTTTCTGACTTCCTTTGAAAAAGTTGAAGGGGTCCAATTTGCTCTGCACAACAACAATTTTATAACTTTTCCTTTTTTCTATGTTCTTCCCACCTCCTGCATCTGCACCACTGCCTCTCACCCCCTAAGTCTTCCTTCCTAATGTCCTAGGCCCAGATGGCTCAGAAACTGCAGCCAGGCAGCTTGTACATCACATCGTCCTGCCTGTGATGGTCACTAGGATTTCCATTCCCCAAATCCAACTGTATCACACAACTTCAGACAATGTGATGGTTTGGGTGTGACTTGAGTGTGTCCCACAAGGGTCTGCATGTTGAAGTTAGATCCTCATTATAAGGTTAAAAGGGTGGAGACTTATTCCCACTATGGTGATTAGAGGTGGGGCTTGTGGGAAGTGATTGAGATTTGATAAGGGCATCAGTGTAGAGCCCCCATGATAGATTTCTGTTGGCTTTATAAGAGGGAGAGACCAGAAACACATACACATGTTCTCTGATTCTTGCCATGGATGCCCTGCACCATCTTGGGACTTTGCCAGCAAGAAAGTCATCATCAGACGTGGGCCCATAAACCACCAGAACTGTAAGCTACATCAAACTCTTTTCTTTACAAAATTACCAAACCTCAGGCAGTTCATTATAGTAACAAATAAAAAACTAATATAGATGGTAAGAAGATCTGAAGAATCAATGGTATAGTTCCTTGAAGGCCAGATTCTCTACTTTTTTACACTAGTTTTTCCGAAGCTATAGATAGCTGTATAAAGATTTCTTTTGTTAAGTATTTAGCCTTGAAAGAGGAGGCAACACACACAGAAGTCTTTTAAAGCCGAAAATGAAAACATTGTGATTGAATGTTGGTAAAGAGAGTATGTGTGAAGGTTTGGGACGAGCTCCTGTGGGCATCTGTGAACAGATCTTACTATTGGGACTGCAGTGGTCGACATCATAAACCCTTTGAAGATCACTCTTGGCCACAGTGGTTCTATTCGCTTGAGCCAGTCCTGTCTGATGGGTGGTCACTGCTCACACTCCGGATTTGCTCTGAGTAGCAGTCATTAGCCAAAGACCACCAAGTGCACCAATGTTCTGATTAGCTGGAGTCAAACATCCATTGTCTCTTTGGTCTTGTTGAAAATGGTCTGTCTAATCTGTGCTGCCGTGTTCATTGCAGCATTGTTGACAATAGGCGAGATGTGGCAAGAACCTCAGTGTCTGTGGATGGGTGAATGGGTAAGAAAATATGATTCACACACACACACACACACACACACACACACACACACATACACACACATAGGTATAGTGTTCAGCCTTGAAAAGAGAAGGAAATCCTATCATTTGTGACAATATGGTGAGGCTGGAGGACATTATACAAGAGACTAAGCTAGAAGCAGAAAGGCTAAAACTGCAGGATCTCACTTACATGTGGAATCTAAAGCAGTCAAATACACAGCAGCGGAGAGTAGAGGGTGGTTACTGGGGCTTGGGAGTATAGGGGAAATGGGAGATGGTGGTCAGCGGCTGTGGACCTGCAGATGTAAGATGAACGTGTTCTGGAGCCCTAGTGGACGCGTGGTGCCTACGGTTACTAATATGCTGTACTTGAAATATGTCAGGGAGTGGCTCTTAGGCATTCTTGGCACACAAACAAGAGCAAATTTGTTAAATGATGAATCTGCCAATTAGCTTGATTATAGTAGTCATTTCACAAGGTATATGTATATCAAATCATCATGCTAGGCACTTTGAATATATACTACTTGTCAATTATGCCTCAATAGAACTCAAAATTTAAAACAACAAAAAAATTTTTAAGAAAGAAAAAAATGGTTTGTCTGGCGCATTTTTTATACTACGACTACCAGTTTTCTTTATTTAAAACATAATACTGCAACACAATAGTGCTTACAACAGACGATGAGAAGAAACAAAAAAACTGTGTACTTTGATTTGATTATTGTAAAACAAACCAGACACTCCAATGCATCCAGAAAAACAAAAGATAGGACCAAAATAGTGTGGTTTTTTTCTAGGTGATAGGATTACAAGTGACTTTTTTATTACCTCTTTTTGTTTATTGACATTGTCTAATTTTTGTGCAGTGAATTTTTTTTTTCTAATTAATGGTACTGTTCCATGACATCTTTCCAATTCAATCAATATTTGTTTACTTTGCTTTGAAAGGGTGAGCCCTGGGCATGAACACCTGGGTATCTAGGGCCTTCAGCATGCTGCATTTTGAGCGTTCATGAGAGGAGATGAGATGGTAGATACCCCAGTACTGCTAAGAAAAGGTTTAGGGAACCTGTACTAATATTTAATATTCAGTGTATTAAACGTATTAAAATAGTAATTACCTTTATATAAATTAATTGCCGTTTTTGTATGAGATCTTTTAAGGAAAAATGACATTAAGATCACACCAAAGATTGCAAGGATCATCTGTGTGGGCTGTTTATTTTCTCACCTGAAGTGATAACTGCCTCTTTGTGACATCATAATTGCCTGCTGCAGAACTGATTATCATGTCACCAACAGATGAAGTCTTCAGGTAAGGGGGAAGCAGCAGGAGCAGATGAGCCCCAGGAAATCGGGATTCAGTTTTCATGCAAATGTCAAAGTTAATAAAGGCGATAGGAGGAAAAGCCAGGGCTTGGAGTATCCTAGTGTATCTGTTATCACCTGCTGGGCTCACAATATTTTCTTTTTCTTTTCTCTCTCTCTCTCTCTCTCTCTCTCTCTCTCTCTCTCTCTGTCTCTAACCAGGAATTGAATTCAGGGGCAGCAAACCACTGAGCCACATCCTCAGCACTTTTTATTTTTTATTTTGAGACAGGATCTTGCTAAACTGATTAGGGCCTGCCTAGGTTGCTGAGGCTGGCTTTGAACTTGCGATCCTCCTGCCTCAGTCTCCCAAGCTGCTGGGATGACAGATGTGGACCACCCTGCTCAGCTTCACAATATTTTCTATGAGCCACAATCTGGCTTTTAACTTTCTCCACTCTAAAATTGAGCATTCACTCAGTGATGGAACACGTATGCACCACCTTTTCCTTTCTGATGGGAGTGGGAGGAGTTGGGCAAGGACAGAAAGGGAGCAGACTGGGGGTGGGGAGCAAGCCTGAGAAAGTCATTAATCTTTAAGATTAATATTTACAGTTTAAACATAAAACACAGCAAGTTATATTTAATTTAGCTGGTGTTTCCCTAGAAACAGAGGCTTAAGTATCTTCCTGCTCAAAGCAGTTTTACTAATTCTTCTATTATGAAGTGCAACATCTATTTCCCCCTCCTTAGTGTTTATATATTGTTCAGATCATTGCCTATAAAGTAAAAACTCAAGTAATGAGAAGTCTCAGGGGTCAGACTGTGGGATATAATTAACAAAATATGTTGACTAACTGGAGAATAAAATAAAAACACTTATTTTTACCCTGATGTAGAGTATATTTTTACAAATGCACTTTCTGGATAGATGGGCTGGAGTTCATTGAATTTTAATGTCTCTGTCCCTTAGATTAGGCTTAAGATATTTTTTTTCGACTTTAAAGTTTAGACTTTAATTGCACGTGGACTGGGAAGACCACCTCACCATGGAAGGTGCTGGATCAAATCTAGGATATTCCAGTCTCATTTTTGAGACTCCAGGCTTTCTGTTTATTGTGTTTCTTTTCCTCAATTTTTGAGCTACTTCAGAAGATGATTTCACTGCTGCCCTTTCTATAACCTCTAAGTCAAAATCAGCTAGACTCATAATGTGACAAACAACTTCAGATCTCAGGGGCTTAGCACTTCAAAGTTTTATCTTGCTCCCTTAATGCCCTTCATCCTCCTTTATGGAGAGCTGTTATCCATGGAAGACTTTGGGGCCCAGACCTTAGCATCCTTAGCCACTGAAGCTAAGGCAAGAGGTGGAAAAACAGCTCACCCAGGGGCTGCTGTCTGCCAGGGCTGGGAAGTGACCGCTCATCACTCCCGCTGCATCTGTATCCTTGGCTGGATGTAGTTATAAGGGTAAAAGAAATTGAAGTTAAAGCATAAAAGTTAAAGGGTAAAAGACCGGGTGTTGTAAAAGTTTCTAAGCTGCAAGGTCTGAGTTAAAATGTAAAGGAAGTATTGTTAGGTTTCTATGCTACCTGCAAAACCCGAAATTTCTGTAGCTGTTAAGACAATGCTTAGAACCGCCCAGTAAATATTTCCCCTGACTATTTGATTGTTTAATAAGGGCTCTGTGTGGTTGCACATAGGCATTGCAGGGCCTGGAACAATCAGTTTAAATGTAACCCCCTCCTTAGGAATGACCTATCACTCCAGCCTGACCTGTTCCCGCCAATGAATGAACTAATCATGTTTAGGAGTTGTTGTTCAATTTTCCTGCGCCTCATGATGATTTGTTCTGATGTATACAAAGCCCTCCGCCCTCCCCAAAAAGTGTACTTAAGCAGTGCTCAGCCCCTGCTCGGGGCTCTGGGCTGCTTTCCCTTCTCGAGTGGGCACGGAGCCCCAGCATGCTGGTTCAATAAATCCCCCTTCTGCCAATTGCATGAGTGGTCACTTGGTGGTCTCTTTCTCTGACGTTTCGCGGTCTATCAACTCCAAGTATAGTTTCATGTGTTCCCATCAAGGAAGAATGTAAAACAGATATTATGAACACACTGTGCCCTCTCCTCCACCCCTGTCTCCTTAAACACTAAGTGAAATTAAATGCCTCCTATTGAGATGTCTGGGAACTTGAGAACCAGTGCATTCTGCAAAATGAAGGTCAAGGTTCGGCCTTCAGACAGCCTGTCATATGTGTGCATCGCAGACTTATGCAGACAGACTTGCTGGGATAGGTGTCCAGGAATCTGGGCTGTACCAACCTCTTCAGGTAAGTCTTCTATACATTAATCTTTGAGAAACATGATGTGGAAATCTCCTGAATAGAGGAGGGTTTTACTGCCAAAGAGGCTTAAAAATACCGACCTCTGCATTGCCCACTGGGAGATCCACAAAACAATTTTGATATATAAAAGTTCCAGCTGGGTGTGGTAGCACACACCTGTATTCCCAGCAGCTCTGGAGGCTGAAGCAAGAGCATTGCAAGTTCAAAGTCAGCCTCAGCAACAGCGAGGTGCCAAGCAACTCAGAAAGACCCTGTCTCTAAATAAAATACAAAACAAGATTGAGGATGTGGCTTAGTGGTCTGTTGCCCCTGAGTTCAATCCTCAGTACCAAAAAAAAAAAAAAATTTCCAACCAAGGGCCTATAGTGGGACGGACCATCACCTATGACCACATGAAAAAGTCAGTCCTGTCTGAAAAAAAAACTTATAAAACTGGACAGGGCTGTCTGAAATAACAATCTCAGGGTGCTTAAAAAAAAAATCTTTGGATAGATGACAAATTAGGAAGCATTTTTTGGGTTTTGTTTTGTTTTTTTTTTTTAGTTTTTGGCAGACACAACATCTTTGTTTGTATGTGGTGCTGAGGATTGAACCCGGGCCGCACGCATGCCAGGCCAGTGCGCTACTGCTTGAGCCACATCCCCAGCCCCTTAAGAAGCATTCTTGAAAAAAGGGCTTGAGTTGTAGGTAAGACTCTGTGGCTTCATGGCCTGGAACTGATCCACGACTCTGTTGGCAAAGATAGTGGATTGACTAGGGTGAGGATGGTCCCCAAAAAGTAGCAGCATCAGTGCCACAACAGGTACTTATCTGGGAATTGGGATTGGAATGAAAACTCTCTGAGACTTTGTCATTGAAAAGTAGTGGGCTCAATTGGGAACTAAGAAGGTGATGAAGACTCTCCTTGATCACTGGGCCCCGCTGAGTGCTCTTCTCAGCTCAGCCTCACCCTTGGGTCTTCCTCCCAGGCCTGCATAGTATAATTTCAGCAAGGATCCTACAAAGTCAGTTTAGCAAGAATCCCTCATCTCAATATCAAATTCCTCATCCCTTATTGTTCAACAGGTGATCCCTGGTCACTACCATCAGCAAGAATTCACTTAGGCCACTTTAGCAAGAACTTCTCCTACCTTTAATGTCTCAGTAATTTTCTATCTTCCAACTTGTTCTTTGGCTAAAATCCCTGTTTATTCTTGCCATATTAAGGATTGAGCCCAATTCTCTACTGAGGTCTCTTGTTACCCTATTGCAATAGTTTTTTTGTTTTTTTTAAGAAAGTCTGTTTTTGCCACTGTGACTAAAGTGCAACTCTGACTTCTTTAACAAAAGAAGCCTGCAGACTTGCTAGCCTGAGATTAGCACCCTAATTAAGGTAAGCAAAGGGCCAGGCAGACATTCAACAAAGAAATCCTAGGAATGAGAGCCACGGAAGGGCTAAGCTAAGCTCTTCAACTATCCC
Source organism: Marmota marmota marmota (assembly GCF_001458135.2). Taxonomy (NCBI): domain Eukaryota; kingdom Metazoa; phylum Chordata; class Mammalia; order Rodentia; family Sciuridae; genus Marmota; species Marmota marmota. The sequence goes on from NW_026000022.1 coordinate 326,480, forward strand.
AGAATGTCTAGAAAACTATTCAGTATGGGGGAGACTCAAGAAAGTCTGACAAGAAGTGAAAGTTTTGGGGGCTGGGGTTGTGGCTCAGTGGTAGAGCGTACGCCTAGCATGTGCGAAGCCCTGGGTTCGATCCTCAGCGCCACATAAAAATAAATAAATAAATAAGTTGTGTCCAACTACAACTAAAAAATAAATATAAAAAAAAGAAGTGAAAGTTCAAGGAGAATTAAAATATGCCTACAAATTACAATACGTTCTCCGACCCACACACAGGTCCTTCAGTGAAGTGTGTGATCCTCACAGAGTCCAGTTGTTTTGAGTTCTGCCTAAAACATGGGCTGACCTTAGAGTGGGGCAGTCCTTGGGAAAGGCAGGTAAAAAAAATCCAAAGAAAAATAAAACACATGGTAGAGACATATACTGTACAACAGAGTTCAGAGACAGAGTTCAGAGTTCAAGTCCAAGCATATATGAACAACAGTAACTGCCCTAAGAGAAACAGAACAGCCTAGAGCTGCTACAATGTATTATACAGGCTGAGTACCCCTTACCCAAAATGCTTGGAACTGAAAGTCTTCTCATATTTCAGAATTTTTGAATTTCGGAATATGTGCATAGACTTTGCCAGTGGAACATCTGTAATCCCAAAATTCAAAATCTAAAATGCTCTGAGCTCTTTTTAAAGTTTCAGATGTTAAAGCATTTGGAATTTGGATTTGCTGATTGAGGATACTTTAAAAACAAAGTCCACTTTTAGTATAAAAAGCTTTCTAAATTTAAAAAATGCAAGAAATTATGACTTATACTCATGAAGAAAAAAGTATTCAATATACCTGACTCTAAATGGACCTAGATTTTGGATGCAATAGGAAAGATTTCATGAAATCTATTGTAAATACATTCAAAGAATTAAAAGAAAAACATTACAATATAAATGTAAAAAACAGAAGAGAAAATATAAAAAGTTGAAAGTTAATTCTAAATTACTAAAATGAGTATAAAACCAGTAGGAGGGCTTAACAGCAGATTTCAGAATTGTAATGCCAGATTCGTGGGACCCCAATAGACCTCCAGGAGCTGAATCCGATGCAATCACACAAGAGTCTTTATTGCAAGCTCGAGCCTGGACTCACAACCGTTTCAGATGTAGTGGTCCTGGGGAGTGAGTCCCAACCCTTAGTTCAGTGAGGATTTGTAGGTTTTGGTGTTGCATCACAACATCACACAGCAAATCATTTCCTACCGTGGGAAAATCAAACAACAACTCTTAACATTGATTAGCACATTCACTGGCGGGAACAAGTTGGGTAAGGGGTGATTGGTTAGTTCAAGTGGTGGATACATTTGAACTGATTGGTTTAGGCCTGGCGAGGGGTTGCAAGAGTGTAGACGTTAAACTGCAGGGTGGCCTAATCATGTTATCAATCACGAAACTACTGGGAGGGTCACCTGGCATTTCAAATATTTTCCCTGTCTCATGCTGATTGGTGGTTGCTAGGGGGTTGCTATGGGTCCTCACCTAGGTAACTGAGTCAGGGACACCTGGCGCCTGCAGAACCCTCCTGTTAAACAACTCAGCAGGGAGGGTATGTGCCTAGGAGCCTTCTGTGGGTTTTTCCAAAGACAAGGGTCACGCCCCCTCCCTTGAGGTAGAAACTGGTTTCTCACATCGGTTTCTCAGAATCAAGAATTAAAAACTTAATCAATAGAAACTATCCTGTCTAAAGAAGAGAGGAAAAAAAAAATTAAGGAAAAAATGGACAGATCCCTGGAGATCTATAAAACAATATCAAGCATACCAGGAAAAAAGGGGGATGGGGGAAAAAATTTTTTAAAAATAATCTCTAAAAACTTCACAAGTTTGATGGAAAACATTTAGGATTTAAGAGGTTCAAATCCTAAATGAACTCAGGTAGGAAAAGCAAAAGGAGATCTCCACCTAGACACATTGTCATCCAGTCTTAAGCAAAAGAAATGAAAAGAATTTGAAAGCAGCAAAAGGAAAGGACTCCTCACATGGAGGGAATCATCTGCCTTTTCCTCAGAAAACAATGGAGGCCAGAAAGCCAGGCATTGCGCATACCAGCTGCTAAAAGCCAACTGCCAACCCAGGATTCAGTATGCCATGAAAGATTTCTTCAAAAATGGAGGTGTAAATAAGACTTTCCCAGATAAACAAAAACCGAGATAATTTATTGTTGGCAGGTTCAATCTACAAAACAAACAAAAATACACACAGAAGGCATCTTCAAAGAAAAAATTTAAAAAATAGCACAGGCGACTTTCAAAGATAATCAATAAAAACACCAACTTCTAGTTTTCTTTTCTATCAGCTATTGAATACTTAGGTCTGTCTATTAAAGCATTTTCTTAATCGTGATCATAAAAACATCTGCATATAAGGAAAAAAAAAAGAAGTCCTTCAGAATGAGAGGAAACAGATCCATAGGAAAGAATGCATAGAGAACAAGATACAGTAAGTATGTGGGCAAATATAGGACTTTATTTCTTAATTTTTAATAGATGAAGAGTACTTAAAGTAATAATAATTTACTATTCAGTTTATTACATACAAAAAGGCAATGTATTTGATGATAGTGAAACACACACAAAAAAGAGGGAATGGAGATACACCAGAGCAAATTTGCTATAGATAACTGAAGTTAAATCAGTAGTGACCTGAAGAAGACTGTGACCATGGAAGAGGCACGTTGCTATAGTTTGTATCTCAAGTGTCCTCAAAGACTTGTGGTTCCTGGGGCGGTGCAATTGGGACACGTGGGAGTTTTAGGAGGTGAGGCCTGGTGGAAAGAGAGAGATCCTTGAGGATGTGTCCTCTAAGTGGATTGTGGGACCTGAGCCCCTTTCTCTTTTTCTCATTTTTCCTTCCTGGCCACGAGGTGAGTGGTTTTGCTCTACCATACACTCCTAACACCACGTGCCCCCCCCCCCATGGTCCCCAAGTAACAAGACCAACCTGGATTGGAACCTCTGAAGCTATGAGCCAAAATAAACATTTTGTCTTTATAAGTTGATTATTTCCTATGATTTTTTTCAGTAACTTAAGGCTAACTCACATATATTGTAATCCTAAGGACAGCTACAGTAGTTATGAACAAATAACCAAGAATAGAACAATTACCATAGTCCACCTACTGATGTTTATTTAGCTCAACAGAAGACATTGAAGGAGAACAGATGCTCTCACCTTATCCTTAAAACCCTACTGTAAATTTCAGACTATTCTAACAAACATATTTTGTTAAAAAAAGAACAAAGAAGGTCTGGGATTGAGGCTCAGTGGTAGAGCACTTGCCTAGCACATACTGGGTTTGATCCTCAGCACCACAAACAAAAATAAATAAATATATATAATAAAGGTATAAAAATATTTAAAAAAGAACAAAGCAACATGAAGCATCTGGAAAGTAAAATTGATAGAACAGTTAAATCAAAAAAATCATCAAAGATAAAAAGTATTGACAACACTATGAATTTAATTCAAAGTGGTAAATCCAACTTCATCATTAAAATATTAATGATAGAATAAACACTCTGATCAGGAGACAAATTGTCAGAATGGACCAAAAGGAAGGCTCAATGATATATTGTCTTCAGGACATATCTTGTATTTAAATATATAAGCAAGTTGAAATAAAAGAATAGAAAGAGTTATAACATAGAAATAGTAACCATAAGAGAGCTGGAATAGCTGTATTAATACGAAAAATTGAATTTGAGAATAGGAATGCTAGTAGAGCCAAAGAGGAAAATCTCATTCTGATAAAAGAGTCAACACATCAAGATGACATAACAATCACAAATGTATATGCACCTAACAATAGAGCCCGAAATTACATGAAAGAAAATCGAAATGAATTGAAATAAGAAAGCAATTCAATATTTATGGCTGGAGATTTCAATATTCCTTTCTCAGTGGGGCTGAGGATGTGGCTCAGCAGTAGAGCACATGCCTAGCACGTGCGAGGCCCTCGGTTCGATCCTCAGCACCACATAAAAATAAATAAATAAAATAAAGGTATTGTGTCCAACTACAACTAAAAAAAAATAAATATTGAAAAATATATATTCTGTTCTCAGCAACTGATAGAATAGTTAAACCAAAAAATCATCAAAGATAAAAAATATTGACAAAACTATTAATCCAATTCACTTAACATCATGTATGTAATAATCCACTGAGCATCAGTAGACATTTTTCTCAAATGCACATGGGACATTCCATCAGATAAACTATATGCTAGACTCTAAAGAAGTTTCAAGATACTCAAAAAGGACTGAAATCATACAAACTATGTTCTCCAACTAAAAGAAAATTAAATCAGAAATTAATAGTAGAAATCTTGCATGCTTGTAATCCCAGTGGCTCAAAAGCTGAGGCAAGAGGATTGCAGGTTCAAAGCCAGCCTCAGCAACAGCAAGATGCTAAGCAACTCAGTGAGACCCTGTCTCTAAATTAAAAATACAACATAGGACTGGGGATGTGGCTCGGTGGTCGAGTTCCCCTGAGTTCAATTCCCAGTATCCCCTCCCCTCAAAAAGAAAGAAATCTCACTAAACCAGAAAAAAAAAAAAGAAAGAAAGAAAGAAAAAAAGAAGAAACCTCCTTCATCTCGTCACCTAATATTTGGAAATTAAACAACATACTTTTAAATGACACATGGCCAGGAATCAATTATGAAGGACATTAGAAAATCTCTTGAAAACAGAGGAGGGAAAATTCCTAACTTATTTTATGATGCCAGAATTACCTCATACCAAAGCCAGACAAAGATATGAAAGACAACTACAGATCTTATTTTGCAAGAATACAGACGAGGGCAGAGGTTGTGGCTCAGTGGCAAAGCACTTGCCTCTCACATGTGGGGCACTGGGTTAGATCCTCAGCACCACATGAGAATGAATAAATAAAATAAAGGTATTGTGTCCATCTACAACTAAAAAAAAATTAAAAAGAATACAGATGAATTTCTTTTTAATTTAGTAAACTGAATCTAGCAGCATATGGAAATTATTATATACTATGATTATTGGAGTTTATCCCAGGAATGCAAGATTTTTTTTAACAATTGAAAACCATTTATGTAATATATCATACTAATAAAATAAATGAAAGAAACGTGATCAAAAATCAATTCAGAAAAAACATTTGACAAAATGTATTCTTTATGATAAAAGCTCTCATTAAACTGAAAGTAGACAGAATCTCCTAAAAATGAATAAAGAATATCTCTAAAAAACCACAGCTAGCACACACCTCGTAGTGAAAGATTTGTTCCCTGAGATAAAGGACAAAGCAAGGATGTCTACTGTCACCAATTCTAACCAATATTGCACTAGAATTTCAAGCCAAGGCATTAAGGTAAGAAAAATAAAATGAAAGAAATCAAGATTGGAAAGAGAGAAGTAAAACTATTTCTATTTTCAGATGACATGATCTTGCACACAGAAAATCTTAAAGGCAATAACTTAGAACTAGTAAACAAGTTCAGTAGGATTGCAGGATACAAGATCAATGAACAAAAATGAATTGCATTTCTATGTAGTAGCAATTAGCAATCCAAAAATCAAATTAAGAAAGCAATTCCATTTATGATAGTATCAAAAAGAGTAAAATACGTAAGAACAAAAGAAAATGTTTTTCTTCATGTTGAAAACTATGAAATATTGGACAAAGTAAAGAAAACCTAAATAAATGGAAAGACATTACATGCTTATGGTTAGGAGACTAATATTGCTCAGATGGCGTTGCAGTTCGGGTCTTAAATGATGCCCCCAAAGGCCCATATGATAAAGGATTGGTTGCCAGTTTGTGGTGCTGTTGGTAGGAAGTGGGACCTAGTGGAAGAAAGTTATGTCACTGGGGACATGCCAGTCACTAGGAGTTGAGTAGCTTTGCCATATCACTTTCTCCCAACCATGATGTTCTACCTTGCCACCAGCCCCAAATTAAAGCCAACTGACCACAAACTAAACCTCTGAAACCAATAGCCAAAAGAAACTTCCTTAGCTTAGGTATTTTGTCATAATGACAGAAAGCTGACTGACCCAGACAGCAATATTCTCCAAGTTGATCTACAGAGTCAATGCAGTCGTTGAAATCCCAGTTGTCTTATACGTAGAAATTGGCAACTGATCAGAAAATTCATGTGGAAATTCAAGTGACCCTGTATCACCAAAACAATGTTGAAAAAGAAGGAAAAAAACGAAGGAGTCATGAACATTTTGAAACTTACAAAACTGTCATAGTTGATACTTTATGGTACTCGCAGACATACAGATCCAGGAGGAGAGGGAGTCCAGAAATAGACCTGAAAATTTATGGTCTATTGATTTGCAACAAGGATGCTAAAACAAATCAATGGAGAAAGCATAGTATTTAAAAAATATATACATACAGGGACAACATGGTGTCTACATACAAACAAATGAAATTACACCATTTCTTCATTCATATTAAAACATTGACTCCAAATGGAACCTTAAGCTAAATGTGGATGTTAAAACTGTAAAATTCTTACAAGAATTTTTACAAGAGCACATCTCCATAGCTTTCTGGTAGATACGACACCAAAAAAATGAGTGACAGAAGAAAAAATAGACAAATTGGATTTTCCCCAACTGAACATTTTGTGCCTTAGTAAATCCCATTATTAAAGTAAAAAGACAACATTCAGTACAGGAGAAAATAAAAAATGTAATAGAAAAAAGAAAAATATCCTAACTTTTAAAAGGGCAACAGATCTTAATAAGACATGTCTCCAAAGAATATATACAAATAGCCAATAAGCACAAGAAAAGAGGCTCGATGTGATTAGCCATCAGGGAACTTGCAAATCAAACTCACGTCTGAGTATTACTATATACCTGCTTAGGATGGCTACCATCCAATAGACAGATGATTGCAACTACTGTCCAGAATTGGGAGAAGTTAGAACCCTCCTACACTCTGGATGGGAATTCAAAATGGCACAGACACTTAGGAAAGTTTAATATTTTCTCAAAAGGTTAAACATAGAGTCACCACCCAACCCAGAATGTCTACTCCCCTTATCGTTCCCACTCCCAAAACATACCTCAAATAAATGAAAATACGGGTCCACACAAAAATGAATACATGAGTATTCTTAGCAATGTTAATCATAGCAAACAGCAGAAACAACCCAAATAAATGTTTGTCAACCGATGAACAGTTGAGTAAGCTGGAATACTCTTCAGCAATAAAAAGAAGTAAAGTGCTAATCTATACTACAGCGTGGTGTTAGAATCCAGTCACAAAGGGCCACAGATGGTATCATTTTGTTTATATAAAATTGCAGAACAGGCAAATCCATAGAGACAGAAGGAAACTAGTGGTTGCCTGGAGCTGGGAATAATGCACATAGGGAAGGGGGTGGTGGGGGTAAAGAGTAGTGGCAGCAACTGAGGCAAAGCATAGGATGACTACTAAGGAGTATGCAGTTTGAGAGGGTGGTAAAATAGTTAAAAATTGATTGTGATAACTGCACAACTTGATAAATAGAAGCCATTGAATTCTTTTAAAGAAGTAAAACAGAAGCTCATGGGTCGATGTCCTATATGTTTCATAGCCTGGTTGACTTTGCAGGATCTAAACATCGAGGCACACACAGCACTGGGCAATGCTTAACACAGATCCCAGGTCCAAATGTTACTTCAACATTGACAAGTCTGAAAATAGCAAATTCTAAAAATAATGCAGATTTTTTAAAATAGCACAACCTGGTGGATGTATACCAGAGGTAACCTGTAATAAATCAGACTTTGCTGCACAGGTGTCGAGGAGAGGATTGAGTTTCAAGCCCCAGGGAGTATCTTGGCTCCATGAGGCTGGGTTACTGTATGAAAGTTCCAGATTGTATCGCCTGTAAATTTCCATCAGTATGTTGCACATTCTCAGCCTTCTCTGCAAGCTGCTGATGTATTACTAAAGCTGGTGCCATCTTTTATGTGGCTCATAAATGTGCCAGCCTGCTCACCAGGCCACACCAAAGACACAGCTGCTCCCAGACACCGCACTGGGTCTCCCGCCATGACAGGCAGGTGGCCACAGCTGGGCTCAAGCCTTTAGTCTTGTCTCCATCAGTCATTCTTCCCACGTTAATCCATAATGACTAGAAGATGGTTCCCTCTTCGGGTCTCCTTTTCCTCTCCGGGAACGCTTGCTAAGTCGTCAATAGAAGCGGATCTCTGTATGTATCTTTCAGAAGCTTCTCAAGAATGTATGTCTCCCTTAAGCTTCTTTTCATTACGCTATAAGAGTCACACACGGTGCGTCATATAAAATGCTGGCAATGAAGTTTGGGGTTCAGCTAAACCTATTAGGCAGGGATTCACTAACCAGGACTCTGAAAAACAGGACAGATTTTTCCTGGCATCTATTCCTAGTAGAAGAAAATATATTGTAATCACCAAAAGAATTAGACTGGGAATTGTAAAAGCTTTCATAGGGTTGGTAGCGTAGCTCAGGGGTAGAGCCCTTGCCTGGCATGTGTGAGGCCCTGAGTTCAATCTGTAGCACAGCAACAAAGAAAAAGAGAGAAAAAAAAAACAAGATTTTATAAAATCCTTCTGGGACATTTCCAGAGCAAGGTTTTAGACGGATGTGATCTCTACCTTCATGGTGAGGTGGATGGCTTGCCACCTTCTCCTGAAATTTCACCGCTAGAGATGCAATTTTTAGCTCAACACTAAAATGTAAAAATGTGAAAGGTGAAAATGTAAATTCTCACAAGGTGTGTAATACATTAAGTCACGTGGTTTTTGCTGCTGTCATATGAATGATTGGTTTTCTGTGTGATGGACTCGGGAGAATTTGTTCTGAAAGGACCAGAAAAGCACAAGACAGCATTGGGGAGGAGGAGATTGGTGGGGGGGAGCCAGGCAGCACAGTTGTGGGCATGGAGCGTGCCAGGGGTGGTAGCAGCCAGAGGACACAGTGTCTCTCCAAAGAGAAAGGAAAGAGAAAAAGGGGGGAAGAAGAAAGAGAAGAAGAGGAGCACCTACCCCCAGTAGACCCAGACGTGCCTGGGCCGCTGAAGAATTGATCCCCACCAGAAGGGGCCACTTCAAACTGTCATGGCAGCCAAGGCCACTGATGAGATGTCTGCTCCTGGCTCACCTTGGTCCCTGTCCCTCTGAGCTGGTGCCACTCAAACTGCTAGGGTGCTCTGAAGTACCCAGCACATTCCCAACCCTTTTCCCTATCCAATCCCTACTTCGATTCCCATAACACCCTAGCTACTCACCTTCCCAATCTCAGCCACCTGGCTGCTTTGCACCTCTCCCAAAGACCCTTAGTCCCCTGTGTGAGATTGCAAAGGCCTGAGAACTGAAGCAGTGTGATTCATCTTTATATTCCCAGTACACAGCAGAGACCCTCAAACATAATAATGATAACACGTTGTGGATAAATGAGTTGACTATCTTACTGTGTCATGTTTATGAAAATGCAGTAGTGAATCAGCCTTTATTGCCATAAGGAAATAGGCCATTGAATTTGGGGAAAGAAATACAGTTGGCATATGTAGCTATGATTTCTGCACCCTCACATTCAACAAACCAAAGACTAAAGTTATCCCCCGCCCCCCCCCAAAAAAGGAATTACATCTGTCCTGAATATCTGTTTATTCTTTGTCATTATTCCCTAAACAATAAGGTATGACAATAATTGGCATAGCTTTTACACAATATGGTATAACAACTCTTGGCATAGCATTTATATAGTATTGTAAGTACTCTAGAGATTGAAGTATATGGGAGGGTGTACATAGGTTGAATGCAAACACTACACTATTACATATAATGGACTTGAGCATCAGAGGATTTTGGTACTCTTGGGGGTCCTGCAGTCAACCCCCTTTGAATACCTAGGAACAACTGTATTATTTGCTGAGGTCTTTGCCATGGATAAGCTCCCTTGGTATGAACAGCAAGAATGGGGTATAAACCACAGTAACCTCATTAAGATTTGATCGGACCAAGAAGGATGGAAACGTGGTTCAGAGTCAGTGGGAATTTATGACTGACCCAAACCTGGGAAATGTATCAGCAAATAGATGGAGAAAAATGATAAAATGCATTTAACATGTGTGACCGATCCTGGTGACAGACCTGGAAGAAAATGTGAAAGGAGGGAAAAGGGAGCTGGTACAGGAATGCACATGCTCACTCAGAACCTGCCACACTCTTAGCTCTTAGCAGAGGCCACTCTTATTGAACATCTCTCCACATCCTCTGTGGTGGGGAAACAGCAGGGCCTGGTGTGGAGGGTAAGGCCAAGGACTTGAGGATGCTGCTCAAGCGTGGCAGGAAGGCAGGATGGTGTTGGAGTGTTGCCGCAGTCCAGCTGCAGCAAAATAACCGGGCGGGTGACGAGCAACTTGTGTAGATTGATACAGCAGGAGTGGGAGCCGTTTACTGTAGGACAACAGAGGTATTTATACATTCCACACAGCTTATCTTAATTAACATAAACTAGATACAGCAGTCAACCAATAAGGAATCTCCACACTTAATGGCTCGCTGGCGTCCCTTCACAAACCACTACCCCTGGCAAAATGCCAGGCGCCATCTTGACTTGTTTACAGACTCTAACATTTCCCCCTTTTGTTTAATTTAAATAACGACCATAGTGGTTTTTACACAAACACCATAAATAATCTGCTACGAGCAGAAGGGGAGGATACAAAATGTCACAATACCAAGCCAATTGATGGCTCCATGCAAGAAGCCCTTGGAAAAATTATACCAGCAATGACACCATTAGCAGAGATACCAAGTTACAATTTGTTGTAGATTACAGTTTGTTGTCTCAGTCCAGGTAAAGCAGTGTCTCAATAGATTAACTCACAGTCCAGGTAAATCACAGTCCAGGTAAGTTCTGCAGGCAGCTAGCTTAAATCACATTCCAGGTAAATTCTGCAGGCAGCTAGCTTGATCCAAAGTCTCGTCCGGTTCTCAGCAACACTGGAAATTGTTCCACGTTCGTCTTCACTGGCACTGGGACGAAGGCAGGAACTCCGGATGGCTAAAGAAAATCCTGTAGTATTCCAGCAGGCACTAAGAAAACAACCTTCTGAACAATTTAGTACATTATCTCAAGGTTTTTACATTTGAAATAGGCCTTAATCCAGGTGTGGGAGAACCATTGTAGTTACTGGCCTTGGAAATGATCAAACTTCAGGGACACAGGGCCGTCTTCTGCCGGCTGTAGTGTCCCGGGCAGCCCCAGATGGCCCTGGTGAGTGTCCCGGATTCAAACTGCTTCCGGGCACAGGGAGCAAGAGCCTGCGAGACTGTGCCTCCAGGTCAGGTTTGGATTTGGGCTCTCGAAGTGGCGTCCCACTCCCTGGGTGGGGGGCGGGGAAGAGCCCGCTGCCACTGCTTGGAAAGCCCTTGCTGCGCCATGACCGGCTAGCACATGTGGCAGCCGCCACCGCGCTGATTAATGCACCCTCCAGTAACAAAAAGTTTTTAGTAGTAGCCTTTTGCTGAAACTTTTTTCCCGGTAATCCTTCTTCTTCTGAACTTTCTTTTTCTTTCTGTCTAGAGTTCCTGGGCTCTTATCAACACATGCCCTAACTGCTCTTGGTTCCACTGAGGTTCCTTCTTCCCTTAGTAATTTACTTCTCACCCCTTCCATATTTTCATCATAAAGACAATACAACATTTCAAGACAAAACAAAACACAAACATACTGTATCAATCTTCTCCATTTTCTCGAAATGGCCATTTTTACTCTCGCCCTGTCTGCCTAGGGACGAGCAGATTTGCTCCCGTCCTATCTATGGACGGGCAGCTTTTTTTTTTTTTTTAGGTCACTTACCCCCGAGTGTCCCGGGGCTCCCAGTGCGGGCCACCATCTGCCGGAGTAGCTGTGTGGAATGTATAAATACCTCTGTTGTCCTACAATAAACGGCTCCTACTCCTGCTGTATCAACGTACATAAGTTGCTCGTCACCCCCCCCCCCGTTATTTTGCTGCAACCGGACTGCGGCAGAGTGTGTGTGTGTGTGTGTGTGTGAAGGATCACCCTACCCGACAGACGGCTGGCACCAGGCAATTGCATTTTCTGTTTTGAAGTCCCTTGAAAACGAGACAGTCCTGCTCTCCACCCTCTCCCAGAGAGTTCAAAACCTCTACACACAGGAGTTCTCAATTCCCAAGATGCTCAAGATAACAAAATTTAGATTTCCTAACCTGTAGTTCCATTGACAAATTATTTATGAAGCTACAAACCCTTTCAGCTGGTTCTTCGAAGAAACTCCTTTTGCTCTTCTCCATGTGACTCAAAAGCAAAGCCAAATCACAGAAATAACTCTACAGTAGTTCATGTGGGCCAGAAAATGTTGTTAATTTGGTCATCTGGGCCCTTTCCCTGTGAAATTGTGCTTGGCTTCACAGGTGCGGATGAATTATGGGGCTGGGATTTCATCTGGCGACATCATCAGTCATGAAGAACTGGGACTGCAAGGGTGCATTTCTGCTGTCTTTCCAGCGAGGGACAGTGGGGTCATCAACCAGGGCCCTTGAGGAGGCCAGGCCACCCCGTGTGCCCAGGTCCCCTTGCCTCCTCTATCTTGGACCAGTCTTTTCTGAAGGGTCCTCTGCCTCGTCTGGACTAGGAAATCATCCGAGCCCCTAAAGACTAGGGGACCAATAGCAAAGGATGAAGGGTTCCCACATTCGCAGTGATAACAGCCTATAAAGGTGATGACTCATTCATACTCCTGTGTGGATTGCAAAGCTTATCTATCTTGATAATCTCTTAGATAGTTTTAGATTTACATGGTTTGAATAATATAACAGATTGAGCCTTACTAATCCAAAAATGTGAAATCCAAAATGTTCCAAAGGTGAAAAACTTTCTGAGCACAGACATAACACTGTGGAAAAGTTCCACACTTGACTTCACATGATGGCTGCTGTGGAGGTCAGCCTGTCATCACTGTCACCAAAATACCTGACAAGAACAACTCAGAGGAGGAACAGTTTATTTGGGGGCACAGTTTCAGAGGTTCCGTCTGCGGTCAGCTGACTCCATTCATCTGGGTCTGAGATGAGGCAGAACATCAGGGCAGAGGGGTTGGTGGAGCGAGCTGCTCTGCTTGTGGCAGCCAGTGAGCTGTGAGAGAGGGGGGAAGAGGGAGCCTGCAAAGAGCCAGGGACAAGGCAAATCCCCAGAGGCATGCTTCCTCCAGCCAGGCCCGCCTGCCTACTGTTACGCCCATAGTCTATTCAAATTACCAATCCATCAAATGAATTAATCCACTGGCGACATTACAGCTCGCATAATCCAAACACTTCACCTCTGGACATTACTGCATTACATAATCCATGAACTCTTGGGGACCAGCTCATATCCAAACCATAGCAGTAGCAGGCAAAATATAGGTGCACTAAAAACTCTCTGTAGGATGACCTTCAGGGCATGTGTATTAAAGTGAAATGAAATCTGTATTCAGACTTGGACCCCATAGTCAAGATAGTTTATGTGTACGCCAAATTCCCAAATCTGAAATTTCTGGCCCCAAGCATTTTGAATAAGGGACACTCAACCTACATGAGTAAATAAATAAATGGGGGAAAGGATCCTTTGATTTAGGGATTATAATACTGTAAACTTTTAATTAAGTATGTATCCATTTCCTAGACCCATAAGTTAGGCATCACTTTTGTACATCCCAACATGTATTTTATAATCGCATGTTATAAATATTAGTTTGCCTGTATCCTTTTCTACAATGTTATTAGGACCGGACCCCCATAGCCCTTCATTCTGGAAACATGGGATTGACTGGATAAATTCACCTCTAGCATTTTTTTCTCTTATTTTTAATATATTTTTTAGTGGTAGTGGGACACAATGCCATTATTGTATTTATTCATTTTTATGTGGTGCTGAGGAATGAACCCAGCCCCTCGCATGTGTTAGGCGAGCGAGCGCGGTACCGCTGAGCCACATCCCCGGCCCCCAGCATTTTTTTACTTTCAGAGTTTGCTTGGAAAATAGCCTATACACATCCTGCCAAGAGAGGTACGGGTGGAGTCATTTGAGTTTAGAAGATGTGTGTACCGCAGTGAAATTCTGACTCCAGCTAACCACCTATTGGCTGAGATTCCACAGGTTTAAGGAAACAGTCTCCAAGAAAATGCCTCTCACTTTGGACACCAGCCTGAAGTTCTAGGGTTCCCAAGCTGCCCATACTTCTTACTATCTTTCCACAAATCCGGAAAGTTCCCAGGATCCCAAGTTCGGTCATTTGCGAGAATAACTCAAAAATCTCAGGAAAGCACTCTACTGATGATGGAGTTTATGATAAAGTTACAAAACAGAAGCAATCGCAAGAAGATGAGGTCTGGGAGCCAGCTCGTCCTCTCCTCGCGGACTTGAGGCTCCCTGCCTTCCTGGCCCATCCACGTGTTCACCAAGAAGGAAGCTCAGCGAAGCCTGAGAGCTTTGATTTTACTGTGATTGCGCTAAACAGCCAAGGTTGATTGAAGCGCTGGTCACGAGGTTGAATTCTGTCTCCACTCTTCTCCCCCACCTGGAGGTTGGTTCGAAGCCCCAGCGCTCTAATTGCAACGTTGCGCCTTCTAGCCAGGCCAACCCCATCCTGAATCATCTCCCCAGCACAGTATCGGGGCTGGTCCTGGGGTTCATCAGGAGCAGCACAGACATCCCCTCACTTGAGAAACCCCACAGTCCTCAAAGTTCTCCTCCAAGGCATCCAGGACAAAGACCCCGCATGTTATTTATTACCCAAGGAGAACTACTTTAGACAACAAGAGGCCCAACTTCCAGGGCCTACCTTCACTACTCACTAGTGATAAAACTCGAATGAATGATGATGGTAATTCCTTCTAGATCTAAAATAGATAAGTCAGCACGACAACCAGTCAGAACACCTGAGGCTAATTGTGCACCATCGGTTCACACGATTCATTCATTTTTTCTGCACACACACAAGAAGCCAAGTGCCCAGCCTGGTGTCAGTTGCCAAGTGTGACCAGCAATTGAGCCCATTAAGGCTAGTAAGTGAAGTATGAGAAGCCAAGGGCAGGGTGGAAAGGTGGAGAGCTGATGTTGTCCAATGCCCTCAATCTGTGCACGATCCAGGGAAACCGTGACTGTAACTGGGTGCCTATCATCAAGTCATCCCTTCAATCCTTACATCGGCCCACAGGATTCATGTTCTCATTAATGAGTGAGTCAAACAAAGAGGTTGAGCTGCCCACAGGACTCTCCGTGTGGCACAGTATGGTAGAAAATCACTCTCCAGCTTTCTAAAAATGCTCTCTATCCCTTCTTTTCCCACTCCCACGATGCCATCTATCATTAGGCCTTCACCAGAGCCAATCTGATGCCCATGAACCTCAAAATCTGTGAGCTAAGTAGACTTCTTTTCTTTATAAAGTACCAAGCCTCTGGTATTTCATTCTAGTAACAGAAAACCCAGCCTGGAACTGCCCCCAGTTTTGCTGACCTGAAAAGCCACCTCCTCTTCTTTCATTACCTCATAGCTACCTTCACTCTCATGTAATATTCCTCTCCAGACTGGTATCTCTCCTGATGTTTAGCTTCAGAATGTTCAAGAACTTAAAAGGATAACACCTCTTTTAAGGAAACAAACTTCTGATGAAACTTGGGTAGCCGTTGGATCACACAGAGAAAAAACGATGCCCACCTTCCCATAAAAACTATGTCCTTTCTCAGTCAGAGCTTGATATCTCTTTGCCGATTTCACTACTGGAAACACACACACACACACACACACACACACACACATCTCTTTAAACTATGCCCCTAGATCCCCAGGGAGGGACTTTAACATCTAGCTCCCAGGATCTGTTATTAAAGCTGCACATAAGATTATTCACAAAACAGGGCCCCTGATGACAAGGAGTGTCTGCCCACACAGTTTGAAAGGGGCAGTAATTCACGAGTGACTTAACTGGCAAATTCTGTTCTAGGACTTGAACAGTAAAATAGTGAGGTTGCAGTAAAAGTGTTGCCAGAGGTTGCGGTCACCCAGAGGCTTGACTGGGGCATTCAGTCCTCACCACTTGGACCTCTCCAGATGGCCACTCACTCACAGCATGGCCACTGGCTTCCCCTGGAGTGAGTGACAGGAGAGGTGGATCCGTCCAAGCTGAAGCAACAATATCTTTTATGCTCTGTTCTCAGAAGCCACGTGCCCTCATGTTCTTCTCTCCTGGTCACACCGACTAGCCTGGCATACGGAGTGGACAGTGTGGAGGCAGACTCCATTGGGGTCATCTTAGAGGTTGATCACCATGGCCCACTGCTTGGCCTCAATGATCCCCGTTCCTCCCCATGTTATATACACATGTGATGGTAACTTTTAGGAGTCAACTTGACAGTGGAAAAATGGCTGGAGCATTGATTGGTAAAGCACACTTCTGTGTGTGTGTGTGAGGGGTTTCCCAAGAAGACTGACGTGTAGTCAGCAAACTGCAGAGTCGTGCCCTGAGCTCCCAAATTTAGGTGACACCATCTCATTGACTAAGGGCCCAGATGAAACACAAAGGAAGAAGAACGGAAAACTCGTTCTTCTCTCTTGCCGCCGTCTGGCTGGGCACAAATCACGAGCCACTGAAGCAGGAACAAACTTTATTTCTGAACTCCACCAGCACACTCCACACACACTCCCTCCCCGGGAATTCTCCCTCGAACCACGCATACAGCGTTCTCCCGGGACACACACTCCAACAGGAAAATCCCTCCTCCAGGAATCCCTCCTGCGGCACTTTCCCAACCAATGGGAACTCTCCGGGAGTCCCGCTAGAGCTCCAAAGTAGCAGGCTGAGGCGGACAGCAGGGGTCTAATCTCCAATTGAATGCACATCTTAACATAATCATTATCATCTCAATGGCTTGCTGGCATCACCTTTCAACCAAAAATGCCAAGCGTCATTCCTACTCGGCTATGACTCTCAGCATGCTCTTTCATTCTTTCTTCTTTCTTCTCCTTCTCCTCTCTGCCCCTCCCTCTCTCTTGTTCTTTAAGAGCAGGTGCTTTTTCTGCTGTTTCTGTCCTTGGACACCAGACTCCAGCTTCTTTGGCTTTTGTACCCTAGGACCTACCCTAGCAGGACCCTGAGGGCTCTGGTGCCTTCCAGCTAGGACTGGGGGCTGCACCATTGGCCTCCCTGGCCTGAGACTTCTGTACTGAGCCATGCTACCAGCCTCCCTGGCTCTCTGGCTTGAGGAAGTCATTGGGGGAACTTTCAGGCCTCTGCAATCATAGGAGCTGATCTCTTGTGAATGTGTGTGTGCACATGCATGTAGGAATGTGAGTGTGTGTGTGAGTGTGTGTGTGTGTGTGTGTGTGTTTCTATGGGCCCTGTTGCTCTGGAGAACCCAAATACACTCACCCTTTCCTAGGATCCCTTCCCCTTTCTTCCCCTTCCCTCCGCCAAATCTTATCCCATTAGAGAGTCAGGTCAAAGTCCAAATACAACAGACACTAGTATGGCAGTATGTAAAAACGTGGATGTGTAACCGATGTGATTCTGCAATCTGTATACGGGGTAAAAATGGGAGTTCATAACCCACTTGAATCAAATGTATGAAATATGATATGTCAAGAGCTTTGTAATGTTTTGAACAACCAATAAAAAAATAAATACAATATAATATAATTTTAAAAAATCAGATCCAGGTACAGATAAAGTTCTTTGGGAGCAGTTCCTCAAATACGGTTCTTCTCCGTCTTCAAACTTGGGATAAAAGAGAAAAGTTACCTATCTTTCTCACAGCATTGGTGAAGATGCATGCAAAGCTATATAAACATTTCTATTTCAAAAGAAGGAAAATGGAAGCAAATTCTGGGAGTTCCTTGATTACTGCAAAGAAATAGCTCCACAGTTCGACTTCTGGGCTCTTGGCTCCTCCCACATTCTCCCTCCTTGCCCATCGCAGGTAATATGACTGGTTTTCAGTCCTCTACTTAAAGAAGTTAAGGAGTCCAAAATCTCTTTGGGGAACTGTTTTTTAGTCCAAGCTAGTGGTATTCCTGGTGAATAATTACCTTAAAAATATTCGTAAATCTCATGTGAGTCTCACCGGGGTTTACTCTATTAGACAAAAGTCACACTCATAATTCTCTGGTTCTTCTCTACCTTGGGTTTCTGCTGGGGAGCAGCTCTCTTAAACTTGTTAGAAGTCCTGTGTGTAATTGAGAGAATCTGTGTGGGTTACCTGAACATTTAGAGGTTTTTTTTTTTTTTTTTGTCTGGTATTCTGAGGCAACATCTTCGGTCTTTGTGATGTCTTAACAAAAGATTTTACAGCCACACACTTGGCTTCAACTCTGGACTATGTGTTCCTGAGAGCGTCCTTTATCTGATCTTTGGTCAGAAACCATTCCTTCACTTTAGCCTCAATTACCCCCTGAAGAGGCTGGGAATCTCCAAAAACAGCAAATCTTGGGCCCTTTTTCCCTCAATGTATTTCTCTTCTCTTGTATCTTAATATATGAAGTAAAAACAAACCAGGTGTCAGCTTGTCTCTCTCAGGGACAATCTCCTTGGCTAGGTCACCCTATGCATTAAACACGTTTCCTAACTGCGATATCACTGCCTGCAAGAGGGTTGCTAAGCTTTCTGCCACTGTATAACAAGGATCCCTTTTCCTCTAGCATCCAATAAGGTTTTCCTCACCTTCCTCTAAGCCCCTGCCCACAGCCTCCTTAGCTCCAAATCCTACCAACAGTCTGTTCAGGGCATGTTAGGTTTCTGTTAGTGCTTTCCTCCCAACCTCAGCCTGGTTCCAGAAACACTCTCATGTTTTCTCATATTAAAGATGTTTATCCTAACAGTGTTCTACTTCCTTTCACCAAAATGAATTATTAGTGTTCAATTGCTGTGTAACCTCCGAACACAGTCACTAGAGATGACAAACGCTTATGTCACTAAGTTTCTGAGATTCAGGAATAGGGCAGGGGCGTGGCTGGTGGTTCTGTCATAGGGTCTCTCATAAGGTTGCAATCAAGCTGTCAGCTGGGGCTGTGCACCTGTGGCGCTTGACTGGCGCTGGCACATCCTGGACTTGTGGCAGGAGGCTTCCATTCCTGGCCATGTGACCTTCCCCAGAGGGCAACTCGTGATATGACAAGTGAGAGACAGAGTGAGAGAGGCAGACAGAAGCTGCAATGTCCTCTACCACCTAATCTCAGAAGCGACGTGTCATCACTTCTCCATATTGCAGTGGTCCCCCAGCCCTGTGCTGGCACCATGTGGGAGGTGACACATAAAGGCACTGCAGAAGGCAGGAATCCTTGGGGATGGCAATCAGCTGACACCTGCTCTTATAGGAAATCCATCACAGCAGCACCCCCTCCCCGGCCTCCAGAAGTTCCTCTAATCTGCCCAGAGCTTGTCTCAGACAGACCAACTATTAATATCAGAGGCCAAGGCTGAGGCTGGGGCCACTTCCTCCTATGAGTACTATACACAGGATCTTAATGTAAGCGTTTAAACAGGGCTGTTAGCTGCTTTCTTCACCTTCTTGGAGGGGGGACAATGCCCTCTGAGGACTTTGCATGGCAAGGTACCTAGATGGACACCCAAGTCGCTTCCATAGCAGAAGCCACTTCCATTTCATAGTCTGACCTGTGCTTCTGATGATTTTAATTTGGGACTGGCTTGTTGTTAGGAGGAGCCATCCTGATAGTTGTCCCACTGTGTGCACTTTGCATTTCTGAGGACAGAAATCCTGGCCATGCAGATAAAATTGTTCCATGGGAGCCTACAGCACACCAAGGCACAATTCCTCAGGGGGTTCTCGTGGTTCAACTCTCTGATAAGGAACAACGGGGGGGTTTCTTTCTGGGGCTTGGCTGTGCAGGGAGACACTGTCCTGGCTTCAATTATCACTTCCTTTTCCAGGCCATACCCTCCAAGCAAGGAGACTAGAGCTTCTCTCTGGATTCAGAAGAGTCAGAAGGTCCCAGCTCTCGACTGGGAGATAGGCCTCCATTAAAGCAGCCTATGGAACTGCAGATTCTTTGTGCACTTGAATGAGGGAGACTCATGTAGCCTCTGAAAATATTCTGTGGTTTTGATGATTCTGATTTTTTTAAGACCATTGAAATATTATATGTTTGTTACAAATTTTTATATGACAAATATATGTATAGAGTATAATTTCTGCATGAATTAGAGTGCTAAACTGATGATTCATTTGATCACTGTTTATTTTCCCCACACAGTAGGGATAAAGTATGGGGGGGGGAACCCCAGACATTGTAGAGCTAATATGAGGCAGGGGGCAGACAATAAGCCAAGTGAAGTATGAATTACAAAGAATATTGGAAGGGACCAAGTGTTCTGAAGAAATTAAAGAAGGAATTGGGATAAAGGAAGACAGAGTGGAAGGAGACTATAATTTTAAATAGAGTGGTTAAAAAAGGCATCATCAAGAAAATACATTTGAACAGAGACCTGAAGGAGGTAAAGGGGCAAACTATGTGACAACCCAGGGCAAAAATCTTTCCAGGCAACAGGAAGAGCAAGTGCAAAGATCCTGACAGGAACATGCCAGACATATTTGATTACTTGAGGGAACAGTACTGTGGCTGGGACGTGTGGAGCACAGAGAGCAAAATAAAGAAACAGGCAGAAAGAGGATCAGACATGGTGGGTGCTAGGAAAAGGGAGGCATTCTAAGAACCTGGGATCCTACTGAGATGGAGAAGCACTGGGGCAGATTGTTGAGAGCCACAGCCGAAGGGGCCCCAGCAAACTTCCAGCTGCCAGCTGATGATTGGCTCACAGCGGCCCCAGCAAACTTCTAGCTGCCAGCTGATTGGCTCCTCTGCGGTGATGCTCATTGGGCTGTTTCCCCGCCCTTTCAGACCACGGAGCTGCTCATTGGGGGACTTTTTTGGCTCCACCCATGCGACCCAGCCAATCAGCCTCAAGAGCAGGAGGATTGTGGGAGGTGGAGAGGCTTGTGGTTGTGAGAGAAGCTTGTGGGAAGCCGGTGGTGGCAGTTGGGCTCTGAGGGTTTTTCCTGAGAGGCTGTTTTGTTTGGTGTGTGTGGTTCTAAAAATAAAGTTAGTTTCTTTTGACAAGTGGCTCCTGATTGTGCCCAGCCAGACTGCGGCAGCAGATGGAGCAGAGGAACATGATCTGATGTAGGCTTTTAAATGATTCCTGTGTCTGCTGGTGGGAATAGACGGAAGGTAGCCAAGAGAGATGCATGCGCATTTCACCACCTGGCTTCAGGTGCAGAGGAGCTGGTGGGCTTCAGAGTTATTGGATTTAGAGCTGAGTTTGAAAAATTGAGAGGAAAAAGGGATTGATGGGGAATTCAAGATAGGGAAAATGGTGGGCATTCTGGTCAACTGAGGCTGGGAAGGAGGGATGGAGGTGAGAAGAGGAAAAAAGATGTAGGATTAACAATGGGCTGGAGGTGACGTGCACAGGTTGTGAGACCTAAAGGGACGGTGAGGTTCTTACAGTCAGGCTAAAGAAGAGCAAAGAGAAGCACAATCGTCTTGTGCTGGGGTCGTCTGAGAATGGAACTCCCTAAGCTGAGATCAGTATGTACAACATGCAATTGTTGGGAATGTTGCCATCGAGTTTATGACCATGGGCTGAGGCAATGACAGGTAGCATTGGGGAAAAAAATAAATCGAGAATAGAAAGGCCAAGTGTGAGAGGGTTGCAAGTAGGGAGAGTGTAAACCAGGGACTTACACATCCAGGAAAAGGGCTAACAACCACGGGGAAAGGTCATCACTGCAAGGAGAGCTGATCATGACTTGTAACGGCAGCAGCTTCCAAGTTGGAGGGTGTTAGGGAGGAAGGAGGGAGAACGGACTACCATCAGCAGCGGGGAGCATGGAGGACCCCCACTTCCAGGCCTGAGCCTTCATGTTATAAATACTGCTCCACAAGCTCCAGATTTGCACGACTGATGACTTGGTTCATTTTGATAGCTGCTTAGTTTTCCATTGTGTTGTGGTCTCATGATTTATTTCACTAGTCCCCTCTCGAAGGTCACTTGGGTGGGTTCAAATTTCTTTTTGTTACTATAAGTAATCCTGAACAATCCTGCAATTCCTGCCTTTATTAATAATTATAGTATCTGCTAAAGACAAGTATATTCAAAACAAGAGGTGACCAGCCATCTCGAGTTCCATTCTGGGGCCTCTCAATGGCCAGCTGCCCACTTATCACTGGGCTGATAAAGAGTAGCCTATTTGCAGCCCTTTGTCCAGATGTGGACATTACCCAACCCGGTTTAATTTCCCACATTCTCCTTCATCAAAGCCCACTTTCTTTGACGTGGCGCTCACCCCACACTGCCTTGAGTTCCTTCCATTCTGGGTAGAGACCCTGGATTGGATGTTAACCTGGTGGGGGCAGGAGGGTTTATACAGGCAAAAGCCAGGTTAACAGCCCAGGGAATTGAAAGCATAGGTCATCTTCCAGCTCTCCCTGGTGGATACCTGGGAGGGAATGAAGAAGACCCATCTGAGGCTCAGGGACCCAAGCAATTTGTAAAAAAAAAAAAAAAAAAAAAAGGCAAAATCTGATGTCAACAGCTTGGGAGAAAACCTCCAACACAGAGGGAAAGACACTGGAGTAAAGGAAGCAGGTGTGGCCAGGCCAGACCTGGGTTCCAGGGCTGCTTCTGCAGCAGACTCTCCAGAGACCTTGTGAAAGTCCCCACCCTTCTCAGAGCTCCATAAATCTGCAGCCCAGTGTTAGAGTCTGTAAACAAGTCAAAATAACACCTGGCATTTTGCCAGGGGAATGTTAGAGTTCGTAAACAAGTCTGGATGGTGCCTGGCAAAATGCCAGAGGGAGTGGTTTGAGAAGTAAGAAAAGCGAGCCATTAAGTGTGGAGATTCCTGATTGGTTGACTGATGTATCTAGTTTATGCTAATTAGATAAGCTGTGTGGAATGTATAAATACTGCTCCTGTCCTACAATAAACGGCTTCCATTCCTGCTGTATGAATCTACACAAGTTCTTCATCACCCCCGGGTTATTTTGCTGCAGCCAGCCGGGCTGCGGCAGCCCAGAGGACACTGCACCCTTGAGAGGGAGCCAATTAGGGCCAGCTCTGAACGCAGGTACTTCAGTTTTCCTTCATAATCAGCTTCCTGGATGTTGCTTCCTGGTGTGTGAAAGGGGAACTGTAAAAACCTCTTCCCCCACGAGGCCAGCTGCTCTGAAGGACGCACAGTGTGAGGTGGGCAGCAGGTTCCCCAGAGGCTGTGAACATTGCGTGTCTGATGAGTGATCGCTTCCCTTTCAGTTCTTGCCCAGGTTCAAAATCTTTCATCTCAGGACATGGTCAGAATCATTATTATTGTAGCTTTTAAAAGAGCCCAGACTGCATATGACATATGATGTAACCCTGCTGGCTAGGGCTAGGGCTAAGGCAGTGCCCAGCAGAAAGCCATGCATGCGGCTGCAGTGCAGTGTACACCTATTCACTCTCAGAGGGATCAAGGAAAACCAGCCTGACACTGGTTCAGCCCAGGTTGTGCCATCCACTGACTAGGAAAGAACTCTACTTCTGAGTCCAGTTCTTCCCTCTGGCATAGAAACAAGACAGTGAGCAACAGCAGAGCTGATTGTGGAGAGAAGGCATTTATAGAATGTGGGGCACACTGGCCCTCTCACAGCATGCAAGGGGGCCAGGTCTCAAGCAAGGTGCCAACACATACATCTTCAATCGGGTCAATTTTATCTTCCTCCTGAAGAAAGCACCCCTTCCCTCCTTTTCCCCCAGACAAGTTTCTGCAGGGTAGGCAGCCTCAGCCCCAGGGAAGAGAAAGGACAGAGTACTTTGTTGTACAAAGGGTTATAGCTGAATTACTTCTGGGTGGCCTACAATGCCTATCTCAGGGTTCCTATCTTGGCTCTACCACCTGCTAAGCCACTTCCATTCCCTTATCTATAGCATGGGGATGATAATGGCTACTTTTCGTGGTCATTGCATCAGCTAAGGCACATACAATGAATGGCACAGTTCTTAGTCCATGCTGGCCCCCAACAAATCAGTGTTGATTTTCTTCTCTTTAATTCCAGGTCTAAATAAACAAGAAGCAGATCCATTTAATTCAGTTCCATCATTTGTGTTTAGGAATCAAGACTTCCTTTCATTTTTAAAAGTGATTTAATTTTTTTAACCATATAGGAAAATAGAGACTTCTGGAGAGATCTCTGAAGCTGTTTTGGACCTGATATTCTACTCTTCAAATACCTTGGGGAGATAGGCTGATACCTGGTACTCTTTACCTTGATCTTTTCCAGATTTCTCTTAGAAACCTTTCAGAGCAGGTGTGGCCATCTTTGTGCAAGGCCACACACTGGGGCTTCAGTCGGAAGCAGGAGTAAAAATGTTTCTCAGACAGGAAAGCCCTGCTGCTCACTGATCCTTCTGGCCCTAGCTCAGTGGGCTTCTTCATGGTGGGCTCTTGCTTCCTGACCTTGGATGGCAAGCACTGGTCCCTGTCTGCATGGATAACTCCCATGTAGAGAAAGTCTATCAATAGGGACTCAGGGAAAAGGGAGCTGAGTGGCCATCCAAGATTCACAGGGATGGGGCTTCCAACCAAACTTCTATCACTCTTGCTGTCACGGAGATGAGTGGACCTAATGTCAAAATGTCATTACTTAACGGTTCTGAGTATTGGTTTTCTTACCTACTAAATAAAGATAATGCTATCTAATTTGGGTTCTTTTGAGCACATCGCTGCAGTGCTAGCACTTAGTCTCACCCATTGTCATTTCCCATTGTAACTAGACAGTTAAACAAAATGAACCTCCAATTCTAGAAATCAAGAATGTTTATTTGATGCTTTCGGTCCAGCATAACTTCAGGGGTATTTCTGAGACCAATAAGGAAGAAACACTTTCTAGCTTTCAGCCTCTGCAGAGTTTCAAGGGTTTCTTGTGGAGATTCCTATTAAATGAGCTTAAGGATACAGAAGTGTCTATGCTAGTCAACATACTTGTGATAACCTTGATGGAGTCTTTGTTAAAGGTGGTATAGAATTTGCTTTCACATCTTCATGGACATTTGTAGGCAGATGAATACGTATTTGCTTGAAAGCTGAATGATACAATACATACGGAGATGCTTTGACCAGACCAACACCAACATGCCCATATTCAGGGAAGAAGCCTCTTTGCATGTAGACACATTTACCTATCGGCAACCGTACTGAGAGTGCTCTCTACTAACATATTAATGCCATTGCCTGCATATAGACTCATTCAATTGTTACTTTGTGTTAGTAAATCTCACCTTCACTTTGTGGTTGGGGACACTTTTCCAAGCACCCCTGCATAATGTGAGGCAGTGTGTAGTCCTCTGTTGATCTCTTAAAGTTTGGCTCCCAGTTCTCAGCAACCAGCCATTCTGGGTACACTAATCAGGATAGGCTTGACTGTGCCCTGCGAACAAGTAGTTCTCCAAGTAATGAGATAATGGCTTATTTCATTTTACTAGTAAATGTGATAAGGCCTCTGTAGGTCAGCTGTACTTGCTGGGGTTTCTGTGAGCTAGAACTGTGGTTTCCAGGTGAGGGGCATGCTCTAAAGAAGCACCAGGCTTTCCGCTAAGGGCATGAGAAAGAACATTAGATCACAGAGTCATATTTATTTGTGTCTCACTGTTTCTTTCTATTTATTTTAGGTGTGTTAGACAGCTTTACAGTACTGTAAAAAATAGCTGAGATAAATCAACTTAAAAAGGAAAATGGTTTATTTTCATCCACAATCAGTTGAGTCTGTTGCTCTCAGTCTGTGGCGAGGCAGCACATCATGGCCAGGCTACATGGTAGAGCAGAACTTTTCATCTCATGGCATCTGGAAGCTGCCAAAGAAAAGAGACTGGGATCCCATAATACCCTTTGAGGGAATGTCCCCAGTGACCTCAAGACATCTCAGTAAAACCCACTCTTAAAGATTTCACCTTCTCTTAGTAAGTGGGGACTAAGCCTTTGGGGGACAGTCCAGATCCAATCTACAGCAGCAGGTTTTTGTTATAGTGAACATAGGCCATCTGTGCAGTAAAGTATATGCATATATTTTCAAAATGAATATAGATATAATAAAGCTATATTCTCAGAATTTTTAATGATAAAAATTATGTTAAAAATAAAGACTGCTAGCCAGGCATGGTGGTGCATGCCTGTAATCCCAGCAGCTCCGGAGGCTGAGGCAGGAGGATCCTGAGTTCAAAGCCAGTCTCAGCAAAAGCGAGGCACTAAGGAACTCAGTGAGACCCTGTCTCCAAATAAAATACAAAATAGGGCTGCGGATGTGGCTCAGAGGTCAAGTGCCCCTGAGTTTAATTCCTGGTACCCCCCAAAATAAAATAAAGACTGCTAATTTAGGGATCGAGAAGGTAATATCTCAACCAGCTAAAATGAGCTTGTTGTTCCTTTCAATATAATGTAATTTATTCTCTGCTCTTGACAGAGATTTACTCAAATACATTTGTTTGGCTGTTGTTTTTTAATGAGGCCCTCGGGTCTTTGGGAATGACATTACACTTTGCATCGATCTCTTGATAATTAACAGTCATTCTTTAAATTAAAAAAAAATAGGAAGTATTTTTTCTTTCCATTTCATTGCAATCTCTTCCATGATGATAAATACAGTCCAACTATTTCATCTTACCAGCATGGAGGTGAAGCCAGAATTAAAGACAGGCAGTCAGTGCAGATAGGCAATAGGGTCAGACCAAGAAAATGCAGGCCAATTTGGGCCAGAAAGTTGGAAACCGCTCCTGGGAGATTGAAATGTTAATGTCCCCAGAGCCCAGCCCATGCTGCCCCTCCTAAAGAGTTGTTAATGAGGCAATTCCTGAGCAGACAGGGAGCTGCTAATTAATGCACCCTGGGCCCTCTTCCTGCCCAGACCACTCCACCTGGTCTCCTCCTGCCCATCTGCTTCCCACTTCTTGGCCATCCCAGCTGGGCCATCTCCTGGGGAATGCAGGAAGGAAAGGCACAGGGAAGAGAGCAAGAGAACAAAGAAAGTCTAGGACCCACAAAGAGTCAGAACACCCTCCCTTCTTGAGATACCAGGGCACCATCTATGGCCCCCTTCTCCCTCCCTGGAGAAGTCTGTGTTACTCCTTTTTAAATAAACTCTGCTTATATATATGCCTGCTCCAGGATGCTTCTCTAATGTTATACTTCAACATGTGAGGAAGCAGGACTTGTCACCGATAACGGGCCTTATCAGAGGAACAAAATTATGATCTCCAGGCTAGAGAGCTGTCTTCCTTTGTCTTTTTTATTTTTAATTTTTTTTTAACCCCCAAATCGAATCCAGGGCATCTCTCATGCTATTCAGGTACTTCATTATCTAGCTACGTCCCAGCCCCCTTCCTTTGTCTCATCTTTTTCTTTTATTAGTTGGAGGCAGTGGGAGGGAAGAGAAGGAAGTCAGCAATCATGTTCTCTGGGCCCCCAGGTCAATTCCACTGTTGTCCTCTGTAAGCCAACAGGTGGCACTATGGTCCTTCATCCAGGTGGAGCCCCATAGATGCACCAGAGAACTTGTTCCCAAAGGGCAGAGAAAAAAGCCATGTGTCTACCTGGCCACTTCAGATACGCTGTCCTGGCACCACTAATTGGTGGACCTCCAAAGCTGGCTTCCATCTGCTCCCAAACACACTTTGATGCTAACTTTGCTTTCACAGAAGTTCAGGGTCTGAAATTAACAAAGGTTTCCATGCTGCAGGACACTTACCTGCCCTGGAGAGGGGCCCCAGCCCTGCTAATACGTACAGCAGCCTTCACTTAACCTTGCAAATGGGGTAATAATGACTGTTTCATCACTTTGATTGCCTCAAGATTATTGTGAGATCAAATGAGATCAAGTACAATTGAGGAAGAATCCGGAATCCCCAGGAGCTCATATGTGTGGGAGGACCCACTGGCTGTCCAGATGGCCACTTGGGCTAAACTCATCAACAGTCCCTCCCAGACCACACAGATACCCCCAGCTGCTCAGCATCCAACCATGGGGCCTTCCATAACCCCCCTCCCTCTACTCATGCACCCAAGTGGTCCTTTTTATGACCTATTCAGTCTCTGGTATTTGCCATAGTTGAAATGTATTTCAATGTGGACTTCTGAGAACAGATTTTTAAATTTAATTTAAACATTTTAATTTAATTTGAATTTCTCTTAAAACTGAAATTTCTGGCAAGACGTGGGGAGAGCCTGGTGGAGACAGTGCAGGGCAGAGAGGTACTCCAGAACCCCTTCGAACCAGCGCTTTTCACCCTTTGCAGCACACTCAGCATCCCCCTGGGATGCTTCTAAAAGTCCTGGTCTGGGGAGAGACCCTGGCCAGTGCCACATCTTGGCTTTTCCATGAGCCCCTTCTTCCATAAGAATAAGTTGAGAATTAGATTTGATGACTGAGTTGACTTAACAGATGAAAGTGCTCCTATTGCACATTAAAGTCTTTTCTTTGACCTCTGAGTTCATTTTGTTGATTTTAAATGAAATCAAAACCCTCTGTGTGTCCTTGGAAGTATCATGGGCCCTACTCTGCAACACTGTCTTGAGCCTCCTCAGGCCATCCCAGAGCAAGGCTGACCACCTCCGACCATCCAGGAATGAAGGTCTACTTAGCTAGACTGGCCTGGCGATAAACACCCTGAGAGGTCTCCTACTCCAGTTCTAATGGACCACTTACAATAAAGATCAGTCTGAGGAGACATGGCCCAATCTGCCTTCAAACTTTGAAATTCTAGTGGCACCAAGTAACCCTAGCTCCTGTCTTCATGCCTTGGGATTCTGCCAGCGTGACTATGTCTTAGCCCTGAAGAAACGCAAGGACCCTGTGGTCCTTTCTCATTTCTAGATGTAGAAACATTCTCTTTGCTGAAATTTTCTGGTACAAGGTTATGGAGAGGCTGAAGCCAGAATTTGGCCTAGGCCCTGTCTTCATCTTTCACTGTACAATTGGCCCTTCCTACCTATGAGGTTCCAAATCTGCAGATTCAACCAACTATAGATGTAAAATACTAAAAAAAAAATCCCAAAATTTCCAAAAAGCAAAACTCAAATTTGCCATGCACAGACACTATGAGAACAAAGTTCTAAAAAAAATAAAAATTAAAAAAAAAAGAACAAAGTTCTGATTAGGCAAACCCTGATGTAGCCTCCAGCCTTCCACAGATGCTCAGTCCTCAGAGCCTCACAGCACTCACTGTTGGCCTTCATCTGTTTCTGAAGCAGGTAGTTAGGCCTAAGCACCTATAGATGGATACATCTATACTGACTCATGCAGACTTTTTTTATTGTCACTTTTCCCTAAAGAATACAGTATAATTACCCTTTACATAGTATTTACATTGCAGTAGGCATTATAAGAAATCTAGAGTTGACTGAAAATGTATGGGAATTTATGTACTTAGTACGAAAATTCTGATATTTTATGTGAGCAACTTGAGTATCAAGGGGGGTGAACCATCTCCTGCAGGTACCAAAGGATAACTGGCTTTTGGTGCAACCCCCAAGATTGAATTTGAAGACCCCCAAAGAGCATTCTCAATCTCTCTTGATGTTATACTTTGCTAAGCCCTTCCCTCTGCCCATGAACAAGCCCAATGGTAGCACCATGAGGAACCAGCCCCTCTCCAGGATGGCACCACCTACAGCTCCTCTGATAATAGCGGGTAACAAGAAACAAACTGGAAATACCCAGAAACCTCCCAGCATGCCACATTAACACAGGACTCTGGAGGAGAAGGAAATAAGGTTAGTGATGTCCACAGGAGAGCTGCACGCAGTCAGAAAGACTAGAGATAGCTGTTTAAGCTGCTCTTACCCTTGTGACATCCCTCAAGTTGCTTATATAAAATGTCATAGAATTTTCATACCAAGACATCCCTATCTTTCTTTCCTCCTTCCTTTCCTCCTTTCCTTCCTTCCTTCCATCGGTGAACTCTTGTTGAGGACCACTCCTAAGCATGTGGGGTACTGCAAAAGGTGTGTGACAATGAACAGCGGACTCAAATCTGACATCAAAGGCTTTTGGGGAGAAAGGCAAGCGTGCAGGTCAATTGCAGAACATCAGCAGCAGATGAGACACGAGGGAGCCCAGGGTGGGGCCACCACATCTGGCCCTGGGGTTTGCTGAAGTGAGGGTCTCATAAGCAATGACCTTTGAGCTGAATTTTAAAGAAGGTTCCTCGGTTGCCATGGAGATACGGTGGGTAGGTGAGAATGTGGAATTGAAGCGGAGTTCCAATGTTCCCTAGTGCTATTTACTTAAGTGCAACCCATTAGGAATCAGGGCATTAATTAACTGCAACCACATTAATAATTTTCTTGGTGTCCTTTCTGCAAATACAGTGAAGAGCAGAGCTGGGTGCTTAGCTAAGGGACTCTTTTTCACTCCTGTGTACACCTCCTGAAAGCAGATTACAATATTAAAAGCCCTGGTGTTTTCAAAGGCTCCTCCTGGCAATCCAATTAGGAAATGGAGCTGGCTCCTGAAGGAATGGAGGTCTGAGAGAGTGAAGGAGAAAGTTGGTTAACAATATATATATTCCGGGCTGGGGCTGGGGCTCAGCGGTAGAGTGCTTGCTGGGCACATGTGGGGCCCTGGGTTCGATCCTCAGCACCACATTAAAAAAAAAAAGAATAAAATAAAGGTATTGTGTCCAACTAAAAATAAATATTAAAAAAAAAACACAATATATATATTCCTTAGGGTAGCACCTAGTACCGAAAACCCAGCCAGCACAGGGCCACAGACCTCTTAGAGTCCCTTAAAATACCATCTTCTGTTTATTAAGGCATCTCCCAAAGCTATGCCCAGCCAAGAACAGTATAATCAAGGGCCATTATGAAAACTCTGTATTCTGCATTACTATTTTTGACCAGGTATAAAAGATTTGAAGTATAATTTGTAGCAAAATATCAACAGAACTTGTGCCTGAGTGATGGGTATTTTTGTTCTTATTTTTCTGTTTTGTTTTATGGTTTCCTTTCTCTGTCATAGTTTTTCACTTTTTATTTTGAAATAAATACAGGTTCAAAGCAAATTGGAAAAAGAGTACAAAGAGAGCCTGAATACCCTTCTCCCAGTTACATCTTACCTAACTCTATGCAGCATCAAATCCAGAAGACTGACAGCAGTACCGGGCAATGGGCTCAGTTCCAGACCTTATCCATAGAGATTTACCCTACGCTCATTGGCAGGTGTGCAGTTGTATGCAATTGTTACCACACAAAAGCTTTGTGTTCTCATATTTTTAAAAAATGATTTACAATAAGAATGTGTTTGTTTTCTAATAAAGAAAGAAGCTTTACTTTAAACTCTCTTCTGGGAAACTCTTCCAGGATTTTAAAAAAAAATTCTCAATATGTAAATGGCTAAGCACAAAATATTTATTGCTAAATTACTTACAATATAAAAAATCTCAAATCCCTCAAGTGTCGTAGTAGAAGTAATTAAATGGAATTAACTAGAGAACATCTGCTTTATAGACTATTGTGCAACTATTTGAAATGCTTATGAAAATGGAAATGATAAAAAGAAAGATGCTTATGGTGAAGCTAAGTAAAAACCAAACTACGAAGCTGTACCACAGAGTGAGGGGGATTATAGAAAAATGGAAAGGAGGGAGAAGGGGGATGGGCAAACCCTCCCAAACTACACTTTCTCCTCACTTCTCTTCTATTTTCCAAAATTTCATTATGGAGAAGGCTTTCCAAATTTTAGTATGCATCACTTGGTAATATTAAAATACTCTTGATGGTAGTAGACTAGTAATAGAACCACCATATGACCCAGCCATACCACTCCTTGGTATTTATCCTAAAGAATTAAAGTCAGCATAGCACCGTGATACATGCAGACCTGGGTTTATAGCTGCACAACTCACAATAGCCAAACTATGAAATCAACCTCTGTGTCTGACAATAGGTGAATGGATTAAAAAAAGATGGGGGGCTGGGGGTATAGCTCAGTTGGTAGGGTGCTTGCCTCACATGCACAAGGCCCTGGGTTCAATCCCCAGCATCGCCCCCCCCCACCAAAAAAAGAACAATACAAAAAAAAATGTGGTAGATATACAAAATAGCTTCCATCCTAGAGTGAATAAAGGAGAGAAAGGGGAACAGGGACCTCATGAAAATTGAAGAGAGACCAGTACAGTAGAAGACGAGGACCAGAGGTAAGGAAGAGGGTAGCAAAGGGGAGGTACCAGGGTATGAAATTGACTGTGGTGTATGAATATGTAGCAATGACTCTCACTAATAGGTATACTTATAATTTATCAATAAAACCTTTTTTTAACAAAAGCAGATGAATATATATATGTGTATGTGTTTGTGTGTGTGTGTGTATATATATATAGAGAGAGAGAGAAAGAGAGAGACAGAGAGAGAGAAAGAGAGAGGAAGAGAGTGTCTGATTGGGCAAGTGTGAGGCAGGGTCCAAGATTCTGCATTTCTGACATGCTCTGTCACATGGGTGACATAGATGTTGTTGGTCTATAAACCATGTTACTTTTATACAATGATGATAAAAAAATGGACTTTTAGGAACAATAAAGTTTCTCTGAAACCATCTAAAACTGCCCTCAAGTGTCAAAGCAGAGCACAGCAGAGACTTGGTCATGCCCCCAGTAATGAGACTGTTCTTTGGCTCTGCTTTATTCCATGTGTCCAAGGTGGCACGTAGCTTCCCACCCATTGTTAGGTGTTATGCCCTGCGATCCAAGGTTGAACTTGTTGACCTCTTGCTTTCTTGGGAAGACCTCCTGGTCTCCTAGGGGACACCTAGGAGCAGGTATCGCCGTTGACCACCTAGAGGATGGAGAAGCATAGCTCGCAGGTGCTCCTCAGTCACCGCCCTCTGCCCAGTGACCCCCTGCTTGTCTAAGCAAGGGGAGTGGAGCTGTGAGACTCCATTTATCTTTCCTGACAGCCAGACCTGTGAAGCATTTTATTTTTCCCCCCATCTTTCCACAAGAGCTGTTTCTATTCTGACTTTGCTAAATAGAAGACAGCACAAACTTTCTATTAAAAAAAAGTCTTCCTCTTGAGCCAAACAATAGGTAATAATTTTTGATTATCTAGTAATTACTGATCTCAGTGCTCTTCCGCAGATATTGCTTGGCTTTAAGGGAGTAGTTCTTATTTTACAAGTGATAGGGAGGGAAGTATAGAAGTTCACTGGAATGAAGGGAAGGGAGGGGGGAGGAGCATAGGAAGGACAGTAGGATTAATCAGACGTCACTTTCCTATGTTCATATGTGAATACGCGACCAGTTTAACTCCACATCAAGTTTGACCAGGAAAATGGGTGCAAAATTGTAATGGGTTGCACCCCCTGTATGTATAATATGTCAAAATATACCATGCTGTCATGGGTATCTAAAAACAACAAATAAACAAACAAAAAGAAACCCCGTGCTCACTAATGCAGACAGTTGCTTGTGTTATTCCACGTCTCCTATTCTTTAGGACAGTAGCTCCCTCTTATCCACAGTTTTATTTTGCTTTTTGCATTTTAGTTACTCATGGTTAACTGTGGTACAAAAATATTACAGAAAATTTCTGAAATAAACAATGCATACGTTTTCAATTGCTCACTGTTCTGAGCACTGTGATGAAATCTCAGGCTGAGCGGATCTGTCCCTTTCACTTGAAACCTGCATTTGAGGTCCGTCCATATGGCTGTGTGTATCAACAATCTGTTCCTTTTAATTGCTAAGCAGTATTCCATTATATGGATGTGCCAAAGCTTGGCTATCCATTGAATAGATGACTGACATTTAGGTTGCTTCCATTATTTGGCAATCATAAATATAGTTTTTATCAATATGAAAAAAGGTAATACATTTTTATACATAAATGTATACATTTTGAATTTTTAAAAATTCAAAAATAAGAAATATTCCTCCATACTCTTACTACTCATAATGATGTATTTGACTACAGTCTCCCTTCGGCCCAATGGAGTACTTGCTTGTCTTTTTTTTTTTTTTTTATGAAGTTGTCATCACAGTGTGTCAACAGTTTGGTGATATCTACATTGTCTTACTTGATCCTCAAAGTAGCTCTGAAAGGGGGCAGGGCAAATATTTTGAATTCCATGTCAGTGAAATTGGTTCATCCAAGATAATATTCCATGATGTTTCTGTCAGTTGTGGAAATCTTCTTTCTAGTGTGTAGTCCTACCCCTTTACGAGGCCCCTCCATATCTGCAACATGGAATGGCCCCCAAAGACCCTTGAGAAATGGCCCCCAAAGACACTGTGCTCAAGGCTTGGTTCCCGGCTTAGTGCTATTGTGGGTGGTGGTAGAATCATTGAGACGTAGGCCTATTAGGAAGTTTTAGGTCATTGGGGGGTGTGCACTAGAAGGGAATTGTGGGACCCCCATCTTTTCCTCTCTTTGTTTTCTGACCACCATAAGGTGAACAGTTTCCTCCACCACACCTTCTGTCATGATGTACAGCCCAGCTACAGGCCCCAAAGCAATAGCCAATGAACTATGCACAGAAACTTCCAAAGTTGTAAACCAATATAAACTTCTACTCCTTCTAAGTTGATTACTTCAGGTATTTTATTACAGTAATGAAAGATGACGAACACAATGGTGAAGGCCTATCATAGCTTCCTTTCATATATATATATATGAAATAAACTCATGGGAGAAAATGGAAGTTTCTAGATATTAATAGGTTGAAATGGACTTAGAGAGGGATCCCATCTTTAAAGGAGTAGCTGCAGTAAGTTATATGTGTAGAAAATGACACTAATTAGAGCTGTATTAAAATCAAATGTCTCACAAACAGATTGTGTCAAATATCACAGGGGAATACCATTGTCAGATAAGGACAGATGCTCTGCAGCTACCACACAGTATGGATGACTGCTGTCAGAGGAATCATCCTGGGGGAAGAAGCCAGCACACGTGAACTCACGCTGCATGACTGCATTCCCATAAGTGCAAAGATAGGCACAGAACTCTCTGGGGTCAGAAGAAACGAGAGTCGGTACCATGGGTCTGTGGTGGCTTGAGAGCCTGGGGAAGGATTCTGAATGCACTGGTCACATTGTGCTTCTTGACCTGGATGGACGTGGGTGTGTTCAGTTTTTCAAATCCTTTGAGCTGTACACCTGACATATGTTTTTAGAAGCTATTGGTTTAGTACTCAGCATTGATGGAATCGTGGGGCACGTCAGCCTTTTTAGCTATCACAGACTCTACCTGTTTGCTCATTTTAAAGGAGCTGGGACCACTCTTTCCCATTTTTATTCTTTCAGGACTCAAACACATATGTCTAACTGGGCAAGACTGACCTCAAGGAGGGACAGGTCTGGCCCATAAGGCTCCTCTTCCTCCCATCTGGTAGGCATTAGGCCATTTGGCACTTTGATGAATAACACTCAGAATGAAAGGAAAACTATGGCTTTCAAGCTTCATCTAGACCCCCAAACACCCATCTCCATCTGTCCTTCATTAATGTTTGCTCCTTGGGGAGGGATAACATGCTACAAAGAGAAGGACCGGTGCTTAGATTTGTTGAGGACATCCCCTGGACTTTGGAACCAGTTGAAATACTCTGAAAGAAACTCTTGGGAAGGAGGGGTCAGTAAGAAACTCTCCAAGAGAGGGCCTTGTCCGCTGTGTTTAAATGATGAGGACATCTAAAATAGTTCCTGCATCTCTATCCTCACTGGTGACAGTGGATGTACCAGAATAAGACAGACCTGGAACGGAGGCCCACAAACCCGCTGGGGTACCAGAGATAAGCCACTCACCTCCAAGCCTCTTTCCACAACTCTACAATAAGAATGAGAAACCCTGTCCCAGGGGTGATTTGAAAAGATAATATGTATATAAGGAGCTAGAATAGAGGTTGGTACTTGGTGAGCAATTCATAAATTATCCTTAGAGATGATATTCCCCTGAGCATGAGCCAGGTACCCTGCTAACCATGGAGATACAGGAGACACAGGAATGAAGGAGACAAGCCACCCTCTTCCCAGAGGTTACATTCGGTGGGCAAATTCATTCAGAGGCCAAATTCATAAACAACATACTTTTCTAGAATGTGATGAGTGGTTGTGAAGGAAATCAATAAGGTAATGACATAGAGAAAATGGAGGAGTGTGGTCTATTTTTTTTTTAACCTAGAGAGTCAGGGAGGCCTCTAAAAAGTTGGTGTAATCTGAGACAACAGGGTAGGGAGACGTCATGGGAAGATGAGGGGCTGGAGGTGCAGAGGTGACACACGAGTAACATCCAAAAGTAGGAAAGGGTGAACAGAAAGGTTAGCTTGGATGGAAGATAGGGGGAAAGAGGAGGTGAAGAGGTGAAATTAGGGGATCAGGCAGCTGCTCTGTAATGGGGTAGGGTCTCCCTGGGGGCTGTACTGAGGAGCCTGATGCTCAGAGCAAAGGGAAGATACTTATGGCTCTCAGCTGGGCACGGGGTTTGATCTATGTTTTAGAAACCCAAGTTGAATAGTGTATGGAGAGCAGATTGTACAAGGACAAATGAGAGGGAAATCCAGGAGACTGTCCTCCTCAGGCGGACACGTCGGTGACTTTGTCTAAGCAGGACGTAGTAGAGGAGATAGAAGAACAGGAACAGGCAGAGGAGTGATATTGGTGGAAGAAGAAACAGGAGGTGAGGAAAGGAGGAGAGATGGCTCCTGAATTCTGGGGGCAACCAGGAGGCGAGGAGAACCACTGTCTGAGGTAGGGCAGATGAGAGATTTGGGGATGATGGTGAAGGAACACATGCAGATGTCAGGAAGAGATTGAAAACGCAAGCTTGGAGCTCAGGGAGAGAGGCCCAAGTGGGAGGTAAAAAGGTGGACATTATTGACGTAGGTGACAGGTGAAACCTGGGATACCGAGTGAGCTCAGGGAGAGGACTAGGGATGCTCTCAGCCCCGAGGTGCTCCAGCATTTATAATGCAGCTGAGAAGTCAGCCAAGGACTGGGTTCAAGGTAAGCTAAATAGCCCTGGCATTTCCAGTTTTGTGTAGGGAAGATCACCACTGCCAGTGGGATGTGGTGGGGGATCCAAACTCCTTCAGGAGGCTGGAGCTCTACTTGTTGTTTCCCCCCATATTCGTGCCCTTCCCCACCCTGGTCAGAGCAGCAGCTCAGGGGCACACACTTGAGCCCCAGAAAACAATACACTGAGTTGCTGAGACTTTTGGCCACGCTTCATACTCAAAAGATGCTCCCTGGTTGGGCAAGGTGGTAGAAGGGACAGTGATTCATTCACAGAAGATTGTAAATAGGAGATGGGGGGTGTGTACCAAACGCTTGCATTTCTCTATTGGTTATAACCCAGGGGAAATTTTTCTGGAAGCCATCGACTCTTTGGGTGGATCTGAAAGAAGGGAGGATGTGGCTCAAGTTGTTTGGAGAAAAATTTTCCAGGTGATGTGAAAGAAATATTTGTTGGATTAGCAGTGAAAATAGAGAGGAAAGGGCAGAATTGTAATGTGGAAGGAAATGTTTGTAAATGGAGAGTTTTTTTTATTAGGTGGGAAATTAAGTGAACAAATTTGAGAGTGTCTTCCAACTCTAACATCCCATGTTTATAGACTCCGTTTCTAAGTAAGAGAAAACACAATCAAAAGTTCTGAGGAACAAGCGCTCATTTATTCACTTAAATAATATTTACTGATAGCCTTTAATGCAGAAGAAATATTAAAAGTGAATGAAAGAAGCCCCCAAAATGTTTAAACATATAGTTGAAATGCAACAAACCCAAAAACTTGTTTTAGAAGATGGGCCTAAGCTAAATAAGAAATAAGAGGCAGGCAATCAGTGCCTAGAGTAGTCACCCTTAATCATGGTCCAAGACCTTCAGTAACCTGAGGTCAAGCACCAACTGAAAGTATTAAATGGAAAATTCCAGAAATAAACAATTTGTAAAGTCTTAATCATGTGCTGTTCTAAGTAGCATGATGAAATCTCAAACCATCCCATTCCATTCCACCAGAGACACAAATCATCTCTTTGTCTGGTGTATCCACTCTGTATATGCTATCCGTCTGTTATTCACTTAGTTGGTATGTGGGTTATCAAATTCACTGTCACTGTATTGCAATGTTTGTGTTCTAATAACCACAATTTTAATTAGTAATGCCCCCCCCCAAAAAAAAGCAAGTGTAGTGATCATGAAAGGACAGGTTAGCTTTGCTACTTTGTGGCAATCATGCAGGGTGTATAGGAAAATGCATAGCATATACAGGGTTTGGTATTACCCAGTTCCAGGTATCCAGTGGGGATATAGAATGTATACTCTCCACATAAGAGGAGACTACTGTATAGGATTCCTTTGAGCTGCACATGACCATGGCTCAAACATGATAGATGTTGATCTCTCCTTTTTTAATAATTTATTTATTTATTCTAATTTGCTATACATGACAGCAGAATGCATTTCAATTCACAGTACACATGTAGAGCACAATTTTTCATGTCTCTGGTTGTACACAGAGTACAGCACATCATTTGTGTCTTCATACATGTACTTAGGATAATGATATCCATCTCATTTCACTGTCTTTTTTACCCCCATGCCCCCTCCCTTCCACTCCCTCCCCCTTGCCCTATCTGAAGTTCCTCCATGCCTCCCATGCTCTCCACCTCCATCCCCATTATGGATCAGCATTAATATATCAGAGAAAACATTTCAGCATTTGTTTTATTAGGCTTGGTTTACTTCACTTAGCATTATATTCTCCAACTACATCCACTTACCTGCAAATTCCATGATTTTAGTCTCTTTTAATGCTGAGCAGTATTCCATTGTGTGTGTGTGTATGTGTGTGTGTGTGTGTGTGTGTATATATATATATCACATTTTCTTTATCCATTCATCTACTGAAGGGCATCTAGGTTGATTCCACAGTTTAGCTATTGTGAATTGTGCTGCTGTGAACATTGATGTGGCTGTGTCCCTGTAGTATGCTGTTTTTAAGTCTTTTGGGTATAAACTGAGGAGTGGGATAGCTGGGTCAAGTGTGGTTCCATTCCAAGTTTTCCAAGGAATCTCCATACTGCTTTCCAGAGTGGTTGCACCAATTTGCAGTCCCACCAGCAATGTATGAGTGTGCCTTTTCCCCCACATCCTCACCAACACTTATTGTTGTTTCTATTCTTAATAGCTGCCATTCTGACTGCAGTGAGATGAAATCTTAGTTTTGATTTGCATTTCTCTAATTGCTAGAGATGTTGAACATTTTTTTCATATATTTGTTGATTGATATATATCATCTTCTGAGAAGTGTCTGTTCAGTTCCTTGGCCCATGTATTGATTGGGTTATTTGTTTTTGTTTTGTTAAGATTTTTGAGATCTTTGTATACCTTAGAGATTAGTGCTCTATCTGATGTGCATGTGGTAAAAATTTGCTCCCATTCTTTAGGCTCTCTATTCACCTCTCTGTTTCTTTGCTGAGAAGAAACTTTTTAGTTTGCATTCATCCCATTTATTGATTCTTGATTTTATTTCTTGCGCTATAGGAGTCTTATTAAGGATGTTGGGGCCTAATCCGACATGATGAAGATTTGGGCTACTTTTTCTTCTATTAGGCACAGGATCTCTGTTTAATTCCTAGGTCCTTGATCTACTTTGAGTTGAGTTTTGTGCATGGTGAGAGATAGGGGCTTAATTTCATTTTGATGCATATGGATTTCCAGCTTTCCCAGCACTTGAAAAGAGGCTATCTTTTCTCCAAAATATGTCTTTGGTGCCTTTGTCTAATATGAGATAACTGTAATTATGTGGGTTTGCCTCTGTATCTTCTATTCTGTACCATTGGTCTAAAAAGTCTATTTTGGTGCCAAAACCATGCCATTTTTTTTTGTTACTATTGCTCTGTAGTATAGTTTAAGGTCTGGTATAGTGATGGCACCTGCTTCACTCTTCTTGCTAAGGATTGCTTTAGCTATTCTGGGTCTCTTATTTTTCCAGATGAATTTCATGACTGTTTTTTCTATTTCTATAAGGAATGTCATTGGGATTTTGATTGGAATTGCATTAAATCTGTATAGTGCTTTTGGTAGTAGGGTCATTTTGACAATATTAATTCTGCCTATACAAGAACAAGGGAGATTTTTCCATCTTCTAAGGTCTTTTTATATTTCTTTCTCTAGCATTCTGTAGTTTTCATTGTAGAGGTCTTTCATTTATTTTGTTAAGTTTATTTACAAGTTTTTTTTTTCCTGAGGCTATTGTAAATGGGGTAGTTTTCTTACTCTTTCAGAGTATTTATCACTGATGTACAGAAATGCCTTTGATTTATGAGTACTGATTTTATATCCTGCTACTTTGCTAAATTCATTTATTAGTTCTAAAATTTTTCTGGTGGAATTTTCTGGATCTTCTAGGTATAGAATCATATCATTGGCAAATAGTGATAGTTTGAGTTCTTTTCCTATTTGTATTCCTTTAATTTCTTTTATTGGTCTAATTGTTCTGGCCAGTGTTTCAAGAACTATGTTAAATAGAAGTGGTGAAAGAGGGCATCCCTGTCTTGTTCAGTTTTTAAGGGAATGTTTTAAATTTTTCTCCATTTAGAATGATGTTGGCCTCAGGTTTAGCATGGATAGCTTTTACAGTGTTGAGATGTGTTCCTGTTATCCTTAGTTTTTCTAGTGTTTTGAACATGAATGCGTGCTGTATTTTGTTGAATACTTTTTCTGCATCTATTGAGATGATCATATGATTCTTATCTTTAAGTCTATTGATGTGATGAATTATGTTTATTGGTTTCCATATGTTGAACCAAACTTGCATCCCTGGGTAGAGCCCCTCTTAATTGTGGTGCACCATCTTTTTGATATGTTTTTGTATTTAATTTGCCAGAATTTTACTGAGAATTTTTGCATCTATGTTCATCAGGGATATTGGTCTGAAGTTTTCTTTCTTTGATCTGTCTTTACCTGGTTTTGGAATCAGGGTGATATTGGTCTCATAGAATGAGTTTGGAATTGTTGCCTCTTTTTCTATTTCCTGAAATAATTTGAGGAGTGTTGGTATTAGTTCTTCTTTGAAGGTCTTGTAGAACTCAGCTGTGTGTCCATCTAGTCTTGGGCTTTTCTTGGTTGGTGGGCTTCTGATGGCATCTTCTATTTTATTGCTTGAAATTGATCTGTTTACCTTGTGTATATCATCCTGATTCAGTTTGGGCAAATCATATGACTCTAGAAATTTGTCGATGCCTTTGATATTTTCTATATTAGAGTACAAATTTTCAAAATAATTTCTAATTATCTTCTGTATTTCTGTAGTGTCCACTGTGACATTTCCTTTTTCATCATGGATATTAGTAATTTAAGTTTTCTCTCTCCTTCTCTTTGATAACATAGCTAAGTGTTTATCAATTTTATTTATTTTTTCAAAGAACCAACTTTTTTTGTTTTGTTGATTTTTTTTTCAATTGTGTCTTTTGTTTCAATTTCATTGATTTCAGCTTTGATTTTAATTATTTCCTCTCTTCTACTGCTTTGGGTGTTGGTTTCTTCTTAGATGTTGGTCTCTTTTACACGTAAAGGAAGTTAGAGGAGTGGAGTCAGTCCAGGGCTTTTTTATGGCTCTGTTAATTTTCCAGGGACTTGCCTTGTTACACTCAGGTCTGTTTCCATCCTCGGGGTCCAGGATGGAGCTTGAGTGGCTTAGGTAAACTCTAGGGAGAAGGAATGGCACGGGATTTTCTGGAAGTCACATGCATTTCTTTTTTCATATAGATAGATAGATAGATAGATAGATAGATAGATAGATATAGTTGTAGATGGACACAATACCTTTATTTTATTTGTTTTTCATTTTTACATGGTGCTGGGGATCAAACCCAGTGCCTCCCGCATGCTAGGCAAGCTCTCTACCACTGAGCCACAACCCCGGCCCAGTCACATGCATTTCTGAGAGTATCTTACTAGTCAGAAAATCCACCCATGGTCACATGTAGCCTCTGGGAGAGCTGGGCATGTCCTCAGGTTGGGCTATAAGTGGCTATTGTTGTTTTGTTGAGGGAAGAAAGTTTGCCACAGAACTTAATACAGAAAAATAAAATATATAAAGTTGACATAAAAGAGGTGGTGATTCACTTTACAAATGAAGTTTTGTTTCACTTTCATAGCAAAAGCCACGTTTCATGGCTCAGCCTCTGAGGCCCTCTGCCATAGTGCCTTGATTTTCCTCTCCAGCCTTGCCTCCTCGTCCTAAACAGCATTGTTCTTATTCTAATCTGGTACTCCCTTAATTCTGAGTCTCTTTTTACTTTGCCCTGGCTTGAATTTTATTTCACACACAAAGGACTGGACAAAACTATGTGTTAAACTGAGTGGGGGAAAAAAGACTAATCCCAGGAGGAAAGCATTTTTGTGCATGAACCCACACATATATAACTCTATGCAATGGTTTGGATGTGAATTGTTCCATAAAGGTGCATATGCTAGCTTGGTCCCTGGTGTGCTGGTGTTAGGAGGTAGTGGGATCTTTAAGAGGTAGGACCTAGCAGGAGGTGTTTAG
This sequence comes from Marmota marmota marmota, assembly GCF_001458135.2. Lineage (NCBI taxonomy): Eukaryota > Metazoa > Chordata > Mammalia > Rodentia > Sciuridae > Marmota > Marmota marmota. The sequence goes on from NW_026000022.1 coordinate 369,070, forward strand.
GTCACTGTGGTCTTGCCCTTGGAAGAGGTTCATGTAATTCTTGTGGGATCTCAGTTAGTCCTGAGAAAACAGGCTGTTATAAAGTGGGGATATCCCTTGTTCTCTTTTGCATATATGGCCATTTCATTTCCACTTCTATGCCATCTTCTGATGCATCCAGTAGGGAACCTGCAAGAAGCCAGAAAATGGGCTTGCCTGATTTTGGACTTTCAACCTCCAAAATTGTGATTCTTAATAAACCTGTTTTCTTTATAAAACATCTAGCCACAGGTATGCTGTTATAGCAACAGAAAACAGAGTGATACACTCCACCAGAAGAGGAAGTCCATAGCACTTACAATGTCAGAAATAGGATGAAAAACTAATGAGCTGCACACACAGTGGTGTGGACCAACATGGCACAGAAGCTTTTGGAATAGCTCCCTCAGGGAGGAAAGTTCTCAAGACTTGCCCCATCATGGAAAGGGAGTGGCTCTCACAAATAACATTACATGGCATCAGGGTAACTGGTCTAATTGCTACCAAAGAACATTTCCAACTTCCCTTCTTTATTCTATCCTAAATTCATCAACAAGAGACAATTTTTTTTTTGACCGTGGGAGGTTTGCCTGTTGGCAAACACTTAAAAGGAACAACTGTCGTGGCTAGTAGGGCTCTTACCAGCTTCAAAAGTTCCTCACAGGATTTCTTTTCATCCATCGTCCAGATTACATTGGAAAGAGTGGCTATGTGTATGTGGACCTGTGGTTGAAGGAGGGAATCCAGACTTGACTTTAGACAGATTATCCAAGAGGTCTGTGCCCATAAAAACAAAAACAAAGACTTAAGAAGTCATTAGTTGTTAGGGCTAGCTAAACCCCACAGCATGGAAGTGATTCCCAGGTAACAGAAGATCCACACCTGAGAAAGGAGAACTGTAAAAGAGAGACCAAGCAGCAGCAGGTTCCAACAGGCTTCGCGGGGCGTCCTCCCATGGAGCACTGGAAACCAGGTATATTCTGGGATGGAGCCAGAAGCAGCCATCCCAACCCAACAGCACACCCTGTGACCAAGAAGCAGAATTATTCAAGGATGAATAAAGGATGGTATTTGAGTATTTTCATTCTGCACTTAGCTGAGCTGAGTCCTGTCCTCTTAGCATGGAGCCGGGGAGGAGGAGTAAAACAAGAACCTAGCCAGATGTTTTCAATGATAGTCATTTTAAAACTTTCCTAAATTTGTTCCCATTTAATTGGACCCTACTCTGTATGTGAGACCTAGATTTTAGCATATTGATTTCTATGAACTGTGGTAGAGCATTTGACTCATATGGGTAAGGCACTGAGTTCAATCCACTTAATAAATAAATAAAAATATTTGTCCATCTACAACTAAAAAGTTTAAATATTTTTTAAATTATTTAATTATTCAGAGTCAATTTAGAGTTGAATAAAGGCTAACGTTCCAACCTCCAGTTAATATTAATAAAACAGGAGGTGTAGTGGGGAGGTGTTTTAGTCAGCTATTTCACTGCTGTGACTAAAAGAATTTTAGAGGAGGAAGGAAAAGTTTATTTGGGGGCTCATGGTTTCAGAGGTCTCAGTCCATAGACAGCTGGCCCCATTCCTTGTGGCTCAAGATGAAGCAGGACATCATGGTGGAAGAGTGTCGTAGAGAAAGCAGCTCAAGACATCACACCAGAAAGCAGAGAGAGAGAGAGAAAGAGCTGACTCAACAAGAACAAAATATATACCCCAAAGGCATGTCCCCAATGACCCACCTCTTCCAACCACACCCTACCTGCCTCCAGTAACCACTCAGTGAATCCGTTTCTGGGGATTAATTCACCAATTGGATTAAGGTTCTCATAACCCAAACATTTCTCCTCTGAACTTTCTTGCATTGTGTCATGCATGAGCTTTTGGGAGACACCTAATATCTAACCCACAACATTCTGCTCCTGGCCCTGCAAAGATCCTGCTCATATCAAAATGCATTTAGCCCATTTCTGAGAGTCCCCATAGTCCCAACAGTTCCAAGATTGCCCAAAAATCCAAATCCAAATCTCTTCTGAGATTCAAGGCAAACTCTCAAACATGAGCCTCTATAAAAATCAAAAGTAAGTTACACTTATACTGTAAGGGCCCAGCTAACACCGGAGGAAGAGACCACCAAGAGACTGACTTTATGCAATAAGCAGGAGGGGGTTTATTGAGATTCCAGCATGCTGGGGCTCCGTGCCCACTCGAGAAGGGAAAGCAGCCCAGAACCCAGAGCCAGGGTTGAACAATGCTTAAGTACACTTTTTGGGGAAGGCGGGGACTTTACATACATCACAGTCTCCTTCAACAAATCACCATACACCGCGGGAAAGTCAAACAACAATTCTTAGACTTGATTAGTACATACATTGGCGGGAACAGGGCTGGCTGGAGTGATAGGTCATTCTTAAGGAGGGGGTTACATTTAAACTGATTGGTTTAGGCCCTGAGGTGTATACGTGCTGGACTGCACAGGATCTTAGGCTATAAATCAACTAAATGGCCAGTAGGGCATTGTCTTAACTGCCTCAGGAATTTAACCCATGCTTTGCAGTTTAGAAGCAGGTTTACAATGCCTGGTCCTTTACATTTTAACTCAGGCTTTGCAGCTTAGAAACTTTACCCTTTCAATACACTGTAAGTAAGTTACAAAAGTAAGTTACACTTCATACACTGTACCCAGTGTATAAAGGTAGAGTAAACATTTTCATTCTTTTTTTTTTTTTAATTTTCATTCTTCAAAGAAGAAATAGGGATACAGAAAAAGGGATGGGACCAAAGCAAGACCAAATTCATCTGGGCAAACAAGTTCTGTCGGTCCATGGTGTTCTCCCCAAAGGGTTCATGCAGCTCGGCTCCTGTGGCTTTGCTTTCCACATGGCCTCTCTGTTGGCTTGTCTCTTCTCAACCCCTGCAGCTTCCTCAGCAGATGTTCCATGGTCCTGGCATTTCTTAACCTTGGCGGTCTCTACTGCGGCTTTGGCTTCCTCCTCACATCTCCATGGGCTGCCCGCAGGCACTCTGACCCTGATTCGCTCTGCCCAGCCTCCAGGGCCTTCCTTGGTGGAAATCTTGGTGGAAGTTTCCATGACCCCCTAACTCCAGCATCCTGTAGTCCTGAAGAACCAGCACTAAGTGGTTGATGCCAAGGTCTGCTGCCATCTTGAGCAGTAGCCAAGCCTCCTTGGAGCAACCTCTGAGTACCTGGGTGACTGAGCCTGGTGAAACAACTTCCTAGGCCACCCTGTGCCAGCAGGGTGCCCCACTGGTCTCTTCTCAAAGGAATTTTTACTTTGACTCCCTTGAGCCTGAGATGGGTGTGGTCTTGCCAGTTCCTGAGATGCCCTCAAACCATCTTTCTTCTGATCTCTGGGCAAAGTTTTTAGCATTTCTTTAGTGGTGGTAAAGTCTTTAACAACTGCAGCTTCCTTAGCCCCATTTTCTCCACCTTTCAAGTACAGATTTTTCAAATCTTTCTGCTCTGCTTTCTGCTCTTGAATATCACAATAAATTTGGCTAAAAGCTACCAGCAATATCCATGCCATTGCCTGAATGCTATGCTGCCTAGAAATTTCTTCAGCTAGATTAAGAAATCTACCACCTTTCAATTCGGCCTCACAGAACGTCTCAGGACATGGGCAAAATGTAGATGTCTTCTTATCCAGAACATGAATGGCCTCCAGTCCAATTTCTAGTAGAGTCCTCCTTCTGCTCTAAAACCTCATGAGCCCCGTCTTTGCTGCCCACAGTCTTATTGGCATTCTGGTCTTCCGAGCTCCCACCAGAATCTTGTATTAAACTCTACTTTCAACAATGTAGAGTTTTTCCAGCTTACAGCTCTAGACTTTTCAAGACTTCTCCCATAAATTCCAATAAGCTCCCAAAACTTCTAAACCACACGGTCAGGTTAGGCACAGCAACTTCTCAGTAGCTCCACTTGTCAGTACCAGTTTCCTCTTTGGTCAGTTTTTTCACTGCTGTGACTAAAAGATCTGAAAAGAACAACTTTATAGGGGGAAAAGTTTATTTGGGAGGCCACCATTTCAGTGGTCTCAGTCCATAGACAGCAGGCTCCATTCCTTGGGGTTTGAGGAGAGGCATTACATCATGGCAGAAGAGTGTGGAGGAGGGAAGCAGCTCACATGATGATAGGAAGCAGAAAGAGAGACTCCACTCCTGATAGGAAATATGTGCCCCAAAGGCATGTCCCCAGTGACACACCTCCTCCAGTAACCCTATCTGCCTTCAGTTACCTGTTAATCCATCTCAGGTGATTAATTCACTGATTGGGTTAAGGCTTTCATAATCCGATTGTTTCACCTCTAAGCCTTCTTGCACTGTCTCACACATGAGACATCTCACATTTCGGGGGACATCTCGCATCCAAACCATAACAGGAGGAAAACCTAGATTTGCATTTACATTAAATACATTTAAACTTCCAATAACACAGTATTCATATGACACAGCATTATTGAGTGTTGTATTCTTTTCAAACTGTACATTTGATCTAGGATTTTCTTAAAAATATGTTTAGCTTAATTATACTTAAATTTAGTTTAATTATTCTCAAATCAGTGGGCCATTTTCTTCAAATTTCTTCTGTTGAGTAAAGGTCTTGAGAGCTACACTGGATAGGTCATCAAAATAGGAATAGGAAAGTTCTGTATATTTATAAGACAAGCACTTAGATTTACATTCCATGCATATTCATTCACTAAACATTAATTGAACATCTGTGTTAATAAAAATCTTCCAAAGCTTGGAAATAAGGGGTGTGTGACAGCATATCTCTTTATTGTCTCACTGTGGCATGTCCGAGGAATGTTTACATCTCTAAAGGAATAAACCTGTTTTTGACATTGCTACTTTCTAGTTGGAATGCAGACACTGTGAGGTTACTTATAGATTTCTGTCCTTTAGAAAAAGTCTGGTGTCATTGTGGCACAGAATATTAACCAATGTTATATCTCATCTATAGTCTTATCCTAACATTCTGATATGTTTTTAGATCTGAAATGTCTCCTAAAGGCCCACATGTTAAAGATTTGGTCACCTGCCCATGACACTACTAGGAAGTGGTGAAATTTTAAGTAGCAGGATCTAGAGGGTCGTCTTAGATCATCCAGGTCATGACCTTGCAGGAGTTGTGTGACTCTGATCTCTTCCTCTTTTTTTTTTCACATCCCAGCTATAAGGTGAATGGGCTCCCTCTACTGCACACTCCCACCATGACCCTCACCATAGACTCAAAACCAACAAGCCAAAAGGCCATGGACAGAAGCCTCTAAAACTGAACCAAAGCAAACCTTTCTTCTCTTTAAGTTGATTATTTTAGGCAGTTTGTCATGGTGGAAGAAAACTGACTAACATGTATTCTGTTTTCATAATTTCTAGAAATGCCAAATTCTTGAACATGCTTTCTGAGCCAGCATTAGTATGATATGTGTTCACTTATTAATTGTTTAATCTGACTTTGGTATATATTTATTCCAGATTGGTATCTTAATCCAATTATTCTGCTATAACAAAATGCCACAAACTGAGGACTTTATGAAGAATTAGGGAAATCTTTAAAAATAAAGAGACTTCTTGGAGAAGGATGGGCAGTGGGGAAAGACAATGGGCTATGAAATCTCTGTCCTCCTTTGAAAATAATATGATTTCATCCCTCTATCTACCTCCATCTTTCTTTTCTTCATTTAAAAAAAAATCTCCATTCTCCCTTCCTCTCACTCATCCTCACCCTTCCTCTTCTCCTCTCCTCTTCTCTGCTAGCCCCCTCCTTCTTGCCACTTCCTTTTAGTTCTTAGAGGAATTAGGCAGAGGTCTTGTTCACAGAGAAGGGTCTGGGAAGGGAACTCATTTTTCTGCCTTTGCGATTGGAGCTCATTTTAGAAGAGAAAGGTCTAAAGGATCCGGGGATGAGAAAAGAGGCCAGGGAGTCAAGCAATCTACATTTATTTAAAATGATTTCCAGGAGTTGGCCATCCCCTTTAATAGGCAATCTAAAACAGTATCAATATTTATGTGCCACTTATACAGCTGGTACTAACACAGCCGGCACCTTTGTCCAGAGGCTGCCAAGGATTCTAAAAGACTCTGGTCTGAGTTTTTGGATGAGGAGAGCAAATTGCTCCCTGGAGCAGAAATCACTCTTGCAGGGCACAAGGGGACCCATTCAGAGCTCAGAAAGAGGAATCTGCTCAATGGTCCCTGACAGCCCTGCCTGGTTAATGCAGCTCCCCAGAGCAAGTGACTCCTTTTTATACGACCAATTCATTCAGGCTCATTACCTCCATAATCAAGCCAGGACCCCCGGGTACAGAACAGACCAGAGAGTATTCTCCTCCACCCAAGGAGAAGCAAAGAGAAGCTCCAGATTGGGATGGAACAGAAAGCAAAGTTCCTGACTCTTGATCTAAACCAGACTTAAGCTTTGGTGCTCGATACACACTTGAGAACACAAGGGACAAACTTTGTGTTTGCCCTCCCAAGGATATTGAGCCAAGATTGCTCAGGACCCACAGTTTCATTCCCAGGCCTCTGGTCGATGCTTCAAAGTGAGTTCTGCTCAGGAAGTTAAGGACCCTCTCCCTAGTCCCATATTTTTTTAATTTTCACCCTTAGCAGGGAGCCAGATTAATGAAAAGCAGAAGAAGGTGATCATCTGCGAGGGAAAGCTCCTTACTAGCTGCAGTTGGAAAGACCCTTTGCTTGATCAAAGGGCTCTCAGCCATTGCTCTCTTCCTCTCTCTCTGCAAGTGTAAATGAGACTTCCCATAATTAACAGAAATGTATTGTGCATCTCAAAATAGCTAGAAGAGAGGATTTTGAATATACATAACATAAAGAAATGATAGAAGTTTAAGGTGACAGATATGATAATGACCCTGACTTGATCATCACACAATGCATGCATGAATCAAAACACCACTGTGCCCCACAACTCCGTACAATTATTACGTGCCAACCGAAATAACAATAATCACCCGTGTGGTCCAGGTTCAGAGGATAGCACATTGAAAAGACACCCTGAAGTGACCAAAAGGTGATTTCCAAAGAATTAAGGTTCATTACCTGAGCATCTCACACACCATGAAGAGGACAAGAGATCATTGCTTTCCTTCTTTAAAATCTGTTGCAGAAGCTGTCCCTGCCCATCCTGCCCCTGTCCATCACCCTCAACTCCCTGGGAACAACACTGCATTCCTTTGCCTTAGAAGACAGATCCCACTCTGCAACCTGTGGGGAGACAAGCACTGGAGAGTCCTCAACTAGTGAGTGTGGAGTAACTTAATCAATACCCCGGGGTCCTTGCCCTAAGGAGGAGGACCACCCTGTCACCCCAGGTTCCAAGTGGGATTGATCCACCTGTCCACACCAGTAAGTGGCTTTTTTGTTCCTTCCTGGTAGCCTCCCCTTTCCTTCCTTCCCTTCCAGTCACACCTCCCAAATCAACTTGCATCGGATTTCTGTTTCAAGGTCTGCTTTGGGGGCAGCACCAAGCAAAGACATCTCCCTTCCCCCCATTCCTTCCTTCCTTCAGCCTCACACCTCGTACTTCAGAAAATCCCTGAGGAAAATGCCTCTTCCCAGGCAAAGTTACACATCCCTTGTGCAGGCAAGTGGGAGGAGAAGGTAGGAGGGGACTATTCCACTTTTCATTACTTTGGTTCTCTCATTTAAAATACAGCCTTCACTCAAGTCTGGGATTATGTAAAACCACCTGCAAGGGGTGGGTGAATTGTGAGCTGAATTCTGAATAATAATAATACTGTTAATATCTATCAGAATCTATGTCTTAATGTCACATGTTGAGGGCCTTTTAAATAACGTACGTTCCCCCCCACACACAGTTGTACAGTCTGAAGTCCAGGATCAAGGTGTCATCAGATTCAGGGTCTGGTGAGGGCCCGGTTTATGGTTATGGGTGCCTTGTCACCACTTCCTCACAAGCTGGGAGGGAGGAACTCTGGTCTTGTCAGCCCCTTCTCAGGGCAGTAATCCCACTCCCAGGCTCCACTCTCTTGACCTAACCACCTCCCAATGCCCGCCTCCTAATACCATCCACAGGGCTTTAGGCTTCAACCTGTGGACTTGGGGGACACAGATAGTCACACCACAGCAACCTGCGGACCTGCCTGGCCAGGGCTTGCGCCGGCAACAGGAAACCCAGTGCCTGAATCCAAGGCTTCTGCTCTCCTCATGATGCTCAAGGAGCGAGAAGCGGGTGGGTAAGGGGTGTGGGGAGGGAGCTGGCCCCGGGGCTCTGCAGGGACAAGCAAAGGTGGGGGTCGAGGAGCTGCCATGGAACATTGTGAAGAGGAGCCCCTGGTCTCAGGCTCAAGGAGAGCCCTGGGGTGGCTTAGTCTGTCTTCCTTCAGAGGCAGTGACACACCGGAAGTGGCACACAGGAAGTGACACACAGGAAGTGGCACACAGGTTTTATAAACCACCTGGGCCACGGCCATCCTGCCCCGGAAACGCAGACCACGTAGGGGTGGTGGATTGTGAGGCGATTCTTAACTTGCATCACATTCTTTTCCTGGCCCCACCAAGCACCATCGTGGTGACATCCAGAGAAGAGAACATTCTCGTGGTCTTGTGGTGCCTGGGCTTCTTGGTTGGCTTGTCAGGTTGTTTTTTTCCTCCGCCCTCCAGTCGCTTTCTCTTTCCCTCCCTCCTTTCCTTTTGCTTCTCTCTCCTTCTGCCATTGGGGTTTTTTTTTTTTTGGGGGGGGGGTGGCGTTAATTTAAAATAGGGCATTCACTGAAGTCCGGGATTATGTAAAACCACCTGCAAGCCTCACTCCATGTTTCATTCCCACCTTGGTCTTGTCATCACACTTGGTCCATACGCTCAAGTTCTGTGTCTCACTTGCATCACAGTCAAGTGCAGGTGAAGGGGCAGAGGCTGGATGGGGGGGGGGGGCGTTGCTCTATACGATGCAGTCACACACACAAACCCTGGCTGTCACTGATGAAGGATTCTCCCTTTCTAGGGTCGCAGGGTCCTCCCTGGGGTCTTACTCAAGTATGTCCAGAAGTCCTAGGTGGCATGAGAACTATTCCTATTTCTTTCTTCTATCACTTTTTTACAAATATTTCCAAACTGCCTATTCTTGGTCAGAGGTCATGCTCAAATGAATAGACAGAGGTATTCAATAAACAGCTACAGGACAGTTTGGGGGGATCTTGGTGAGACCCCTGGGCCTGTGAGGTTGAGTTCTATGTCACTTGATGAGGTTCTGGGGAGTCAACTCCTTCAGCCCAGCCTTGCATGAGCCCAGTTGGCAAACCAGAATGAATTTCTATGGATGATGGACCAGTCAGGATAAAGGGTATGAATCAGTGGATCCAGGGATCCCCCTGGGTAGGAGGTGATCAAATGGAAAGGTATGGAGGTGTACAGAGCACTTGCTTAGGATGTATAAGGCTCTGGGTTTGATCCTCAGCATCACAAGAGAGGAAAAAAATAAAAATAAAAGAGGTAGAATACTACTTGGCACCCAGGAATTCAGATATTCTGAAATTACTATCTTCAAGAATTTAGATTGTACTTCAGAGCTTTATTTCTTTTTTCCAACCAGAATGTTCTTTGTTTTAAGGCTGGGAAACCAGTGACAAACAAAGAATCAGGCCTCCTCCTCTGCAGAAGGGCTACAGCATGCACCTCCTCCTTAAATTTTGCTTGTCTCTGTGCAGCTCTCAGGTCATTCATGGAGCCCCCTGGTAAGTCCCCTCAGGATCTGTGGGCGCTAAGAGTCCCTTCTTGGGAATGTCTCAGAGCCTCACTCCATGTTTCATTCCCACCTTGGTCTAGTCATCACACTTGGTCCATACACTCAAATTCTGTGTCTCACTTGCATCACAGTCAAGTGCAGGTGTAGGGGCAGAGGCTGGATGGGGGGAGCGTTGCTCTGTTCCATGCAGTCACACAGAAACCCTGGCTGTTGCTGATGATGGATTCTCCCCTTCTAGGGTTGCAGGGTCCTCCCTAGGGTCTTACAGAAGTATGTCCAGAAGTCTTAGTGGCAATGAGAACTAGAACTCCAAACTCAATCTCCAGCAGAGAGCTCACTGCACCACACACATGAACTCCTGGGATGAGGCCACCTTTGTCACAACTAGTGAATCGTGACACAGACACTCAAACCCCCCTAGTTAAGGCACATGTTGATCTGGGCACCACAGAGATTAGAATTGTTTAGGAACCTGTGTTGATTTGTAAGGATGTGACCTCTGAAGTTACAAGATACCCGTCACCTCTGAATCTGTAGGGTCCCCAGCCTCCAATCAGCAGAACATCAGCTGATTGACCTACTTGAGATTTGACCAGGGAAAATTATTCCTAGTTGTGTGGAATTCTGTGGGATTATAGGATTAACAGGTGCTGCTGGGGTGGCGGACCTTTTACTGTCACTGGCACCAGAGCAAAGAAAAAAGTTCCAGCTTTGAGAACAATGCTGCCTGGGAGCCGTGAGATCTCAGAGGTGCTTTGGCATTTGGAGGCCCAGATGGGGCTAGTCGCAGAGTAAGGCAAGGAAAGGAAGAGAAGGGACTTCAGAAGGGGAGGTCAGAGGCAGGTAGGCTGGGCAGAAAGCAAGATCCAAGATCAAAAGAGCAGTCGGCAGAGGCAGAGGCCGGGCTTCTGGGCAGTGTCACTCTGCAGGTCTGGACACCGCTCATCTGGGCTGATATCATTCCTTCATTGATAAAACCAGGAATGTTGGGATGGTCAGGATCACCAGAGCACCATGGTTCAGCCTGATGGCTCTGATTTACCCTGGCTTTCCTCTCCCTTCTGGAACAGTCCCTGTGGTGTCTAATGACAGGAACTTGCTGCTTCCTATGCATTTTGTACAATTTATGCAATTGCTAATACATTACTGATGATTTGTTCAACCTGCTTTTTGGTTCAAATAGAGTAATTGATATATTGAGATGTATGTTTGTATTAATCAGGAGTCTCCAGAGAAACCAAACCACACATCTTCATCTATTTATCAGTCTATCTATCTCATATTAGTACATATTAATATGTATATTAATTAGTATATATATAACTAATATATAAATACTAGTATTTATGTATTATACTATGTGGACATTGCATATTACAATAGACTATTATACATATACAATATGTACATATTATATACTATGTATGGCATAATACAGACATATACAACTATATATGTGAATATATACTAATACACACACACATACCTATTCCTGATATATAGATACTGATATATGTGTGTGTGTATATGTGTGTGTGTGTGTGTGTTTAGAGAATTGACTCCCCTCATCATGCAGACTGAGAAGTTCCAAGATCCACAGTCAGCAAGCTGTTGACCAGGAGAGTCTAGGTCTCTGGGAGCCTCCTTAGATGTCTAGCCTCCAAAATTTGAGTCCATAGGCAGGAAAAGACCCAAATCCCACCTTAAAGATAGGTGAGAGAGTGAGTTCTCCCTTCCTGGCCTTTTCGTTCTATTAAGCCTTCCACAGATTGCACGAGGCCCACCCACATCAGGGAGGGCAAACGTGCTGTATTCAGGCTACCAAATGAAACGGTAAACCCATCCAGAAATATCCCCACAGACACACCCAGCATGATGGGAAGCCAAGTATCTAGGCACCCTCTGGCCTATTCAAGTGGATGCACAGAATTAGCTGTCACAGTGGTCTTGAAAATGAACAGGGGCTCTTCTTTGACCCGCAGCAGGGCTTCTCAGAACGTGTGGTCCCTGGACCAGCGGCAGCAGCTTTACCTGAGAGCTTGTTGGAAATGCAGACTCTCAAGCTCCAACTCAGACCTTCGGCCTCAGACACTGGGCCTGGAAATCTGTGTTTCAGCCATTCCTCTGGTTGTAGGATGCTCCTTGGAGTTCTACACCCATTGGCCCAGAGACTACAAAGCTGAAGTGATTTCCAGGGATCTTCTTGACTCTTGGGGAATTATATAGTAGCACCACTTTGTGTCTTTCTGACCTGCTTACTAAGGGCTCCCATCTCCCATGTATACTTGCCTTCATAATGACTCTGTATAGATAAAGGTGACGATGAGGCTCTTTTCCAGTGAAGAAGTTTCATCTCAGTAATAAACAATCTAGTTACTCCTACCATCATACTTCATCACAGTACACTCGTCTCCTTCCCCCCTTCCACCCCTTTCCTTCCCTTCTTGCAATGGGTAGGATACAGTCTGAGTGTCCCCCAAGGGTGTATGTGATAGATGTTTGATCCCCAGTGTAGCCATATTAAGGGCTTGTGGAAACTTTAAGAGGTACAGGCAAATGGTTAGGTCACTGGAGCCATAACCCTGGGAAAGGATTAATGTAGTTGTCCTGGACACTGATTAGTTCCTCAAAGAGTGGATTGTTATAAAAGAGCAAGACTAGCCCCTCCCCTGTCTCTGACTTCCTGTCTCATGGTGTGATCTCTTTCTGTGACACCAAGTCCTTCCACCATGATGCCATCCTTCATGTTGGGATGCAGTCAGGGAAACCCTCACCAGAGGTCAGACAGATGGGGCTGCCCAATCTTAGAGTCTAGCCTCCAAAATGTGAGCTAAATAAACCTCTTTTTTAATATAGTATCCAGCCTCAAGTATTTTATTATAGCGACAGAAAACAGAAAATCCTCTTTCTCTATCTTCTCCTCTCTCCTCCTCTCTCTCCCTCTCTCCCTCCCTTCCAGTTACTCATCCCCTATGGTGGATGCAGTGATATGAAGCTCAGCTTGACCTTTAGGAATGAAGGTGAGTGAAGGAGACTGCCTTTGGCTATCAGCCATCTCTGGGGGCTGCCTGGCCTGAAGACTACCCTTGCCCAAAGTCACACCTACTTCTCAAAGGCATTTCCCATCCAGTGACCAAGGGGTGTGGGGCTTATCAACCTGGCCCAGCACCTCTTTCCAATGCAGGGAAAGGCTGGAGGACCATGCTGCTCAGAGCTCTTGCTGACCCACCGAGGAACCGGCTTCACAGCTAAGCTCCTCCTCCTTTGCGGTTTGGCTTCAGGCTCCTCCCTCCACAGATGTGGATCCCGTGCAGTCTCCACCGAGAGTCCTGCATGTCAATCACAAACTCGGTGTTGACCTCCTGGGAACCCCATATGACAAGTCACCAAGGTAACACCAGTTGCCATTTACTGCAGCAGACACTTGTGCCACTGATATTAATGTCACAGACCTTCCCTGTACTCTCTCTCTCTCTCTCTCTCTCACACACACACACACACACACACACACACACGTTTTAGTACTGATCAATAGAAACCACAGCAAGATTGACTATTTGACAGCTCTGAAAATAAAAGTCAAGTAGGCAGAGTCTCTCCTAAGTAGAGAAAACTTGCCGGGCGCAGTGGCACACACCTGTAATGTCAGCGGCTCAGGAGGCTGAGGCAGGAGGATCACGAGTTCAAAGCCAGCCTCAGCAGAAGTGAAGCACTAAGCAACTCAGTGAGACCCTGTCTCTAAATAAAATACAAAATAGGGCAGGAGATATGGCTCAGTGGTCGAGTGCCCCTGAGTTCACTCCCCAGTGCCAAAAAAAGAGAGAGAGAGAGAGAGAGAGAGAGAGAAAACTTGACACACACCTTAAACCTGTTATCAGGTGGACCCTTGCAGATCCTTTAGCCATCCAAGGTATTGATTTGTTCACTCAAAAATCTTCCTTTGACCTTCAAAGCGTTCGTTTGCAGAGAGGTCAAGGGCTGGCACCATTTCATGCTCCTGACGTGACCCAGGCCCTTCCGGCTTCCTGTTCCGTTGCTGTCCATCTGGAAGCCGAGGCCCTCCCTCCAGCCCATTCTGTTGCGTTTCCATGAAGCCAGGATCATCCTCACAGACCCGCACAGAGGCTGCAGCCTCTGGCACAGAGAAGCCAATTGTGTCTTCTTGGTCAATGCCAGGCATTCATGTCTTTTTGTCCCCCCTCCCAGCTCGAAAGAAACCCAGGCACGCTTGAAGGCATGATATCCTTGGCTCCAAGTCTAACGTATTCTTTTTTTTCTTTTTTCAAGACAGCAATTCTTAAATGAGTTATTGTCTCCATCAAACAAGTACTAATTAGCATGGCCTTAGTGTCAATCCTACTCTTTAAAAAAAATCATCTTTTTTTGATAGAGGGCACACATGTGAGTCAAGGGAGGACAATAAACAGCAGGTTTATTGTAAAGCCCCAGATGATGGCCCCAGAGCAGAAGGAAAGCAGTCCTCATGGTCTGTGTCTGCACAGTGAGTTCACACTGGAGAAGGGACATCTGCTGCCTGCAGGAGCCAGGACTGGCCTTGACCTCTACACATGTCACCCAGGGAGAAAGACGACATCTAATCCAACTCTCTCTGTTAGAGGGGAGTAGAATCCTGACCCTGGGTGGACTCCTGATACCACATAGGATCAGAGAGGCCAAGTGCCCTCCAAGGTCACACAGGACCTTTTATAATGCCAGGTTTCTTTTCTATTGACCTCACCCCTTCATCTACATACACCCAGTCATTTTGAGCTGATTAGGCCTCTGGCTCATTGGACCATGCTTTCTTTAATTTCACATGTTTGGTTTTAGAGCTGATTTCTATGAAAGAAAATCAATTGAACATCAAGGTCTTCGGTTATTCCATGGTAGCCTTTAAATAATTTCATTGAGGGATTCTTTTTAAACATTTATAATTCATTTTGAAAGCATTTTCCTTATTTCTTAGTTATTTTACCTTTACATTTTTTTTTTTTTAAATTTTGGGCCAGGCGCAGTGGCGCACTCCTGTAATCCCAATGGCTCAGGAGGCTGAGGCAGGAAGATCGGGAGTTCAAAGCCAGCCTCAGCAACTTAGGGAGGCCCTAAGCAGCCCAGGGAGACTCTGTCTCTAAATAAAATTTAAAAAGGGCTGGGGATGTGGCTCGGTGGTTAAGTACCTCCGGATTAAACCCCCAGTACCCTGAAAAAATTGATTTAAAAAATTTCTGTTACTTATACACAACTTAAAAATTGCTGTTTTAACTGTTTTAGGTTCATGGTTCCGTGGAAACGAGCACATTCACATTGTTGTGCAGCTGTCGCCACCATCCCTCCAGAGCTTGTTTCTTCTTCCCAAATGGAAACTCTGTGCCCCTGAAACTCCCCCTCTAATCCCCCTTCAGCCCCTGGCAACCATCAATCTATTTCCTGTTTCTATAGACCTGATTATTCTAGAAGACTCATACCAGTGGAATCAATCAGTCATTCTTTATTCCTTTGTGTCTGGCTTATTTCATTCAATACCACGACCTCGAGGATCTGCCTGGTATAACATCTCTCAGAATTTCTTTCCTTTTGAAGACTGAATAATATTCCACCTCACATTTGTACCCTGTTTGGCTGATCCATTCCTCCACCAATAGATGCTTGGGTTGCTTCCGCCTTTTGGCTGTTGTAAAGAATGTTGCTCTGAACCGGATGCACAAATACCTCTGTGAATTTAAGACAGCTTTGTAAGTTGAAATTTATTTTTAGAAAAAATAAAATCACATTTTCTGCAGGCAAAACGCGAATCCTATTTGCAATGGGGCCTTGCTGTTTTATAGTCAGTTTCAATGACATTTAGGCTGCTTGGGTATTTTACAACTAATGTGGATAAAGACAAAACAGACACCACTGACCGAAGGGAGCACAGCCCTCTCAGAACGTCCCTCAGGAGGACAGGGTTGGTTTGATTTCCCTGCTGTGGCCAGTGACTTCTACAGCACCTGGCGGAGGAGGCTCTCCACATGTTCTTTTAACAATTTTTTTTGATGGAAAATTACATGAAAACATTGATTTTTTTCAACCATTTATTGTATTGATTTAATCATTTAGATTTTTATCTCTAAGAAAACTTTTCCTTTGGTACCTACCCAGCTATAGAAACTATTTCCTATAATAACCATCACCAGATGGCAGTCAGAAGAAATCTTTCCAGAACTACAAGTTTGAGACTTCATAGATAGAGACACACCTTGACAATAGTGAGGTCTCTGCCTTTGTGCTTTTAATGGGTCAAGGAATTTTGAAAACCGCTCTGATACCTTGTATCTCTATGAGAGGTTTTAAAAAGATAAGCCCTTCTGGGTGTGGAGGTGCGTGCCTGGAATCTTGCAACTCAGGAGGCTGAGGCAGGAGGATTACAAGTTGGAGGCCACCCTGAGTAACTTAGAGAGACCATGTATCCAAATAAAAAATTAAAAAGGGCTGGGAATGTACCTCAGTGATAGAGCACCCTGGGTTCAATCCCCAGTATTGCAAATAAATGGAAGGAAGAAAGGAAAGAACAGGGGGAAAAAAAGATAGAAAAAAGAAAACAATAAACTAAAAAGATAAGCACTGATCTCTTTAACTGCTGCTCAAGACCCCTTATCTAGGGTCCTGCTGACCACATTCTCCTGTGTCTTTTAATGTGTTCTACTTTCTCCTGGACTTCCAGGAATTTAGTAGTTACAGCTGCTAATTAAATTTGGACTGAATACTTCTGGCAAGAAGTCTCACGGCTGGTGCAAATTTTTTCATGTCCCATCCCAGGAAGGAAGCACATGGTGATCTGGTGGCCCCGCACCTGGTGACGTTGGTGCTGCCCGGTGGACTCATGCTGCTCCACCTAATGGTAGGTCCCCTGCTAATCCTTCCCTTCAGCCTTCTAACAGCTGTTGGGGATTGCTGTCTCTGTTCATTACTTCATGGAGGACAGTGTTTCTCTTCTAAACAAGGCTCAGACTGGGGTCATCATCTCTGGCTGCATCAAACTCTCCTGAGCCCGTGGCTGCCTGTGGGTGGGGGCTGGGGAAGGAGGAAGTTTCAAGACAAAAGCTACCGAGGAGCAGCAAGCATTTGGAGGCCTTTAAGCTGGGTGACAGTTCTCTCCTCGCCAGCTGTCAATCACCATACATCTCCTGCAGGGCCTGGAGGTGGGTGGTTCTTGTAAGTGGAGACCCTCATGTCCCTTCTGCAAATGCCAATGCACAAGGACACTTCAGCCATGTCCTGGTGTTCTCTGTCCCATCTGGTTGCAGATGTGGCTTCCAAAGTGGCCACCACTGACCTTACACTGGATGCAGGCCTTATTCAGACATCACAGGAGCTGGTGCAATGAGATACATAGAAGGGCCACTGGGTTCCATGTCCTTGACCCAGATTCAGATTGCCAGCCACACACCTCCTTAAGCTCATCTGCTCGGTGCACTCTCTCCTCCATGCCCCCAAACTGGACCTTCTCAGTAGGAAGACAGTCCCGGACACAGCACCTGCTCATAAAATCCAGATGTTCTTTCTGTTTTTTTTTTTTTTTTTTTTGCTTCATTTGGAGCGTCCCAAGTAAAAAATTGTGAACTTTGTCTTTAATTCTATTTTTCATCTGCGCAGAAGGTGTGTGAGTCAGATTGGGTTAGGTGACAATCTATCTGATAAAAATGAAGCCCCCAAGTCTGAGTGGCACAACAAAAGTTTGCATTTTTTTCCTTGCTTCTCCAAAGGTCCATATGGTCCCAAAGAGCCCATGCCACATGTGTTTTAGGGAAAACCTTCCTGCAGGGAGCTTGTTGCGGGGCCAAACGACTAGGAGACTGGGTTTCACTGAGTTGGCACAAAGGGCCCTCCTGACTCCTTTGGGTCTGCTTACTAAGGACAACTGGCTCGAGGCCAGCCTGGTTTTGCTGTCATTGTAACCTTGGCTGATCTGGGAGCTTCTACCTACTTCTAACCACCCGAGGCTGCCCACACCAACTAAACTAAAACAACAATCCAGACACACTCTGACCTTGTAAATGGCCAGACTGGTCGGGTCAGTTCTTCACAAGAGCCCGACCTCATGCCTGGCATTCAAAAAGCTCTACAAAAGGGTAGCTGGTTTTATTTTATGGATGGGAAACCTGAAACTCGGTTATATAACTTACCTCTCAGTCAGTGATCGAACTTGGAAAAAGACCCAGCTCAGCTTGATTCAGAAAGTTTAGTCTCATTTCACCTTGCCAACCAGCCTCAGTGGAGACAGGCTGCTCTGTAGAGCCCTTGAATGCCAGAGTAAGCCTCTCAGTTACTCTCCTCTGCAGGTAATTGGGAGCCATCGATAGTTGGGTGAGGAGCACCAACAGAAGTGATGGCTCAATGTGTCTGCAGCACAGCGCAGGGTAGATGTCAGTGAACAGGAGCTAGAGGCAGGGAGACGAGTTTTGATTCTTAGATAAGGACTTCAACGAGGCTGCAAGCAAGTGAAATAGATTGTCCACAAGAGAGATTGCAAGGAAAGAAGGAGAACGTGGTGAAGGCCTGGGAACAGGGAGGAGAAACACAAGATGATGTGGAGCTTCTAGGTGTTCCTGGGAAGAGGGTGATGATATTTGGGAAGGGGACACCTGCTTCCTAGGTCTGAGAATCAAAAAACTGGAATTTACTTCTCAGCTAAGCCACTAATGGAATGATCCAGGATTTCTGGGCAGATCTTTTTTTTTTTTTTTTTTTGTACTGGGGATTGAATCCAGGGGCACTTTACCACTGAGCCATTTCCCCAGCCACCACCTCCCCTGCCCCTTTTTTTAACAGGGTCTCACAAAGTTGCTTAAGCCCTCACTAAGTTTCTTAGGGCCTCGTTAAGTTGCTGAGGCTGGCTTTGAATTTGCAATCCTCCTGCCTCAGCCTCCCAAGCTGCTGGATTACAGGTATGTGCTGCCACAGCCAGCTAAAATATTTATTTTAGGAGGACTTATTTTCAGTATTTTCCAGGAAAGGATTTTCTGGGATGAATGGGAGACAGCATGGTAATTCATGTTAAATGTTACAGTGGTTCTTTTTTAAAAAAAATTAGTGCATTGTAATTATCCACAACAGTGGGATGGTCATTACATATCTGTACATGCACACAGGGGCAGATCTTGTTTGTAAGTGTAACTCAACAAGGAAAAGAAGGTGGACTAATTGATTGATGAGATGGGAGACTCTTTAGAGAGGGATGTGTGTTTGTGAGTGTATGCACATGTGTGTGTGATGTGCGCAGGTGAGTATGCATGAGAACAGATATGTTGAGGAGAGACGTGTCTGAGCGTGCAAGACTGTGGATATGAGTGTGTGCATTGGGTGGAGGGATTCCTGTGTGAGTGGGAGTCTATATATGAGCTACCATGTGTGCGTGCAAGTGTGTGCATATGTGTGTTTGTTGGCTAGGTGGGTGTGTTCGTGGTGTGTGTGAGCGTGCATGCCAAGCGCAGTCTCTAAACAGAACACTCATTTTAAGCAGCAGGCGCAAGGCTGCATCCCGAAGTGAAGGTCCAGAAACGGACATCTCTTTCCCTTCTCTCAGAGCTGAACTTGCAAGAAAGGTGTCCTGCATTTGGGCCCCTCTACTCCAAATATTCAACTTGCCCTTTCTTTTTAGGATAAATATAGAATTATTTTATTTATATTATTTTAATATTTTAGTTTACAGAGGAACTACCAAATGGCACACTTCCTTTATGCCCTTCATCCCACTTTCCCTACGTGATAATGGAACAACTCTCAACAACAAGAAGCTGACATGATCACGGCAGAGCCATAGACTGTTTAAATTTCACAGTTTTCCCACTAATGTCCTGTGTGTGTGTTTGTCTATATGTGTGTTCCATCAACTAGTCCAAGATGCTACATTTAGGTGCTTTTTTTTTTTCCTAGTTGAATTTTATTAATTGTTACAGGAATGGTCTAACATCAGTGATTTAAGGGAGGAAGCATCCACCTTCCCAAACTGGGCTCTTAATTTTATTAAATTCCATTAGAATTGCTCAGACATTTTATTAGGAATATTAGTTACTTTCCAGAAGGGGTTTCAAATTACAAGAAATTTAGACCATACTTTTCCTAACATTTTAAAAAATTCTTTTCATTTTTAATCTTTAGTTATACATGGCAGCAGAGTATATTTTGACATATTTATACAGACATGGAGTACATCTTATTCCAATGAGGATCCCAGTCTTGTGGTTGTTCACGATGGTGAGATTCACTGTGGTGTATTCATATCCGTGCATAGGAAAGTTACGTCAGTTTCATTCTACTGTCTTTCCTTTTCCTATCCCTCCTCCCTCCCCTCTATTCTCCTTTGTCTAATCTACTGAACTTCTGTTCTCCATCCCTCCCCTTGTTTTGTGTTAGTATTCACTTATTAGAGAGAAAATTCAACCTTTGGTTTTGGGGGATTGGCTTATTTTGCTTAGCATAATAGTCTCCAGATCCATCCATTTCCTGGCAAATGTCATAAAGTCATTCTTTTTTATGGCTGAGTAATACTCATTGTGTATATTATACCACATTTTTTTTATCCATTCATCTGTTGAAGAGCACCTAGGTCGGTTCCAAAGCGTAGCTATTGTAAAGTAAACTTCTATAAGTATTAATGTGGCTGTGTCACTGTAGTATGTTGATTTTAAGTCCTTTGGGTATGTATATAACAAGGAGTGGGATAACTGGGCCAAATGGTGGTTGCATTGCAAGTTTTCTAAGGAATCTCCATACCACTTTCCAGAGTGGTTGCACCAATTTGCAGTCCCACCAGCAATGTATGAGTGTGCCCTCAACTTGCCTTTTTACATGAATTAAAAAATACTGCCATATGCCTGAGTCATAAGGATTTACCTTGCAAGCAGCCACACACCCCTGCCCTAGACAATTAATCATCTGAGTAGGGCGAGGACACCTTCACCCTCTGGCACCTACTGTGCTTGTAGCTAGAGGAGGCCTCAAAGCTGGTTAGAGGCAGAGGCGGGCTAGTTCACGAGATCACAAACCGGCTGTCAAAGTATGGACGGAGTTCCCAGGGCAGACAAGAGATGTTTTAAAAGCCATTTGAAAGACTTGACAAATGCAAATTAGATCAAGAGCTTTAGATATATGTTGGTGGGGGAAGGATTTTTTTTTTTCCTTTCAAATACAAGGAACTCTCGATTCAAAGGAACAGATGTATAATTAAGAGTGATATTTCACCCACTGGACCATCATTTCCTGCAAACTTCTAAACTTACCTACTTTTAGGTGAGAAACATGTTGCATATTGATCTCAGGAAGAAAATCTGACTCAGGCGAGATTTGATCAAGGTTAATTTCCCATCGCTGGGGGATCCAGAAGCATTCTAAAATATCGCATTTACTTCACTCGATACTAAGCAAATCCAAAATCATCCTGCTGTGTCTGTGTGCGGTCTTCTAGCTTTTTACAGTCATAAATCAGCCTTATCTAATTATCTATTTATTTTTAGAGGCCCAGTCTTTTCTCAAAAGTTTTTAAAACATCTTCATCCTCTCAAATGGAGGAAGGTAGGAGAATTTTAATCCCTGTGAGCTGACTTTATTTCTCTAAAGTCATCAGAGAAAATCCTGCAGGGGCCAAGGCACACCTCCCCATGTTGACCCTGAGGTTGGTGGTCCCATCCCAAGACAGCTGATGCACGTGTGTGGCCTATGTGGCCAGCTCAGCAAAGCACAGGTGTGTTCAGGAGAGCCAGGTGTCATGCACACTTCCTCCTCAGAGGGTTCCTGCTCTCTTGAACATCTCCTTGTCTCAGGCTATTTCTGGTCTCCTGTTTGTATGGCATGCTCCAGACAAGGTTATTCCCAAGGTCCATATCAGAATGCCCAGCGAGCACCGACTACAGTTCTTAGATCCCCTAGCATCTCCTCTTGTCCCAACCCCTTGGTCTTTCCTAATGGGAAATATCACTCCCACAGCAGGAACCCTGGGTAGTGAGACTCGGCGGCCTGAGAATGATTTCTGTGCAGGGACATGGATGACTTTGTAG
Source organism: Marmota marmota marmota (assembly GCF_001458135.2). Lineage (NCBI taxonomy): Eukaryota > Metazoa > Chordata > Mammalia > Rodentia > Sciuridae > Marmota > Marmota marmota. Next base: position 390,867 of record NW_026000022.1, read on the forward strand.
GACAAATTGAAAAGTTTTTAAATATATCTGGGCATCCCTAATTTTCCCTTAGGGCTTCAGTATGTACCTCTCATTCCTCAGTTCACCTAGAATTTTGTAAAACCGGAAGGAATCCACAAGCACATCCATGGGCGTAGCCGTTAGAGATGGGGGCCCAAAGGGTGTGGCCACCCAGAGGCAAAGGTGCTTGTCCTTTTCTCCCATTTTGCTCCTTGCTAGTCTTAGTGTCTGGATCAAACTGAGGAGCTACCCACCACTGTCTTTGCACCACACGGTGGGTGCTGTGGTATCTTCACATTTGTCTCTCTTTGACCTTTTGAATCATGGAGAATGTAATTGTTATACCTGCTTCCTCAAGAGAGTTAACTGTCTTGTCCCAAAGGTGCATCCCTCATGGAAAAGGGCTTGGAATTCCCAGATCAGAGGGTAGATGGAATTGCGGACCACCTCCCATCTCGAAATGCAAGCTTGGAAAAGGAGGCTCTGGGGGTCTTCTTGCTCCCCGACCTGGGTACTAGCATATCCCATAGTACCTGGCAGCCATTCAGTAACTATTCTAGGATAATGAAGTCTAACCACTCCCACCCTCATTCACCTTCAGACGTCCTTCGAGTCTTCCTATATGTCTCCAAGTCCCAGGAATAAGGACACTATCAGTATTTTTGTTGCCCATCTGTCCTTTCTCCTTGTGGTCTGTGCTAACCTCTCCCTTCAAAGTGAGAACAGGGCTCTGCTGGCAGCTCTAGACCATCGGTGTGTTAGGTCAACTCAAGCTGAGTTCAGTCAAGCCCAATGCCTCACACCTTCCCAGTTCCTCTTTAAACAAATTATCATGTGGAAAAAATCTTTCCTGTTTTCCTGCAATTTCTTGTAGCCACTTGACCCTGGCCCCATGGAGCCATTCATTTCTGGATCTGTACTGGCCACATGTGCATTATCATCTTCAAAATGGACAGTCTTGGGCTTGCAGTTTTGTTTTTAAGGGTTCCTGACCTTGGCATCGCTCGTTAATGACTTTCCCAGGGAACTTTAGAGATGGGAAGCTTTTTAGAGCATGCACTCCCTTTGGTGACATCAGAGGGTGGCCTTGGTGTGTGACCACATCATTTACCTTGAGGAGACACACTGCCAGCCCAGGGCTCGGCAGGAAGGAGGGCACAGTGGCACACGCTGGCCGGCATAGCTGCACGGTTGGTGGGGAGATGAGTAAGACCCACTTTCTTTTGGCAACATGCTCTTCAAGAATGTCAGCCTGGGGCTGGGGTCATGGCTCAGAGGTAGAGCGCTCGCCTAGCATGCATGGGGCACTGGGTTCGATCCTCAGCACCACATAAGGTAAAATAAAGATATTGTGTCCACCTATAATTAAAAAATAAATTTTAAAAAAAGAATATCAGCTTGTAGGACCGAAGGAGGTGGCTCTTTGGGGTAAAGTCTCAGCAGAGGACTATGGGACCAGCTAAGGAAGTCACCAGGCTATTTTCTCCACCCCTTGGCTTAGCAGACAACTGGGTCTCTTGGCCTGTGGGCCCCCAGCGGGTCTCCCTCCCCAGACACCAAAGCCTTTGTGTGTATTTGAGGTAAGGCCACAGACCAGCTCCTAGAAGATTCTGCACATCCCAAGCTTCGCTTCCAGGTCAGCCTGTGGATTCAGGGATTCAGCCAACTTCAGCAAAAAGTCTGAGTTTGCTAAAGGAAAACCCATGTTCCTACACCTGTGTTCTCAGAAGAAAAGGAAGTTATAAAAGCATGGATTGGGAGGTACCAGGGATTGAACTCAGGGGCACTTGACCACTGAGCCACATCCCCAGCCCTATCATGTATTTTCTTTAGAGACAGGGTCCCACTGAGTTGCTTAGCACCTCGCTTTTGCTGAGGCTGGCTTTGAACTCTCAATCCTCCTGCCTCAGCCTCCCAAACCACTGGGATTATAGACGTGTGCCACTGCACCCAGCAAAAAAAAATGGATAGTACGTTTGAGAGTCACTCCCCTGTGGAAATAACTACTTTTCATCTTAAGGGTAGGAGGAGAGGCAGTTCTTTGAGAAGCACAAAATGGTGGAATGGAGGCTTCCAGCTGCGCCTGCAGCCCTCCCACGAGCCAGCCACACACCCCAGTCACCCCACGACACACCCTGTGTCGTCATCTGTGCACACGCAAACCTGGAGCACCCCGTCCCAGAGTTGCAGTTGGGGTTTGGTCCACTAAGCCCATTTCTGCTGAGATCCATTTTTTCAGGCATTAATTCTTTCCTCTCAATAGACTTTTTTAAGCTTGTCAGACAGTACAAGGGCCTCTGGGTTTCCCTGTCTCTCCCTTTCCTTGTCCTTCTTTAGGAAGAATGGCTGAAAAACAGGGCAGGGCTGGACCCAGATCACTGAGGGCCACTCTGGGAGTCCTGTGTGAGCTGTGAGTGTTCCTGAGGCTTTAAACCCCTGGGCATCAGCCTGTCATCCCAGCCACTAGGGAGGCTGAGGAAGGAGGATCCTGAGTTCAAAGCCAGCCTCAGCAATAATGAGGCCCTAAGCAACTCAGTGAGACCCTGTCTCTAAATAAAATACAAAAAAGGGCTGGGGATGTGGCCCAGTGGTTGGGTGCCCCTGAGTTCAATTCCTTGTCTCCCACCCACAAAACAAATAAACAAAAAAAGAACCGTTGGCTCTGGGCAGGCCTCTTTGGGCTGGCGATGGACATCTTGCCTCGCCAAGGCAAAGTCTTCAAGTTTTCTCTGTGATTCCAGAGACAGGGAGCAGGTCCATTCTGATATCCTCCCACGCCCACACAGTCAGGAAGTCACTCCTTGCTGTAAGCACGTGTTTCTCACCAAATAAGCCTGGAAGGCGGCGGCAGGCACGCTCCTTTACCTCCAAAAGGAAAACCAGAGGATGAGCTGGTGAGAAACTCGGTCGTGTAGGATGTCCAGTCAGGGCAGGTGGAGGTGCAGGTGACTCTGGGTATCTTGGGAGAAAATGGCAGGAAACTGTGGGTGAGAAATGGGGGTGTGGCTCGGTGATCCCCATTCCCTGAAGGTAATGAGATTTTACTTGCCACCCAACTGCACCCCTCAAGCCCAGTGGGAAGGTCCTCGAGTCCAGTGAACCAGGCCTGTGGCCTTCTGCAGTCTAGAATTCCACACAGCCAGAAGGACAGACGGAAACACAGAGAAGGGACAGTGGCCAGGGAAGGAGGCCTCTCAGGCCTCCCAAGAGCCCACTGCTCGGCCAGCTCTGAGCTACGCCAACAGTCAGGCCTCAGCTTGGCCTCTGCCTCCAACAGCTCCCACCTGTGCAGGAGGCATTTAGGTGGGGGGTTAGAGAAGCTTCCACAGAGGATGCGCAGGCAGGGACCACACAGGTACATTCACCACACTAAGCCCTGGGAGGAGGCCGGTGTGGGCCTCTCTCATCACATGGGGCTGGGAATTGGGACAATGGAGGTTGCCAAATAAACACCCAAAGATTGAATAAGAGAAGTTTGTCACACTCAAACACATATACCCAGCAGGTCTTAAGCTCACGTTGGTCCAATTTCAAGACATATTCTCTTTTCTCTACCACACTGAAAAGAACTCAATTCCATTTGGTTCAATAGAAAGTTTTACCACTTCTTCCCTGTCAGACCGTGCTGGATTCCCTACAGTTACTGAGGCAAAGGGAATGGATGAGTGACCTGGGCAGAGAAATCCAACCCCAATTCTAAGAGAGTAGCATATGCTACTTGAGTGTTTGTCAGCTTTCCATTACTGTAACAAAATACATGAGGTAATCAACTTAAAAAATGGAAAGGCCTATTTTGGCTCATAGTTTTGGAGGTTTCAGTCCTTGGCTGGTTGACCCTGTTGTTTTTGAGGCTGAGGTGAGGCAGCACATCACGGTGGGAGTTTGTGGCATAGGAATCTGCTCATCTCATGGCAGCCAGGAAGCAAAAAGGGAGAGGAAGGGAAAGGGATCCCAGTATCCCCTTCAGGACACATCCCGGTGACCTAACTTCCTTCCACGAGACCCCACCTCTTCAAGGTTCCACCACCACCTCCCAAGAGCTTCACTGGCTGGGACCAAGCTTCCACTTATCAACCTTTGGGTACATTCCAGAGCTAAATGGTAACAACTTGTACGTGTGCCTCGAGAAGCAGAGCACATTAGGGAATTCTATGAATGAAACAAATGTATGAATTTGACGATTCACAGATGGAACCACCATGTGACGCAGCCATCCCACTCCTCAGTTTATACCCAAAGGATTTCAGCACATTACAGTGAGGCAGCCACATCAATGTTTATAGCAGCTCAACTCACAATAGCTAAACTATGGAACCAACCTAGGTGCGCTTCAACAGATGAATGGATAAAGAAAATATGATATTTTATATATTATATATATATATATATATTATATAATCACACACATATGATGGAATATTTGTCAGTCTTAAAGAAGAAAGAAATTATAACATTTGCCAATAAATGGATGGAGCTGAAGAATCTCATGCTAAGTGAAATAAGCCATTCTCCAAAAACCAAAGACCAAATGTTTTCTCTGATATGTGGATGTTAATTAATAATAACGGGGAGTGCTAAGGAAGCATAGATTTACTGTAGATTAGGTAGAGGGGAATGAAGGGACAAGAGGGGGTGTGGGGGTAGGAAGGATAGTAGAATGAATTGGACATCATTACCTTATGTACAGATAGGACTACACAACTGGTGGGATTCTACATCATGTACAACCAGAAGAAGGATAAATTATACTCCATCTATGTATGATGTACCAAAGGGCAGTCTATCCTCATGCACAACTAATTAGAACCAATAAAAAGTAAATCAACACAAAAGCCAAGGCTTAGAGGATTCAGGGATAAGTATGAGTTCTCATGTTGATTTCCTACTATACAGGGGAATGCAGAGAAGTAAACCCAACATTTCCAACCAGCAGGGTGAGCCTGCCCTGGGGCTCAGAAAATGATACCCCAAAGTACAGGGCTTTGGCATGCAAGACGAGCAGTCTCAGAAGCAAGTCTCTCCAGCCTGCTCCCACCCTCTCCTCTCCTTCTCCCCAAGGGCCTGGTGAGGGGTTGCCTCTGAAGCTCTCCTATCTAGGGAGGCCAGGTATGCGAAACTGACACTGGAAGATGGTGGCAGTCCTAAGTCCAGCTGTGGATGGAGTGGAGGATTTGGGAGGCATCTCGGCATTGCAGGGGTGAGAAGCAGAAGGGCAGCCCATGTTGGCAAGATGCACAAGGTAAATGAGCTTCTTGGCCCCAGCCCAAGCTCAGCCCCAGTTGGCTGGCAGCTCACTGCAGCCAGGCCAAAGACAGGCTTTTCCTCATCACCCCAATGCTCCGGGAGGGTTGGGGCCCCGATATCAGACAGTACAAACGATTAATGAATCAAGTTTTCATCCAACGCTTTACAAAGCTTAAAGCCTTCCACTGGAAATTGATTCTCTTTGCCCCCAGAGTTAGACGAGTTAGGTGTTGATCGTAGGTGCTCTCTCTCTCTCTCTCTCTCTTACTCCCAGGACCTATATATTTTTGAGATCTCCTATGATCATAAGAACTGGAGGGCAAAATTAAAAGGAGAGGGTGTCCAAACCAGGCTGAGAACAATGATTTCAGCTGGTTGAGTATCAGTAAATCCCTCTGCTGTTATGAAATCAATAGCCCTTTGCTAAAATCCAGGGAAGAAAATGACAGAAACTAGAAGCAATTGAGTTTCTCAGAGGTTCCCGCAGAGGGAGGCCCTATAACTTTGGCCATTTCTTCTTGGAGAAAGAGGGCCTGGAGGGTAAAGGACAGGGGAAGGAGATGGTCTTTAGTGCAGAAATGATGGCACCTCCATAACCATGCTCAAGATATCTTTCTTGGGTACTCAAAGCAGACAGGTGGGGGAAAAGACAAATAACCCAATCAATAAATGGACAAAGGAATTGAAAAAACACTTCTCAAAAGAAGAAATATGAATGATCAACAAATATGTGAAAAATGTTCAAAATTTCTAGCAATTAGAGAAATGCAAATTAAAATTACACTGAGATTTCATCTCACTCCAGTCAGAATGGCAGTTATCAAGAATACAAGTAACAGGGGCTGGGGTTGTGGCTCAGTGGTAGAGCAATCGCCTAGCATGTGTGAGGCACTAGGTTCAATTCTCAGCACTGCATATAAGCAAATAAATAAATAAAGGTCCATCAATAACTAATAAGAATTAAAGAAAGAATACAAGTAACAATAAACTTTGACGAGGATGTGGGAAAAAGGTACACTCATATGTTGCTGGTGGGACTGAAAATTGGTACAACCACTCTGGAAAGCAGTATGGAGATTCCTCAGAAAACCTGGAATAAACCATCATTTGACCAAGTTATCCCACTCCTTGGTGTATGCCCAAATGACTTAAAATCATCATATTATAGCAACACGGCCACATCAATGTTTATAGCAGCTCAATTCACTATACTTAAGTTATGGAGGCAAATTAAGTGCCCTTTAACAGAAAGGGGATAAAGAAAATGTGGCATAATACATACACTGAAATATTATTCAGCCTTAAAGAAGAATGAAATCATGGCATTTGCCAGTAAATGGATGGAACTGGAGACTATCATGTTAAGCGAAATAAGCCAGTCCCCAAAAAACTAAAAGTTGAATGTTTTCCCTGAATGTGGAAGATAATCCACAAGAAAGGGGTGAAGAATAGAAGTCCAGTAGATTAGACAAAGGGTAATGAAGGGCAGGGAGTGGGGATGGGAAAAGATAAGACAATGGAATGAATCTGACATAATTTTCCTATGCACATATATGAATATACACAGTGAATCTCCCCATGTGTGTACACCCACAAGAAAATAATTTTTTAAAAAATATTTATTTTTCAGTTGTAGTTGGACACAATACCTGTTTTGTCTTTATGTGGTGCTGAGGATCAAACCCAGGGCCTCACACGTGCTAGGTGAATGCTCTACCCCTGAGCCACAACCCCAGTCCTCACAAGAAAATAATTTGAAAAGCAGTAACTATGGGTAAATGGTAGAAAGGTTAACAGAGAAAGGGAGCAGGGGGTGGGGGAGGGAAGGGGGGAAAAGGGGCACTGGGGACTGAATTAGAACAAGATATATTCCATGCTTTTATAACTATGTCAAAATGGGTTCTCGTGTCATGTATTATTAAAAAGAACCAAAAAAAAAAGAAAAAGAAAAAAAAGAGGCAGATGGGATCTGCTCTCAACAAATTCAAGTTCTGCTCTTAGGAACCACAATATCTATTAGCATATAAAGGCTCTGAGAATCCCTGCATCTGGAAACCTGCTTGGATCTGTCAGTTTAGCTTTCAGTTCACTAACATCTTTTTGCCGCTTATTGTCACCAAAGTCCACTGAGAACACCCAACTGGCACGCAAGACCTGCTTCCTGGTCTCTGTGGACGGGAGCTCTCTGATGCTGGGGTCAGTCCTGATCACTTTAGGAATCATGTTTTGGGGGGCCACTATGGGAGGGATACTTTTGAAATGGTAGCATCTTCCTGGGGGTCTCTAACTCTGGAGACCCAAGAGGGCCTGAGGATTGGAGATGAGGCATCCAGAACAGAGGATGCCTGAAGATTCTCAGGGTGTGTATTAGCCAGATTTTCTTTGCTGAGACCAAAATATCCAATCAGAGCAACTTGGAGGAGGAAAAGTTTATTTTGGTTCACAGTTTCAGAGACTCAGTCCACGGTGGGTGGACTCCATTGGCTCTGGGCCCCAAGTGAGGCAGGACATCATGGCGGAAGAGTGGTAAACAGGACACCGTGGTAAAGGAGTGCTGCTGGGCTCATGGTACCAGGAGGCAGAGAGAAAGAAAGGGGAAGGGCCCCGGGGAAGATGAACAGTTCCATGGCACTGCCCCAATGATCCACTTCCTCCAGCCAGACAGCCCCTGCCTGCAGTTACCACCACGTAGTCCATTCACACTAGGATGAACGGATCTATCAGGTCACAGCCCTCATAACCCAATCACTTCACCTCCGACCATTCCTGCCTTAACCCAGGAACTTTGGGGAGACATTTCATATCTAAACCATAATAGGGGGGTTCCTGGACTCTTGGATTAAGAGAATGTATGAAAGGAGTCCTCAGGTTTACTTCCAGAGCAGTGCTGACTTGACAGAAAATGTTGTCATCCGCAGGTGTGATTTTAAATGTCCTAATAGCCACATTTTTAAGACATAAAAATAGATCGTTTAAATTAATTTCAATAATATATTTTATTGAATTCAATATACCAAAATATTTTCATTTCAATCTATATTCAATGTAAAAATGATTTAAAATATATTTTTCTTCTTTCTTCCTTTCTTTCTGTTAAGTAAGCCTTTGAAATCCAGTGTGTATTTGACACACGCAACACGTCTCAGTTTAGACCAGCTGCCCTGTGGGTGCTCAGGAGCCACGTGTGACCTGGGTTGCAGTGTGGGACAGCCCAGGTCTGTATCATCAAGCTGTGGCCTCTACCCGAGAAAGGAGCTGGGCTCCAGGTCTGGGGACACAAGGACCTTGCCCTCTGCCTTCTGAAGTTTTGATAATTGTGTCTTCTGAAAAGATAGATTAACAAGAGAAAAGGTATATGAGTTTATTATGGGCACAGAGGCATCTTTGGAAAGTGAGTCCCCAGAATCCCCAAGAGACTTAGAAGCTTAAATACCCTCTCCATAGGGAAGAGAAACAGAGGGGGGGAAGGCAATATAGGGGGCCTAGGTCTGATATGCAATATCCCCCTTATCTGAGGTTTTGCTTTCCATCATCAAAACATGCAGTGGAATATTCGAGAAAGAAACAATTTACAAGAATCAAATTGCTCCCCGTTCTGAGCAGTGTGGTAGAATCTCGCGCTGTACTGCTCTGACATGAATTGTCCCTTTGTCCAGCATTTTCAGGCTGTCCTGTGTGTGTACGTAGCAAAAACATAGCACACACAGAGAGAGAGAGAGAGAGTCTGGTATTATTCACTGTTTCAGGCTTTCACTGGGATTCTTGGAATGTATTCCCCACGGATTGGGGGGAATTACTGTATAAAGGAAACCAGTGGATTCCAGTTTTAAAAAGCAGCTCTGGGCTCATTTGGTTGAATTTCTTATTCTTCGTCATCTTTTTATCTTCATGCAACTAAACTAAAGACTGACCCTGACTTGCAGTGGACAGACCACCTCTACCTGTGCCTTCAGAATCCTCCTCCTTCCTGTTAGAATTTGCTCTTCATTGCCCTGAAGCTGGCAATAGCCTCTCGGAGGACTGCCCTCTCCGCCCCTTCCAGTCACTGTGGATGCCCTCAGCTTCTGGGCCCAGGGCAGAGCCATCTCGGGACGTTAGGTTTATGTTTGAGCAGAGCTGGCTTCTTACAAACAGCTGCAGAGACCTGGTTTCAGCAGAGAATCTCATATCACAAGTCAGGAAACAAAAGAGCAATTCAGTGCTTGTTAAAACTTGCCAGATTTCCATGCAACAGTTTCCCTCTTGGAATAACTTTTTTTTCCCCCTTTCCATCCTAGACAGGAACTTAGAACAAAATGAGTAATTGCCAGCCTGCTCGGAATCATTGATCCCCAGAAGCAAGGGTGTTCCTGTGTGAATCTATTAATTTTCATTTCCAGGGTTTTCGAATGTAGAACAAATGTTTGATGTAATCTGCACACTACTCTGCCATCATTAAACAACTGCCTACTGCCTAAATGGGTGAGGCACTTCATCGATCCATAATAAATTTGGTCCTTAGGAGATTGCTTTCAAGTTTGACTCATGGGAAAATGGCCACAAGCCTTTTGCAAGATTTCTTGGCTGCTGCTGTCCCGCCAGGTGACAATAATAGTAACTGCTATTTTGTGGTTTCTTTCCTGTAGTTTTCCTGTCTAATGCACAGGTACTAGAAGGGGAGTGAGTGGTAGAGAATCTTCAATTATGAAGAAAATATATTCAATCCAATGGACATTTCCTGGGTTTATTTCAACATAACTCTCAGCAAATTACAAAGTGCCCTATGTGTGTGCTAGGAGCTAGTTTCAATGTTGAAGATGTGGGTCCTCCCATAATCTAAATGAGAATTGTGTCACCTACTTTCCTCTTCTGCCAGGCCTGAAATAATTTAGAGTCCACTGCCCACAAATAGCCAATAGGAGGCCTGGATGCACTCCCAGACATTCTTTGCCCCCTTGTTCAATTGTTAAGGCTATGGACTGCCAAATCTAGGCCAGGTCTTGCTTCGGACCCCAGGAGTAAGTCAGGGCCAGGAAGGGGCAGTGACCCTCAGCTGCCCGTCACCCTGTGGTTGGGTCTCCCTGGCTCTGCTACAGTTTTGTGAGTGTGAGTCCCTATGTTGCATTTGTATCCATCAAGGTTCAGTTGCAGACAAACAGAATGCACTTGAGCTGGATTAAGCAGAACAGAATTTATCATAGGCTGCATAGGGCCTATGGAATCTTTGGGAAAACTAAAGAAACACACCGCAGGAGCCACTGGAAGCTCTTCCAAAAGTCAAGTGGCAGAACCTGGCCAAAGTTGCATTTCCAACCAGGAAGCTGCCTGCACACTCTCCAAACAGCCTCACACCCGCTGACTTCAGAACCACCTGCCTCTGTTCTCCCCGCTCTGTGGGTAGACGTCACAGGCCCTGCCTCTGCAGGTACTTGGCTGATTCCAAATGAAATCTCTCCATGTGCATCAGGAGGTGATCCTCAGTGATGTCTAGAACTCATGTCGCAGGGGACTCTGGCAGTGAGGTTTTCGCTTGCCCAGCCTCTGCAAATTAGGAAGAGGCCAGTCATGTGTTGGAAAAGGTGCTGAGTTAGTGGCCCTGAACATTGCCAGTTTCTCAAGCAGTTTATAATCCATTTTAAAAAAACATCTCCATAGACATCTTAATTCTCCAGGGCTCTTCCATTGGTTGGAAACCAGCTATCTGCTGACAAATTCCAGCCTCTGTACTGTTTTGTATTGAACACTTTACTTTGCACGGGTCCTAATATTCTGCAAAGTGCCTTTTCTTCACTTCTGTGAGATGCCTGGACACCATTTTATAAAGTGAACTCACCCCCTATGGCCATAGTTGATTGTCCCAGGAATAAGCAACTCTCCAAGCTGAGCCCATCAGATCTCTTGAGACTCTGGATTGAAAACCAAGGTCATTGGGTGGACTCTCTCTTAGCAACCGAGGCTGTAAAAAGCATCTTTGGGAGCTCTCAGAAGCCATGAGTGCTGTGTAGACAGTGAGAGTAGAGAAGGAAGTTGATGGGAAGACGGAAGTGGGGCCATGAGTGGAGACAGCACCCTGTGCCATTTTCAACCCTAGGCTCAGTCACAGGCCAGTCTTTGGGCACCTGAGATGCGTCCTTGGAATGTCCTTGTTCTTCTTGTACTTTGGTTTGAATCGACCCTTGGTCTTCTGAAACAGGGAGCCCTAAATAGTGCTTATTTGCTGAGTTCTTTGCGGGGAACTCTTACACCACCTACCACTCTCTGGATCATCCTTAGCCTAGAGACACATGATTTCTCCGACTTACACACACACACACACACACACAGTCTGCCCTTAATCTTGCCAATTCTTAGAGCACAGGCCCTATTACTCTGCTCCCTTTTGCAGCTCAACCTCAGTAGAATAGTCTGTCGGCAATTCCTCTCCTCTCATTGTCTCCTACAAAGACTCCAATCAGGTTTCCTCTTCGCCCACCACCGACCTCCACGATGTTAAATTCAGTGGTCCTCTCTCCCTGCCCCCCACTTCCTCCCAGCAGCACTGGACACTGCTGGTAGCTCCCACCTTCCAGGAGGCCCAGTCAGCGTGGCTGACCTTCCACCTCACCAGTGGCCCTTCCTGGTGCCCCCAGAGGTTTCCTCATATTCTGATGTCTTAACACTTGTGATGCTTCTTGGCCTATTTGCTCCCATCCCCTCCGTCTTCCTGTATCTGCCCTTCCATTTATCACAGGAAAGACTCCATTTCCCATAGTCCTGTGGCAGCTTGCTTTGGCTAGATCTGGCCACTCAGAGGTACGGGTGATGGTACCAAGTTAGGCCTGGCTCACCTGCCGAGTGAACAGAAGGCCAATCAATGAAGGAAGGTGTTTTTGCACACAAAGGAAGATTTCATTCACAGAGCCACCAAGCACGAGGAGGTGGGAGCCCCCAGACTCAAATAGGGTGTAGTACATTTATGGGATAAAGAAATATGGTGGTGTGAGGTACAGGGAAAGGTGATCAGAGGTAAGGAAAGGTGACATCGTCAGTGATCTGCACATGCATAGTCTAACTTAATGACTCTTCCTAGGATACGTGCAGAAAATGGTAGTCAGTGAGTAGACATTTCGGCCCTTTGAGGTCAGAAGTTCACCCATCAGATATTAGTGCAGGACCAAGTGAAGGACCAGGGATTTCAACCAATTTAAGCCAGACAAGGCTATTTCCAATTCCCTAAAATGACAAAACAAAAAAAATTCATCAACCTATCATCGGCAGGTGACCATGCCGTAGAGGTGTTATCTATAGCAAACTAGAAGGGAGCTCTTACTTTATTGTTTAGTTAAGCAATCTCTAAAATCAGTGGTGAAAGCAAGTAACTAAAAGCAAGTGAAGCCAGAGGATTTATTCAGGCTTTCCCTGGGTTTGGAAAGAAAGAATATGCTCTTGGTTTTTGTTGTTGTTGCTGTTTTGCAGTGCCAAGAACAGACCCAGGGCTTCACTCACGCCAGACAAGCACACCTCCAGCTATATATTCAGTTGTTAAACTTTAGCTAGGGATGAAGAATAGCTCAAACCTTCTATAAAAGAAAAAAGCAAAGGTATTCATTTTATTTTGAAGATTGTGTTACCAGGGGAGATGGAGCAAGGCTCTTCCCCCGACCTCTACCTCCTGAAGGTTGCTGGAGTTCCATTTTAGTTGGGTGAGCCCAGCCCCCTGATCCTGGTAATACCACCTCCTCTTCATTTCCAAATGACACGATTGTGGAGAAATTCTGACGTCATCTACAAAAGAACTATCAGAATGAATGGGTTTACAAGGAATGATGGCACCTATATCTTGCTAAAATCTCTCAGATCAAAATTTTAAATAAGGCCTCCCCAGTATATGAATGCCTTTTCCTACAACAGACTGAGCTAGGAAACAGCAGTTACTGATAGCTTGAGAATGAGCAAACTCTTTTTTTTTTTTTTTTTTGCATGCATTACCCTTTGAGACACTATAGTCACTGACTGAGAAATTGAGTGCAATAGGCCACCTACCTGGAGGTCACGTCTGGTTTAGATCTACGGCAATTGCATTTTCACAGACAAGAGCACTTTCCCATTCCCAGGTGCTTTCAGGTCAGGTGTCTTGCAAGTAATTTTCTGATGCACAAATTAGCAGACTGTTCTTCTTTATTTGATGCTCAAGTTCAGGATGTTCGTCAATTGCTTTCCAAGAATTGTGTGCACCAGTGTTCTCAAAGTTTGATTCCTATTAGAAATTATATGTCTCAGGCTGCACGCAGATCTACTGAACCAGAAACGTGGGTGGTGGGACCCACCATTCCTTGTTTAATGTGACTTTTAGGAGATTCTGATGACTTCTAAAGAAGACTCAAACCCACTTGACCCCACAACGTGGGGTTTGGAAACAAAAACTCACTTAATAATGTTGCTTTTTCTTGTCTGAACTAAAACTACTACCCTGAAATAAAACTTGCAAACTGTTTCCTACTTTACACAGTTTTGTTAGGAGGGAGATGTAGAAAGGCTTATGCAGTCAGGGCAAAAGGGCGAGTGAGGAATTCAGGGTAGGGCAAGAACGAAGGAGCATGGAGAGGGTCTTCTGAAGAGGTCAACTTCCTGCTTGACCAAAGTGCTCATGGACAAAAGTGGGGGACTCAGTCAGACACCTCGGTACTCATGCTCCTAAGTGGGGAACTCAAGAGAAAAACCAAGACAGAGATGTGGACAGAGGGGGCACCGATAAATAATAGCCAGGAGTGTGTGGACGGCGGAGGAGACAAGGAAAGGAGGAAATTCCAGAGAACAGAACAAGAACAGGCCAAACTCCCCCGCGGGATTCCCAGCTCTGGGGCCCCTTGTCTTTGGAGAAGTCTTATCTCTGTCACTTTTGCAGTGAACCTGCTGCTTGCTTGCTATCTCTGTGTTCTATTGTTCTTCAGTTCTTTGCTGAACAGAGACAATGAACCTAGCACCCCTAGACAGGAACAGTTATCTCCTTCGTTCTTTCTTTCCCTCCCTCCCTTCCTTCCTTCTTTCCTTCCTTTCTTTACCAGGTAACTTTTGGGGCAGCACATTGAATTTGGATAATAACACACATTATTCATTTCAAGTAAGAAGGAAAGCCTCATCAAAAGTGGAATGAATAAATGGATTTTTTCTATGTTAATATGATAGATTTAGTGTCCAGTAATAAAACTGATATGCGCGTGCGCACACACACACACACACACAATTTTTATTAATACAATGTAGAGAGAGAGAAGTCAGAATCAAAATAATAAAATATCATTTCCTTGACATAAAAATTTAAATACAAACTCAACCAGATTCTACTGTTCAAGGATGCATATGCAGGTGCTAAAAGCGTAAAGAGAGTTGAGAGTCGAATTATTTTAAAATCAGAATAGTGGTTACCTCTGGAAGGAATGATGGTGTTTGGGAAGGGAAGATTTCTGGGCAAGGAGTTCAGGGCTCTTTTAATGCTCTATGTGTTGACTCAAGTGGCTGTTATGTGGGTGTTTGCTTTCTAACTATGTTAAACTGTGTGTCTGAGCTTTAATGCATGCATAAGTGTATTATATTTCACCATCCAGAATAGCCCTAAATAGAAAGAAAAGGAAAAGACCAGTTGATAATAGTGCACCCACTCAATTTAAGGAATGAGACGTTGCCCATATTGGTTAAGGTACTGTGGACCCCTCTCTGAGTAGTTTCTCCCCTTTGCCCAAGATAACTATTCTCAATTTGTTATTAACCATTTGAATTCACTTCGTGTACATTTATTACACATGTATGTATATACATACGTAACCCTAACTATTACAGATCACTGTTTTGCATGGTTTTGATCTTTACATAAATAATCTAGTATCACATGTAACTTTCCTGCAACTTTTTCAAATGGAAAATTTATGTGTGTTCTTATAGCTGCAGTCATTCATCATCACAGCTGTGGTAGATTTTTCTGTATGAAAACACCACATTTACTTGGCTAATACCTCCTTGGTGAACAATTGGTTGCTAATAACTTTTGTTAGTACTGTTATACAGTATAGCTATGAACATTCTTACGTGTCTTATTCTGTATGTTTCTGTGTTTACATATACATGTGGTATATTTATCACATATATATATACACCAGGAAAATTCATATATATATATGAATATATATATATATATATATATAGAGAGAGAGAGAGAGAGAGAGAGAGGATAACACTTTCATGGAGTTTATTATCTGTTGTCCCTCAGTATTCACAGGACCCAGGACCCCCCTTAGGAATACCAAAATACATAGATGTTCAAGTTCCTTATGTAAAATGTCATGCTATTTGCATAAAATTAGAATATTTGCATATACTTACATCTTCCCTTCTACCTTAAATCATCTCTGGATTACTTCTAATACCTAATATAATGCAAATATTTATAAATAGTTGTTATACTATACTGTTTAGGGCACAATTGTAAGAAAAATGTTTATACATGCTCAATACAGAAACAATATTTTCCCAAATATTTTTGAGCCACGGTTGCTTGAATCTGCAGATATAGAACCCATAGACACAGAAGACAGACTCTGTTGTGAAAATACATGTATGTATATCTCAATATGTGCCTATCTGTAGCTTTACTTATGTATGGCATTTTCTGGTATGTCTAGTAGTGGATTCCTTGGCCAATCAGTACTGATCATATTCAACTTGATGAGCTATTGCCTATTTGTTCCCCAGAAAGGTTGTATCCGCTTACATCCCCAGTTAGTACACACTAACTCACAACCTAGGCACATGGTGACTGACTGCTGGGTGTGAAATGGAATAAAAATATAGTTTTCATCTGCGTTTTCTGTTTCCTGATTGGGTGTCCATTCTTCCAAGTGGTCATTTGTTTCCTTGTCTGTGTGTCAGCCACACACATCTTCTCCCCTTTTGAAAGTTCTTATTGTTAAGAATGTGTTGAAAGTATTTTCTCCTGATTCACGCCCTGTCTTTATAGTGTTTTATGTATAATGTCTTTGGAGGAATAGAAATTCTTATTTTTAATGAAGTTGCATTTGTCTGTTTCCTACATCTATTTCTTTCATGGGTTAGAGTTTTTGTGCCTTATTTATCACTTTATCCATGCCAAATTCATAAAAATATTGTTTTACAGCATCCTCTAAAAGCTTTGCTTTTCAAACTTGTGTCTGTAATTCAGGATTATGTTTCCTGTGATATGAAATAGGGCTAGGATTCACACTGTGGACTGATGAATCTCCTTCTTCCTCACAGATCTGCAGAGCCCCTTCCTTCCGAGACCCCTGTTTTTAACACTTCTACTGTGACTTCTAGACCAAATACCTAAACAAGGCAATGATACTGACCATTGTCAGTTTTTAAGTTTTAGACATTATCTATTGGATTCCTACTCTCACAGATGAGAAGTTAGCTTTTGACCCTGCAGGAGCCAGTATCTTTTTTTTTTTTTTTTAATACTGGGCTTCAACCCAGGGCCTCACACATGCCAGGCAAGTGTTTTTACCAATGAGCCACATCTTCTCTTTGGTCCCAGGGGGCCCAAGCTTTAGATAATTTTCTTCCCACCATTTTCTCCCCTTTTGAAGATGAGAATTCCTAGAGGTTTGATTTTTAGTTCTGGTATAAACCTCTCACACTGTTGTCTCTTCCCTCCATTTTATATTTCCTCAAAACTATTGTGCCATCTGATGCATCTGAACAAGGACGTCATCATTTTAATTTCCTTCTTGTTCTCTCTTCCTGTCTGGCAGCTTCCTGTTCAGTTACAGATAGACTGTATTCTGAGTACAATGTTGCATAGAGATGGTGACCCAGCGGAGAACACCAGGGAATTCAGGCAAGCAGAGCCCCAGGGCAGCACGGTCCCATAGAATTATGATGTGATTCAATTACATAATTTCAGATTTTCTAGTAGACGCGTTTTAAAAAGTACAATGAGAGGTCTAAATTATTTTTGATATAGCATTATATTTAATCCAACCTACCCAATATATGATCATTTCAAAATGAAATCACTGCGCAAGCTTATCAATGAGATAATTTACATTCTTTTTACTTGTGTTATCAAATCCTCATAGTGTGATACGTGTTTTATGCTTAAGCATATCCTCATTTGGTTATGCCACTTTCAAGTGTTCAGTCGCAATATGTGACCCGTGGTGACAGTGTGGGACAGCTCTGGTAGCCGGGGACTGCAAGTCTACAGCTCATTCCAGAGCTGCCCTGACTCCCTGAGCAGCATGCTCTCCAGCCCAGCTCCCGTCTTCCCGGATGCCGTTCCTGGAACTTGCTCCTGGGTGGCCGGGCTCCTGCTTCACTCCCTTCTGGATCTCAGCTCAGCTCTTGCCTCCTCCACCGCCTGTCCATCTTGGACATCATCTGTGACTGGCATTTGCCCCCTGGTTCTCAGGCTCACCACCTCCCTTCCCTCCACAGGAGCTGGTGCTGTGACTGTCATTCTCAGGCTCCACTGTGACCCCTCGCCTTGCTGCACCCACCTTGCTATGCCAACCTCTGACAGGTGCATGGCCTTTTAATCTGGCTAGAAATGCTGCGGCCTGAAGGTTTCATGAAGGGTCTAAGGAAGTCATCTCGGACCCACAGATGAGCCAGTAGGGGGCTAATCACCAACCTCAAACTCCTGATGGGGTGTGGGATCCTGCTCTGACTCAAGAACTGGAGTGACTTTGGTGGCCATGGTGTCTAGGTTCTAGCTGGGGCCTTTGCACAGGCCGGCATAAGGAAGCAGAAGAGATCCCCCAGTGGTAGGGGGAGACCAGAGGACATGAGGAATGAGGCCAGGACACCCAGGAAGCTCCCCCCGCTTGGGAGCCCCAAGGGGTTGACCCGGGCAGGTGGGCCTGGTGAGTCAGCCCTGGGCCCCAGCAGCCCTCCGGCTGACTTACAGCTCACACAATGGCCCGGTTGTATCAGTGTGCTGATCTATGGCTTGGATTCCAACCCAGGGACTCAACTCAGGGACCTCTAGAGACAGAGAGAAATAGCTATGAGAGAAGTCTTTGTGCAGATCTGCTGTGCAAGAAGGGATCCTGGGGGTCACGGTCACTGTCACTGTGGCTGAGGAAGAATAGCACTGCACAAGAGGAGACACTTTCTGCCACTTGCCTGGACCAATGTCCTGTGGGTGTCAGAAAGTGACAAAAGGAAAGTTCATCAAACTGGTGGGAAATCACTGAGCATTTTCAGTGGAGGTTCACAAAAAAGCCCCTGAGAGTCTGAAGTCCAAGAGAAGTTAGAAAGATGGATGTCAAGATACTGCAATGATTTTAACCAAATGAATATTTGAATGTATTTGCTTTTCTGTCATAGGGTGTGGAGACTTATTTGTGACTGTTTAAAAACAAAAATTAAGGTTAGGGCAGCCTTATGGGGTCTTATGGGGTCTTATGGGGGTCAATGCTCAGTCTCCCCTAGAGAAAAGTTTAAATCCGTTTTTCTAGCTGTTGAAATTTCTCATCAGTTATCACTCATATTAACCCACAGTTCTATACTGTGGCAGCTTTGACTCAGCGCATAAGAAGTCACTAGCTAATTTCTGAGAAGCAGGAAGTTAATGCCCAGGAAGCGATGGGGTGCTAAGAACAGCAGAGCAAACTCTTTTTTTGTACAAGGTACCAAACAGTGAGGTCTCTTTAAGGGTACCATCTTGCAAGAGATGTTTTCTAGTTCTTAGCACTTTGTATTTGAAAACAGACAGTGGAAGTTTTTTTTTTTTTTAATAATCCTTTTTATTAGGTCATTTCAGTTCTGTATACTATTGGGGTTCCTTTTGACATAATCATACAAGCATGGCATAAAATGTGCTCCAGGTCAGTCTCCAGGACTCCCCCCTTTCCCTCTCCTCCTGCGTACCCCATTTCCTTTTCTCTACTGATCTTCCTTCTATTGATTTATAGCTTTTATTTTGAAGTGTATGCATATGGATTTACATGAACATGAAATTCACGGAGGTGCATTCATACACGTACACAGGACAGTTTGGTCAGATTCATCCCACCACTCCTCCCTTCCCCATCCCCTCCACCCTCTCTCTCCATCTCCTTCCTCCACTCCACTGTTGGCTCAGTGGAAATGTTTCCTGATCCAATACTGTGTTAAGATGCTAAAAGGATAGCCTCTGGGGTTCAGTTTTCAGCCTGTGGGCTCCAAATCGTGACATCAGCAAAAACAGCTCTGATCTTCCTAGCTTTACCCCACTCACCACTTAGTCTCAGCCAACTATACCAAAGACCCTGAGTGAGTCTCACCCGCCCCTGAGCAGACTTCTGGGCTCATGTGTGGCTCCTTCCTAATCTTCCAGGGAGACCTTTGTCATCCAGACTCACCGTCTCTCTAGGAATGTGGTTTTCTACAGCACATGTGTGCCCCGAGGGACTGAGATGGAAATCCATGGTGTGACAGTGGGGACCACTCCCAGACAGATGGATGTTCTCCTGGTCTCCTCTGCCCTCCTTCTACTCCATTCATTCACGAGGGCCAGGAACTCTCATGCGAATCCCTGTCTTCCTCACCTCTGGTCTTCCCTGCACAGGTAAGTCTGAACCTAAATGGTAGCTTCAGTATGGGGCCTCCACTGCTGATGGATTCCTTTCAGAGCCCGAACCCTGCAGAAACACTCTAGGTGTATAAAAATGAAAAACCCTGGTTTCCTTGTAGCTTGGGGCTCTGGCAGGAGTCTCAAAGATAGAACAACATGGTAGGTGGGATATCCAGAGACAGTACGAGGGGTCCTTGTCCTAAAGCTGAGTGCACAGGGACTGGGGGGGGGGCAGTTCTGCCAGTATCGCCCACGAAGGCCTCAGCTGGTTTTGGTGGAACAGATTGGGGTGAGGAATATTGGAGCCATGGGGGAGAAAGTGCTCTCCTTCACCTCAGGCGGGGTGATTTGCATTTCATGGGGAACACGTGGAAGTCTGAACATCACGTCCTGTGGAGTTGGAGAAGAAGGAGGTTTTACTTTTGTTTTTTTAGTTATACATGACAGTGAAATGTATTTTGACGTATCATACATACATGGAGCAGAATTTATTCTAATTAGGATCCCATTATTGTGGTTGTACGTGATGCGAGGTTACACTGGTTTTGCATTCATATATGAACTAGGAAAGTTATGATTCATTTTACTGTCTGTCCTAGTCCCATCACCCCTCCCTGCCCTTCATTACCCTTTGTCTAATCCAAAGTATTTATTTTCTTCCCTCCCCCACCCCTTATTGTGTGTTAGCATCTGCATATCAGACGGAACATTTGACCTTAGGGTTTTGAGAGTCTGGCTTATTTCATTTAGCATGGTAGTCTCCAGTTCCATCCATTTACTGGAAAATGTCATAATTTTGTTCTTCTTTATGGCTGAGTAATATTTCATTGTGTATATGTACCACATTTTCTGTATCCATTCATTTGTTAAAGGGCACCTAGGTTGGTTTCATAGCTTAGCTATTGTGAATTGAACTGCTACAAACATTGATGTGTCTGTGTCACTGTAGTAGGTTGATTTTAAATCCTATGGGAGTATACCAAGGAGTGGAATAACTGGGTCTAATGGTGGTTCCATTCCAAGTTTTCTAAGGAATCTTCATACTGCTTTCCAGGGTAGTTATACCAATTTGCAGTCCCACCAGTAATGAATGAATGAACCTTTTTTCCCACATCCTCTCTAACATTTGTTATTACTTATATTCTTAATAATTGCCATTCTGACCGGAGTAAGATGAAATCTCAGTGTATTTTTTTCTTTTATTTGTTTTAATTACTTATACAAGACATTGGAATGCATTTATATACTTTGATGTATCATACATAGATGGGATTAATTTCCCATTTTTCTGAGTCTACATGTTGCAGAATCATATTGGTCATGCAGTCACATATATACATACAGTAATAATGTCTACTTCAGTGTAGTTTTAATTTGCATTTCTCTAATTGCTTGAGATGTTGAACATTTTTCACATATTTGTGGATCATCTTTCTTCTTTTGAGAAGTATCTGTTCAGTTCTTTTGCCCATTTATTGATTCGGTTATTTGTGTGTGTGTGTGTGATGAGTTTTTTAAGTTCTTTATATATCTTGGAGATTAATGCTGTATTCGAGGGGCAGGTGGCAAAGATTTTCTCCCATTCTGTAAGCTCTCTAGAAGAGGGGTTTTTGATCCCCATCTGCTAAGCCTAAAGCCTAGAGCAGCTCTAGTGGCAATAGAGTGGAGCCAACAGGCTGTGTTGGGAGCAATGTGCTCCCCCACGGAGGGCCACACACATGCACTAACCAGGGTTCATCTTAGAGGAACTCCACCTAAGAGGAGGGCCTGGGAGGTAAGGAAGCTCAGAGACTGTGGGCCGACTCAGGCAAAGCCAGCTGGAAGACAGACACAACTCATGTGACCACGGGGACTCCAAGCACTTGCCTAGGTGCTCTTCAGGAAGAAGAGACAGCAATCGTGCACCCGTCCACTTCCGACTCCCAGCGGCACCAGTCAGGAGAGACAGCTCGTGCCTGTGGTGCTCCTTTCTGCCCCTCTCCAGCTCACTGCAGTGAGAAGAAGGTGGAAGAGGTGGGCTGCAGACAAAGCTGCCATATTGAATTCCACTCTACACACAGCAGCGGGTCCAGCTTGGGGCTTGGTGTGTCATCCACTGCTGCACAAACACATCAAAAACAGTCGCTGATCTTGCTAACAAACTCAAAGTCTGAGCAGAGGTCCTCAGGGAAGGCTTGCCTTTGCTTTATGTCTGCTCTTGGTTCAACTGCAGATGGGGGAATCTGCCTCCAAGATCATGGCGGTGGTGGTTGGCTGGGGGTCTGTCCAGTGCCAAGAGCCAGGAAACTCAGCACCTTTCCACATGGGCCTCGATTCCCTCATAGAATGGTGGCATCATTTCTGCCTCTCTCTACCAGTAAAGAAAGTCCCAAAGGCCACCCAGGTTCAAGGGGACCAAGAGGTGGGTGAGTGGAACTGGCCATTTTTAGAAAGTACAATGCCCCCAAGTGGCAACTGTGTGGAAGGCAGAAGAGTAAAGGCAGGGAGATCCATTAGGAGACCTATTCAAGTGTGAAAAGGTAGAGTGGAGTAGAGAGATGAAGATGGATTCTCATGGCTGCTGGGAGTCAAAAAGGGAAGCTCCAAAGTTGGGGAACTGACTTTGATCATGATGCTCCCAGCCCAGCAAGCTGGGTGTCTCCCCCTCTGGGGTTCAGTCTGTTTGTGTTGGTGTTCATCGTCCTGGCCTCAAGTGCCAAGCTGTGCTGTGGAGAGGTGTCCGGCCTGGGAGCTGGGAGGTGTCTGTGGGCACATTTCCCACATCAGTCAGGGCTGTGGTCTCCACAGTCCCGAGGAAGCTTGGAGTACTGCTCACAAGAGCCTGCGGTGCAACCCAGTGGGCAGCGACCAGTGCCGTACACACCAGCTCCTCGGGGTGGTTCCCTGTGATGGCTACAGATACAAATATTCCCCAGACACTGCTGAGGGAGAGCTTTTGCTTAAGAGCTAATGAGAAGCTCTGGTTGTCTTTCAAAACAAGGCAACAGCGATGCTAGGAGAGGGCAGAGGAGCCAAGCTCTAAATTCCCTGCCACCTATTCATTGGAAGACCTAGAACATTCAAGAAGGTTCAAGAACAATCGAGATGCTTCCTAAGAATGTGTTTGTTTTCAGAGGAACCCTTCAGTGATGAGGAACTGAAGGGTGGAAAATAATACTATCAGATTTGGTCATGAAAGATGAATGCTCTCTGATTTGAACATTTCCAGCAAAACTCACCTTGAAATTTAATCCCCATTGGGAGGTATTAACAGGTGGAACCAGATGGAACAGTTGAAAGGAGGTTGGGTCACGAAGCCTCCGCCCTCATGAATGGATTCATCCATTTATGTGAATGGCTTAATGAGTTATTGGATTAATGGGTTATCTTGAGAATGGCTCCATTATAAAAGCCAGTTTGACTCTTTTTTTGTATGTGGCTCTCTCATCATATAATTCCCTGTGCTAATATGTCCCCTGCACTTTGGGCTTCCCAGAGAAGCATGAGCTGAACAAACCTCCTGTCTTTAAAAATAACCCAGTCTGTGGTATTCAGTTATAGCATCAGAAAACAAACTAAGACAATGAGAATAGTATCTAGGAAGTTTTCTCCTTTCTAATAGTGGTCATGTATCTGTCTCTTGCTCTTTGACCAACATGCATCTTCCTCTCCACCAGCTTCTGAACATAACAGTGCTTTCCAAACTGCCAGATGACCCCTTGCACTTTCACCTGCCGTGAGTGGGTTCATGCAGGCTCAGACCCACGGCCTCAGCTTTCACCCTATTTTCATGGTGCTTAGCAGCAGACTTGGGCAGCCAGCAGAATTCCATCATCTCTGAGACCTTTGGGAGTGCATGGGGACCACTGAGATATGCCCAGAGAAGGAATCCAGCCCGGAATCAGCTCTAAGGTTGGCAGGCAAGACTGCCATACGACCTATCCTGACTCTTCAAGAGTCCCCGGCAGTGACACCCCATTGGAAAGACGATCCATCCCAGTAAAGTGTTTGAAAAATGTCTATGACTGTTTTTCAGGCTCATCACTGTATGGACACTCTTCCTGTGATGCTCCCACAATCTCTCTAAGCCTCAGTTTCACTACATGTAAAATGATATCAGGGTCCAAGAAATCTCTAAGGTGGCTTCCAGCTGGGAACATTACAGGAATGTGCTTCCCTATTGACATTCAGGGTTCTTTAAATAAACAGAAGCAGCAGGATATAAAGAGATATACACCAGGAGATTTTTTTTTTATTTATTTATTTTTTTAAAGAAAGAGAGAGAGAGAGAGAGAGAGAGAGAGAGAGAGAGAATTTTTTAATATTTATTTTTCAGTTTTCGGCAGACACAACATCTTTGTCTGTATGTGGTGCTGAGGATCGAACCCGGGCCGCATGCATGCCAGGCGAGCTCGCTACCGCTTGAGCCACATCCCCAGCCCACGAGGAAATTTATTATGAAATTTATTATTATTATCATGGTCCATGTGATTCCGGGGCCCAAGAAGTCCCACTAAGTGGCATCTGCAGACTGAAGACCAGGAAAGAAGGCATGTGATTCAGTCTGAGTTCAATGGCCTGAGAACTGGAGAGGTAGATGGTACAAGTCCTGGAGGTCAAAGACCTGAAAATTAGGAGGTCCAATCTCTGAGGACAGAAGATGGATGTCCCATCTTGAGAGAGAGAGAGAGAGAGAGAGAGAGAGAGAGAGAGAGAGAGAGAGAGAGAGA
>NW_026000022.1:415392-418592 GCF_001458135.2 Marmota marmota marmota
TGAGAGAGAGAGAGAGAGAGAGAGAGAGAGAGAGAGAGAGAGAGAGAATGCAAGCTTCCTCTACCTTTTCATTCTACTTATTCAAATGCTAATCTCTTGCAGAAACACCCTCACAGCCACACCTGGGGATAATGTTTTACCAGCTATCTGGGCATCCCTTAGCCCAGTCAAGTGAACACATCAGATTAACCATCACACACACCTTTCCAGGGAAGCAAAGCAGTGGATTTTCATCATCAATGATTGAGAAAAGCTTTGAAGTACATTGATCAAGAAGGTCACTCCAGTTTCTTTTCAATGTCATTTTCCTCTCTCCTTCTTGGTCACCAAGTACACCACCTCCAAATGTGCAACACAAACATCATCCTGTTTCCTAGCCACAATTAGTCATCCTTGTGGTTAATCTATTAGCCTTTTATTCTCACTAATGACCTCCCAATTTATTGATCCGTGGTATTTTATCTTTCTCCATCAATTCTTCTTTATTTTCCTGTGAGATATATATATATATATATATATATATATATATATATATATATATATATATATATATATATATTTTTTTTTTTTCAGCCATAGGTCTGGCTTACCACTCCCTCCCTACAGTGGACTAAAGGAAGTCCAATCTTCTCCTGCCTTTATCTGGCCACAAAGAAATATTCTGACCTACCTTGTCTGATGTTAGATCATGAAACCTTCCTCATTCCAGAGAGGTCCTGCCCCACAGCCTGGTGAGGCCGAGAAGAATCCACCTGGACATGCCTTGCTGGTTTCCCCACCCCATCTATTAGCAGTCATGCCTATGCAGGGAAGTGTCCACAAAAGCCAGAAAGGACAGGGTTCAGGAAGCTCCTGAATAGCTGAACACGTGGAGGTTACTGGAGGGGGGCACCCAGACAGAGCATGGAAGCTCTGCCGCCCTTTTCCCACACCTGACCCTATGCATCCTTTTATTTATATCCACTGTAATATGCTGTATGATAAACCAGTAAGTCTAAATGTTTCCCTAAGTTCTGTGAGCCACTCAAGCTAATTAGTCAAATCCAAAAGGAGGCAGTTGTACGAATCCAATTGATAACTGGTTGGTTAGAAGCTCAGGTAAAAATGACCTGGGGCTTTCAATGACCTCTAAAATTTGGAGGAGTGGCAAGACAGTCTTGGGAACTGAGCTCTAAATCTGTGGGATCTGATATTCTGTCTGGACAGGTGGACACACAAGCTGGTGTCCGCTCCAGAATTGCTGGTTTGGCTTGCTTGCTGGTGGGGAGAAATACCCACACATTTTGAGGTCTCAGAAGTTTTCTCTGTTGATTGTGGCATGAGAGCAGAAGAAAGGCAGGCAGTTAGTGTTTGCCATACAATTTCCTTTTTAACTGTAGCAGAGGCAGTTGTAGTTCAAGAAGTAAAAAATAATAATTTAAAGTTGGTTGTTCTAAAAAGCGATGCATATAATTTTGAACATCTTATTCTAGCTTACGTGTAAATGGGTATTAACTCACCAATGTTTTCAGATAGATCCAGGCCTTCCATTGAGAATGCGTGTGCTGATTGGAATTTTGTGTCGTTTTTCTTGCATAAGTCACTACAAAGCCTCCAGTTTGATTTTGGAGGTGGGGTATTAGGCACTACCACTGAGTCACATCCCCAGCCCTATTTTGTATTTTATTTAGAAACAGGGTCTCACTGAGTTGCTTAGCACCTAGTTTTGCTGAGGCTGGCTTTGAACTCATGATCCTCCTGCCTCAGCCTCCCGAGCCCCTGCTACCTGTCATCAGCTGCCCCCTCTCTATCTGACGGCCAGCACTGGCACAGAGACACACTGTGGTGTCTGGTGTCAGGAAACACTCCACAGCCCCTGGGATAATAGGTATGTGCCACTGTGCCTGGGTCCAGTTTGACTTTAAATCAACTTCCAGTTTGATTTTCTTTAAAATGAAGTAAACAGAGAATGACCTTTAAGAGCGGATCAGAATGCAGTTATAGACTTACAACAACAAGGAAGCCTGGGATAGACAGGCCAGAATACCTGTAAGCCCAGAACAAACAGAACTAGAGTTTAAACAGCAGGGTGCAGGTGGGTGCCCGGGGCAGAAGCACCTGGTGGGCACTGCAGTGCACAAGGTCAATTAATCCCTTTTCCTCCTTGAAGGGATTTCAAGGGCCTTCCGTCTTTCTGCAGCCCTCCCTTCCCAGGCCTTCTCAGCTCACTGCTTCAGCTGATGGCCCTGTCTCTACCACTGGGAGGATCTTAGAGTCAGGCAATATCGTGAGCGATTCATCTGGGTGCCTGATGTCTATTTAAGAGTTGAACCCCTAGCAGAAGGACAAACAGGAAAGGAATTCCCCCTAGGATGGACCAGTAAACAGAAGAGCTGTGTCTGATAAAATACAAGCAATGGCAGACTTCCCCAAGTCGTGACAGGTTCAACTTGACTGCTGAAGCAAGAGCACCTTCTAGAAGACAACAGCATGAGCCCTAGAAGAGCTCAGATGAGTGCCCTCGGGGGTGAAGGTAAGAACCCCACCAGCATCTGGCCTGGGAGCTTTCTGATTTTTGTAAATGCGAAATCTAACAGCTGGGAAGGAAACTCCCCCCAAACCTCAGGAAATCATGCTGATATCATTGGGGATCACAGTGACTTATTTTATAAATAAGTATTTCTTAATTCCAGGAAGATTTTGAATCAAATATATAATTGTTTAAGAGAATCCAACCGATCACCATTAATACTTTAAAGATGACCAGTTTGTATTTGGTAATTTATGCCCTAGTAAACTTTAAGAAAATTTGGCCTGATGCTCTTCTTCCCTGTTCTGATCTTAGTTGCTCTCTTTATATCAAAGAAGACATTTGGCATTTGTTTTTTAAGGATTGGCTAGCTTCACTTAGCATAATCTGCTCTAATGCCATCCATTTCCCTGCAAAATCCATGATTTTGTCATTTTTTAGTGCTGCGTAATACTCCATTGTGTATAAATGCCACAGTTTTTTAATCCATTCATCTATTGAAGGGCATCTGGGTTGTTTCCAAAGTCTAGCTATTGTGAATTGTGCTGCCATGATCATTGATGTGGCAGTATCCCTATAGTATGCTCTTTTAAGGTCCTCAGGGAATAGACCGAGAAGGGCGATAGCTGGGTCAAATGGTGGTTCCATTCCCAGCTTTCCTAGGAATCTCCATACTGCTTTCCATATTGGC
>NW_026000022.1:418673-464240 GCF_001458135.2 Marmota marmota marmota
CCCCCCCCCCGTCTTCTTCCATCTTTTCTAATACTACCAGGAAAACAAGCTAAGTCCAGAGGAGAAAACCTTCTCCTAAACATTTCCCTACAATCCGTACAACTGGTTTGAGCATCTTCATCTATTCAGTCAGATTGCTTCCATGTAATTTAAAATGTAAGAAATTTTTTCGTATGTATTGTTCATTGTGGTAAATTCACAACCCTAATAGGAAATCTGGGGTATATTAGAAAGTGTGAAGAAAGTAAAAGTTCCACTATGTCTTCCAAATGATTCCCAGGTAATTTTGTAATCAAAGTCACCATTCTGGCCTTAAATAAAACAAAACAAACAAACAAACAAACCCAAACAGAATCCTAGAGATTTTGTACCACCTTGTAACTAAAGGCTACACTACAGTAAGGGTAGACAAATCCCAAAGACAAGTTCCAAAAGCACTTTTTAGCAAAAATGACTCTCCTAACCTCCCAACCCTAAAGCAACCATTGTGGTACCATGCGTGAGCACTGGGTGCCATTTGAACATCTACGTTCTGTTCTGATTGATTGGGCCAGTGTTTTAGTTGGCTTTATTATTTCAGCGTCATGCCTTCCTGCTGTACGATCCTCTGCTTTTTGATGGGAACTCTTAGCATTTGTGGAAAGGAATCCTTCTGTATATTAGGTAAAGTTTACATATGAACCCATTTACCTCATGGAGGGGAGGGGAGGGGATGGGGGGATAGGAAGGATAGTAGAATGAAACAGACATTATTATTACTGTGTGTATATAGTGACTGCATGACCAATGTGATTCTGCAACCTGTACACTCCGAAAAATGAGAAACTATATGCCATCTGAATCAAATGTATGATATGTCAAGGTCATTGTACTGTCATGTGTAACTAATTAAAACAAATTAAAAAAAGAAAAAGTATATAACAATGTCTAACAACTATAATACCATCTTTAAATGGCAGTTCTGCACCAGGGAATCTGAGGCCATTAAGACAATTTGAGAACTTGCTGGAGAGTAAGCCATAGGTGAAGGGTGGAGCTTGGCTTTAGATGCAGGTAGAGGCCAGAGATGGGCACAGGTTCTGCTACCTTGAGATCAGGCTTTCTGCCTCATACGAGACCACTAGATTTGGGGATTCTGAGGCCATGACCTAATCTTAGAAAGCCCTGTGTCCTACCTACCAGCAACAACTTAAGCACAAGACCCTGGTGCTATGGTTTCTGCTTTAGGCTATAGATTTTGGTCACCTAAGCCAAGGAGTTGACCAAATGCCTGCCTCCTGGACAGGAGGTCAAGCATCTTTTAAGAGTTGTCAAAGATGAGCTTCTAGATTAGCTGCCAGGCTCATCAGTCTCCAGGAATCAGCATCAAGTAGCAGCTACCTCCAAGCCTAGAATATAGTGACTCTTCCCTGTTGACTTGCATGTCCAGTAGCTGTACTGTGGGAAGTCCCAATAGAGGCTGGGGTAGATGAGGAATGTTTAGGGAAAAAAAGACCAATTTGGCGGCTGGGGGTGCAAGGTCTTAGGTTTGATCCCAGGCATCAAAAACAGTGCAGATGACTGCCTCCCACAGTGCCACATTGAAATTTGAGTCTTTCTAAAACTGAAACTGTCACCCTTCTGGGTCTGAGTGAACTGCACTTAGAATGCCAACAGCCAGCTTCCTTGGAGCAGTGGGATTTCCATCTGCTGAGGAAGGCAATGCTTTTGGTCACTGGAAGCCTGACTCAGAATTTGCCTCAATAAACCACTGTGTTGTCAGGCTCAGGCCAAGAATATTCGACTCGCTCCCCGCAGCGAGAAAACAAAAATATCCCTTAGAGGATCAATTTTAGGGATGTGAATTTGTCAACCACCTCTGGTAAGGTGAGTGCTGTGGGTGGTTCCGTATGGTTTGTGGTCCTGGGATTGGAAAGGAGGATGGGTCATAGGAATTTGTTGGTGCAACCCTCTTCAAACCCCTGAAGAGTCTTAAGCTCTAAAAGCAGGACATGTGGGCCCTGAGACTGCAGGTGAGGACCATGTGGCAGGCTGATGGAGACAGTTCTTCAATGGGGGTCCTCTGAGGAAGCTGGTGGCAACTGAGTCACAGAAAAGCTCCAGAGAGGAAAAACGCAAGCAGATAATATGACAGGGCTGAGGGGGAGCAGTTATTGATGTTTTGCTTCATGCAAAACACTTCTACCTGGGCTACCCTGCTAACCCGCTCATGGCCCTGTGAATTCCAGAGATGGAGAGCAGCCCTGTTTTACTCATGAGCAAACCTATTTAGAGAAGTTGGGCAGTTTGCTTGCAATCATAGGGCTGGTAAGGACAAGCTGGCTCTACCACCATGGGTGGCATTCAGCAGGTGGCCCCATGTCCACAGACAAACCAGGCGTGACACGGCATGAGAGGACTAGCATCCCGTGGTGTTAGAACTGAAAGATCCAGGTGAATGAACCAGAAGGGAAATCTGAATGAAGCATGAGTTAGCTTTCCATCACTGTGACAAAACGGACCAGAGACAACGTATTAAGGAGGAAAGGTTTGTTTTGACTTGTGACTTCCAAGTTCCAGTCCCTGGTCCCCTTGGCCCTGTGATGAAGCAGAACATCATGGCAGAGTGCACTTGGGAGGAGGCCTGCTCACCTCACAGTGGCTAGGAAGTCAAGCATGTGTGCACAGGGCTGGCTCTAACATCCTGACTCCCAGTGACCTCACTTTCTCCCACTAGGCCCTACCTCCTGAAGGCTCCACACCTTTCAGTAGTGCTATTGGCGGGGAATCAGACTTGAACTCATGAGCCTTTGGGGGACATTCAAGATCCAAACTATAATAAACCACCTATTCTTTGTTTCCAAATCAGTCCTCGACACTTCCCCTGCTCTCTGCTTTTAGTTAATTATAGATAACACCTTTGAGCATAGGCCACGATGGAAACATAAATGTCCCCAAACCCTCTCCTGGGGGACAGGGTTTAGGACTTGCCCTCCCTCCTCCACAGTTTCGTCAAAAGATGAAAAATCTCTTTCTCTTGAAAAATTCATCATTTTGCTATATCAAGACTGGATAAAGCAGGTCTGGTTCATATACTAACATAATTAAGGCTGATTCTAGCAAAAAGGACCCAAACTAGACCCATGTTTATTGAAAAATAATACAGCCACACACCCCATGACATATTGGACCATGGTCCCATGATTATTCCATCTAGTGACTCATAGCTGTCTTGGTTTGTGTACTACACTCCTGGATGCTCATGCAATGATGACGTCAGATGACATTTCCTAGAATATATTCTGGTCATTAAGTGGCAGACTGTATTTTAAAATAATACTTTTCCATCCTTCAATTCTGTGCTTTGGTCTTAAGAAATTATTTTGGTATTCAGGCAGTATGCAGGCAAGGTTCATATATGAATACACAAACAGAGAAACTCCACATCATGCACAACCTCAAGAATGAGAATCTTGGCCCGGGGCGATGGTGCACCCCTGCAATCCCAGCAGTCTGGGAGGACCCAGAGTTCAAAGCCAGCCTCAGCAACTTAAAGGGTGCTAAGCAACTCAGTGAGACCCTGTCTCTAAATAAAACATAAAAAGGGTTGGGGATGTGGCTCAGTGGTTAAGTGCCCCCAAAGTTCAATCCCCAGTACCACCCACCCCAAAAAAGGGATCCTAATTTATACTCTTCGTATGACTCTATTGTTATATTATCTAAAAAGAATCTTAAAAACAAATTATTATTGTATTGGCTTGTGTAAAATAAAGGCACACAGGGATGTAAACAAGTGACCAAAATTACCCAACCCCAGAGTGACTGACCTTTATAGTTGTGTGCTGTTCCTGCAAAGAGGCAACAGGACAGGAAAACAAGATTTGCCCAGGAAATCTCTGGACAATCAGGAAGGTTGATGGCAATATTGCCACCTGGGTGGAGCATCAGTGATCCACATTCCACATCACATGTAAATCTTGTTTTGACATCCTGCTGCCAGTGTCCCAGGGTACCTGTTTAAAAAAAAAAAATCTAGTCCTGATCTACCTCATAGCTGGAGGACTCTCACAAAGCAGTTTGTTACAAAACACTGCTGTCAGCTACATCATGAGCCTTTAAGTTCCTGAAGCCAAAATGTGCAGCTGTCTTTTGTCCTTTAGTTGCTCATTTCTTCCTCAATCACCTATAAAACAAGAGCCTCATTATTTAGAGAGATTCTAGAGGGCCAAAATGTAATAAACACCAGTGAGACCTGGATGTGCACAGGAATTGCTTCTCTATGGATAAGGTAGAGAATGGACCTATCTGAGGTAATAATTGGAAGTCTATTTGCTATAACTGGGTGCTGCCAATTTCAGGTACCAGATGCCCAACTTCTAATAGATTATAACTCAAAGCAAAAAGAGATAACAGCAAACTCAAGGAAGCAAGAATGGCAGAGTAAGTGCAAACTCTCAGGAAATACCTCATTTCTCTAGAATTTCTGCCTAGACTGGGGTTGGAAAGGGAGGGGGCCCCAGAGTAGAATCCTGAGTTGGCATCCATACTTGTCCCTGCAGTGGCCATGTGCCTTGGAACGTTTTGTGCCTGTCTCCATCTGCAAAATGAGGGTGACAGTATGAGGCACCGCACAGGACTGTGCTAAGGCCAACAGTGACACTCTGCCTGGCACAGAGGGAGAGCACTCTGTGCGCGGGCCATGCCTGCACACACCCCACGTTACGTGAGCACATTCCCTGTGCCTGGCACATTGTAGCTTACCGAACAATAAACAGATTGAGCCAAGTGAAATGTCAGCTGGCAGGGCCACCGAGTGTGAGAACTCTGGCTGACAACAGTCCAGTGAAATATATTTCTTAGCCAATAATTTCCAAAGAGTAAAGATCAAGTTTGACATTCTGGGTTCTCATGGGAGTTCAACTAATTAGAGCTTAGTATTTCAATATACAAAAATGCAGCAGTAGAAAAAAGAAAATGTGTAAGAGTTAAATGCACTAAAGGATGTCCTTTTGGTGATGAAGGTTTAATAAAACACTGCAGTCATTATTCACCCATAATTGAGTCAATTTTTCCCCCAAGATAAATACACACACAGTCTTGTCATAATACTTCTTTTTTATTACAATATCCAAAAAACTGGGTATGCAAGTTTAGGGGATCTCAAGACCCCTTCTTCAATTGTAGGAATGTGCCATCTCAAGACTGTATATTTCAACTATAAAGAAGTTCAAATGTAAAGAAAAAAGAAAATGCAATTTTTTCATAAACATTCTGTGTCTTTTACTACCAATCACATATTCTTTTGTAAACCCTGAAAAATTTCCCTGTAAAGCAAATTATATATATATAATATACATGTATTATATATATATATATATTGAGTGTGTATAAAGTATTGGTATCTCCCCTTCCCCGAAGATCAGCTGTTTTCCTTAATCATCTGTTATTAGTGTCAACAAACGGCTACAGATACATATTACTTTGAGAATTAAATACATAATTGTGAAATTCAAACAAGCCAAAGGGCGAGAGGAAAAAGCACTATGTGGATGGCACATCTGGGGGTCAATTACCAAAACATGTCTCTTTCTGCATCACCGGTTCCCTCTTCTGTAGACTGACTCTCACAGAAATTCTCTTTATTGCAAGCACAGCCTCGAAGGCACTGGGCAGTTTCCTCACTGCCACCAACGCGACGTTCCAGTATTGCTATCCTCAAATGCAACTGCTCCCTGCACAGCCTGGAGCCAGGACCCTGAAGGAGGGCCGCTGGGTGGGCCCCGGGCCCCTGCCACCTGGTCCCCAGGGAGCTAGAGCTCAGGCCATTTCATCCTGAGTGTGCTGTGGTTCACTCACACACTGAGCGCAGCCTGGTGCCCCCCGACTGCACCCGATGTCGTTGAGTGGGGAGTTCTGAGTGTGCCCGATTTGAACAGACCACGGCTGTTTCCAGCTGAAAAGGAGTGAGGTGGGCAGACACGCCCCTTCTGCCTCCCGTCCTCTACACTGGGCCAGGAGGCTGTGGGCTGGGCGTGGCCGTGAGGGCCTTGGGTGGCGCAGGGGAAGAGGCTAAGGAGGCCGATCGGGATGAGTGCCTGGCACGCGGAGCTGCGGCAGGACGGCCGGGTGGGCGACCGCAGGGCTCCGGAGGGAGGCGAGGGGGCAGCGCAGCCCTGGAGCTGGGGCCGGGGAGGCCGCCGCCGTCACTGCAGGGCCCTGACGAGGTAGAGCCTCTCCCCGTGCTCGCTGGTGAAGATGGGCGCCTTCTTGTAGTGTTCCACCAGCTCGTCCATGCTGTGGAATCGCCGCTGCCCGATGCAGTAGACATTGTCCACGAGCTGCACCTTGAAATGCTTGTTCTTCCCTGACGCTTTGAGAGACACGGAGAAGTCACTGGGCTGGGGAGGAAGCAGGAGGAGAGTTACCACCGGGCACAGAGGAAAACGGGGACGGCCCGACCCTTAACTATGCTGGGGCCCGCTGGACCCGCCTACTGAATCCAGATCCCCATCCAGCTCAGCAAGCTGGGTCTCAGGTCACTATGGAACACCCTGCCTGATGACCAGGTGACCCAGGGGCGACCAAGATCGCACCCTCCGAATCACAGACAGATGGAATTTGGCCTAGCACAGCTGCAGTGCTAAATGCTTGTTGCCTATAGAAGTAAGACCAACCGTGCTCCCCGGGTGCTGGAGGAACATGAAGTGTGCATTTCCCAGACACTTTGTGGCAAACTAGGAATTACTCAAAGTAGTTTGCCTGCAAAGCACAGCTAGAAATTTTACTTCTATTAGAAATTAAGCCATCGAAAATTTCTAACTCTAAGCTTTTAACAATAAATACTTGAAGGACAGTGAAAAATTCTGGTGACATTTGAATCATACTTCATCCCAGAGGGGGCTGCACCAGGGTTTGAACACAGATTTTATTGAGAAATGTTCAAATTCTGTATTATATTACATTAGTGCATTACAGTATGTTTTAGAAATGTCATTATTTTTATTAAAATTGGCCTTTTATTTCATTTACTGAAAAGCATACAGGAAGGACACTAAGAAATACTCTTTGTAAACCAAGAAATATTGATCAGTTTAACAAGTAACAATTATGTATTGAACCCTGGCTATGCTCCATGCCCACACAGCATTGGACCTGTGTGTGCACACATGCAGGTGTGTCTGGGATGTAAGCTCTGTCCAGTGGCACTCCGGTGGAGAGTGAATCCCCACTGGAAGTGAGAGGGAATCCTGAGCTAGGGAGATAGCTTTGTGTGTGCGTAAGAGTATGAAGTGTGTGTGAGCATGCCAACCAGCCCATGCTCAATTATAATATATCAAGCCCCCGTTATGTGCAGGCAGGTGTTCCAAGATCCCCAATGGAGGCCTGAAATTGCAGTTAGTACCAAACCCTATATATGGTCTTTTTTTTTTTTCCTTTACAGCCATGCCTATGATAACATTTAATTTAGAAATTAGGCACAGTAAGAGATTATCAACAATAACTAACAGTGAAATACAATCATTATAACAATGCATTGTAAAAAAAAAAAAGTTAAGTGAACGTAGATTCCCTTTACTCAAAATACCTTATTGTACTTTCTTCTGCCTTTTCACTTCAAAAAGGCACTTCACTGCTTCTTCTTGGCATATCTGAACTGCCAGCATCACTACTCTTGCTTTTGGGGCCATTCTTAATTAAAACAAGAGTTTCTTGAACACAAGCAATGTGATACCTTGATAGTCCATCTAATAACTGAGACAGTTACTAAGAAACTAACTGGTGGATAGTGTATACAGCATGGATACAGTGGACAAAGAGGTGACAAGTCTCGCACAAGATGAAGAAGGATAGTGTGAAATGTCATCATGATACTTAGAATGGGCAATCTAAAACTTAGGAATTTATTTCTGGAATTTTCCACTTAATATTTTTGGACCACCATTGACAGGGTAATTGAACCCAAAGAAAGCAAAACTGAGGATAAAAAGAAACCTACTGTATTCTCAACAGCCCAAATCAACAGTCTAACTAATCACGTGACAGTACAATTCTCAAATCATGACTATTTTCATGGTGAACAACAAGATGGATACAAGTTAGCTTCAGTATTCTCAGTGCTACCATCCAAGTTAGTTGCCATGTATAATTCTAAAAATAAAACAAACTAAAACAGATACTGCCCCAAAGATATATCGCCTGCTCCCAAAGCCTGGGCATGAGCATCATCATCCTCACTGTGACTCTGTCACCCACCCCAGTGAAACAGGAGAAACACATGGCCAGCCACAGCACTGTGTACAACAGCATACATGAAATGCTCCACCCTCTCCTAAGGCTCCAGGTTTTCCCAAGTTTCACTGCGCTTCCAGGTCCCTTGATGTTCATGTTCTGTAAGTGTGTGTGCGTTTTGTCAGAAGCTGAGCCTTTAAGATGCAGGCGTCTCACTTTGAGGTTTACCAGGAGCCAGGCCTTGAGCTACTTTGATAGATACTTTAATCAACCCACACATAAAGCAGCCTGGTTTTTAGTGGAGGTAGGAGTGAGTCACGGTAAATATGCGATACACCTGATGCTAATTAAGCTAAATGATCAACAGATGACTTTCTGAGTGGGGAGATTTGTTTAATCTGAGCTCCTCAACTTAACCTCATGGTATGTGTGCACACGTGCTCTTGCGTGCACATGTGCGTTACAGCAGTAAAAATTGATGTAGCAGAAAAGGCGATTTTTAAATTCATGGGCTCCTGAGCAGAAACCTTAAAGACACAGCACCAACTTACGTCAAACAGGAGTGCTGAAAGCTTAGGAGTGTCCTTTATTCCGTTTGAGCAAACAATCCTTAGGAAATCTGTCAATGAATAATCCACACTAGCCCACACATTACAGGGTGAGTATTTCTTATTCAAAATGCTTGGGACAAGAAATGTTTCTAATTTTAGAAAAAAATGTGGAATCTATGCACATGCATAATATATGAGTCAGATTTTCCATCGCTACGGCCAAAAGACAAGACCAATATAGAGGAAAAGTTAATTGGGGTTCATGGTTCAGAGGTCTCAGTCCGTAGATGGCTGACTCCTATAGCTCTGGGCCCAGAGTGAGGCAGAAGATGAAGGTACAAGTCCTCTGCTCATTAGGGACAAAATATAAAACCCCTAAAGGCATGCTGTTAAGGACCTACTTACCAGCTATACCCTACCTGCTTAGTTACCACCCAGTTAATCCATATCAGTGGGTTAATCTACTAATTAGGCTACACCTCATAATCTAATCATTCCACCTATGAAAATTCTTGCATTGTCTCACACATGAGTTTTTGGGAAATATCTCATATCTAAACCATAACACATAATAAGAACTCTTGGGGATAAGACACAAGTCTAAGCACTAAATTCATTTATGTTCCATGGATATCTCATATACATAGGAAAATAATTTTATATAATATAAAATAGTTTCATGGTGTGGAATTTTTCACTTGTGGCTTCATGTTAGCAGTCAGATGGTTTCAAATTTTTTAACCTGTAAGACACCCTTAAGGGAAATCTGAAGACTTCTCTAGGCATGTTCCCAAGACCAACAGCATAGCATCAGCACCACCCAGGAACTTGCTAGAAAGGCAGATTCCCAGGCCCTGCCCCAGACCTGCTAAAGCAGAAATTTATTGGGTGGGGCCTGGCCATCTGTGTTGCTGTGAATCTGATGTAGTTTGAGAACTGAAATAAAATTTATGCCAACCACCAGCAGTAATGGAAACACAGACAAATGTCCAAAGCCACCAGAAAAAGTTGTGAATTATTAATGGGCAAAGAAGTCCAATGACAGACGGTGTTCTATGTCACCCCAGTCTGTCATGCCTTTCTGATTCTGTTCAGACATTCCTTGTGGGGAATTTCCCCTGATGGGACAGCTGGGACACACGGGAGCAGAGCACTGACATCTCTTCACTTCAGATGGAGCCAGTCCCTCGATCTGCTGGAGAGGGAGTGTCTCGAGACCTCCAACAACTCTGGCCATGGAGAGTGCGAGGCAGGGAACAGTTCCCTTGAAGGCAATGCTGTCAGTCCTGTTCTCCCCATCCTTCCACGCCGGGTTTTCTGAATCAGACATGGGGAAATTAGAGGAAAAAGGACCATGTCACATGCAACTCCTCAATGAGCTGTAGGGTATTGATAGTAGGATGGAGTACTCTAGGTTGAAGCATGTTTCTGAAATGTGTGATCAAGATGCAGGCTGAGGCTGCAGTCAGCAGGCTTGACTGGGGATGCTCATAGGAGCCATCCATGGGCATTCTGGTGGGGCTAGTTGAGTATCTGTATAATATGGCAGCTGGCTTACTCCAGATCCAGTGATCCAAGAGGACACCATGATGCCTTTTATGTCCCAGTCTTGGAATCTTCTGCCACATTCTTTTCACTAGAAGTGAGATGCCAAGTACCGTCTCTGCTCGAGGGAGAGGATCAGGCTTCAAACTTCAAAGAGAGGGGTACTGAAGACTTTGTGGACCTCTTTTTAAGCCATTCAGATACCGCACTTGTTAAACTGTTCTATGGATGGACTAAGATGTAACTAGACTTAGTCTAGCACCTTCTTTTCTATTTTGAAACATCTACCTTCTCTTCCTGTTTAACTGCCCCTCTGTACTTTCCCCTGCACTTTCTTGAGTCGTTCCCACCCTTCCCTTCTCTCAACACTTACCAGGTACCATTTCTCTTTGCTGATTACTGCATTAATTCTTCACATTTTCCATAGTTAGACCACTTCTTGTTATCTTCTCCCATGACTTGGAATTGTCATAGGAATGAGTTTTCTGTTCTCATACTCCAAATCAGATGTTCTGGACAGTTAACAACTGGTACAACATATTCATTCCTCTCTTCTTTTTAGGAAGTCATTTTCCAAGTGAAATCTGCAGATGACTAATAGTTTGGTAGAAAACCAAATTCTCCCAGGTTCTTTATAGTTGTGTTTTTGTTCAGATTTTAGGTCCCCTATTCAAAGATAATCGTTCCACGTGCAAGAATCTGATTTAACCCTACATCTTTGCATTGGGCTCAGATTATCTGGTGTTCAATAAATACAATGACTCAGGAATTTCAATTTTGACCTTTCACTATTCATTCCTTTAAGTAATTCTTACACCTTATCTCTCTGCAACTTCTGCTCACAAGTGATTGTTTTTAGACCAGATCAGAGAATATGCTCAGTGATGCTGTCTATAGGATCAACTAGTTCCTACAGCTTCACATCCAGGCCCGAAATACTTGCTCAAAACCACCTTAGTGTTTTTATAAAGTAGATAAACTGGTTAGGTACTTTTCTCCCTCACTCAAAATTTAATTGAGGGAAAAAAACGAATGCCAAGAACAGTTTTTTTTTTTTTTTTTTGAGAGAGAGAGAGAGAGAGAGAATTTTTTTTTTAATGTTTATTTTTTTAGTTTTCGGCAGACACATCTTTGTTTGTATGTGGTGCTGAGGATCGAACCCGGCCACACGCATGCCAGGCGAGCGCGCTACCGCTTGAGCCACATCCCCAGACCAAGAACAGTTTTTAATACCCTTTTTTTCATCCTTCAGACCTAGGAACTTGAGTGTTAATGTGGTTTTCTTCTAAGCATGTTGGCCTGGAGGAAATAAGAGGGGAGGGAGGGGTCTTGCTCCCAGGGGTCTTGCCTCCAAAGAGAGGGAAGCCTGTTGGTTTCTTATCTAAAGCGGCATCCTTCTTTCTTCCA
Organism: Marmota marmota marmota; assembly: GCF_001458135.2. Lineage (NCBI taxonomy): Eukaryota > Metazoa > Chordata > Mammalia > Rodentia > Sciuridae > Marmota > Marmota marmota. Next base: position 430,385 of record NW_026000022.1, read on the forward strand.
GTTCAATAAATGCACATTTTTCTCTTTTTCCTTGAGGAAGGCACTTGTTTGTTCAGAGAAGTGGTTCGCTGACCCCCTTCTCAGAATGAGGAACCAGTAAGTGAAAGGCGAACTGTGTTGCACTGAGAACTCTCCTTCTGTTCCTGGCTCAGAAAAACCAGCTTCCAGGTTTACTGTTCTGTCAGGTCACCTCCCTAGCCGTATAATGTAGCCTCCTTTAACTCAGAAGGGACTCACTGTCTACACCAATGCCACTGGCTGTCAACTGATACTACTCTCCGTTTCTGTATCAGATTCTCTCTTCCTTATCCCCAAACATGACCTGCCTCACTGGCATTTTTTAGTCTCCTATAAACGTGTCTCTGAAATACTCCAGAGGTCTTAATCAATTCACAAGTGATGTGATGAAATATTCATCTTAATAAATAAAGAAAAATCAATCATCAATAGAAAAATAACCCTTAGAGTCCCATTTATCTTATCTTCAAATAAATGAAGCTTTGTCCACTTTCAAATTAGGGGGTACAGGTGTTCATCCCCCCGACCTGCCCCCAGTAACGCATTTCCTGAAGTTCAATGCAAATATCTCAGTGGACAGACCCTTAGAATATTGTCCTTTTCATTCTTTTTCTTCTCATGATGTCATACCTGGTGGAACTAAATGATAATTCAAGCTAGAATTTTACTGTATGATCCAACAGTTCTTAAAAGGGCTTGAATCAAGACTCAAACTCTCAAAACTGAGCATCAGAATTGCTCAGAGGGCCCCACCCCAGAGCAATCTGGGCTTCTAGCAGGTTCCTTGGTGATGCTGATACTGCTGGGAGGGGATTACCTCCAATTACCTCCATGAAGGCTGAAGAGAATGTTCCCCCATCTGTTTGAGGAAGTGCCTCTGCTTGATTCTGGCATACATCCAGGATCTGTCCTTTAATTGGGATTTTTTAAAACGGTGAAATAGAACGCAGTGGGGAAGGCAGGTGAGCAGAGCATTTCAAGGATTCCACTGTTGCTTCTTACACTCTGAACCCCCTTTACAACGAAGGGCTTTCTGTTAGACACTCCAAGGGGGCGGGGATGTGACACTGGGCCTCACCACCCTGTGCTGCTCTTGCTGTGCCAAGGAGGCCAGCTGAGGAAATGCGCAGCCACAGGGCCATGACACTTCCCAGATAACATCACCTACTCGATGGATACCAAACAAAAATATGCAACGAAAGGTGAGAAACATGAGTTAACTCAGGTTCCCTGCTGAGGCAAATTAAAACCACCTCACGCCCTAGAATTACTGTTACTACAAAAACATAAGACAGTAAAACAAAGGTGGGCAAGGACGCAGACAGGCAGGAATGTACCATGGTGTGGTCTCGGTGGGAAACTGTGTGGCAGTTCCTCAAGACACTGAAAAACAGAAGTCCCATTTGCTCCAACCATTCCACTTTGGGGTATATGTGTAACAGAAATTGAAAGCAGGGGCTTGAAGACATATTTAAATATACCCACGTTCATAGCAGCATTGTTCACGTAGCCGGAAGGCAGAAGCTAACATGTCCACAGGTGGTGCACACACAAGGACTTTTATTCAGCCTTAAAAAGGAGGAGCATTCTGACACATGCCCCAACTCTTGAGATTATTCAAAGTGAAATAAGCCAGACACAGGAAGAAAAATGCATGAAGTTCCTGGAGTAGCCAAGCTCAAGACCGAGAGTAGAACGGCACTCTTCTTGGGGAGAGGGAGGAATTGGCGGATTAGTGTTTAATGGGGATAGAGTTTCAGTTTGGGAAAATGAGAGTCCTGGAGATGGATGGTTATGATGGTTGTACAACAATCATTGTAATGAACTTAATGCCCCTAAACTCAAAGATTTTTTTTTTTTTTTTTGGTACTAGGAATTTGAACCCAGGAGCACTTTACCACTGAGCCACATCCCAGCCCTATTTTGTATTTTATTTAGAGACAGGGTCTCACTGAGTTGCTTAGTGCCTCACTAGCTTGCTGAGGCTGACTTAGAACTCGTAATCCTGCATAGCCTCCTGAGCAGCTGGGATTACAGGCGTGTGCCACAGTACCTGGGAGAGACTGTGAAAAAAAAATTTAAGTATGTTCTGTTATCATGAAAGAATTATTGATAAAGGTTGTGCTGATCTTAAAAGATTTGCAAAATTGTGATGGAAACATCAGGAAACCAAAGTCCCATGATGGGCGGGGACACTGTGTGCTTCCTGCTACAGAAGCCACCAGCAGCAGTGGCTGGTGGGCAGTCTGTGGCCAAAGGAGATGCTGAAGAAAACAGGAAGCACAGACTCCGAGCCATGCTTCCTAGGGAGGGCACAGCCGTGATAAGTCAAGCTCTGGTCTTGAGATCACCTGTGGCACTGGTGACTAGTTTCTGTTTTCCCTGGGGATCAGGGGACAGTAGGAAAACTGACCCCGGGCAATGCTCCCTAAGCTTTCTTAGCATCAAAGCCTCAGCTGGCTGATGGGCTGCATGTTCTTCTCTGAACCTCTCTTCTTTGCCTTTCAAAAATGTTGCAGTGACACTGATTGGCTCAGGCTGGGGTACTTACTGTGCCTGTTTGGAGTCACTGATGTTAACAAGATACTTTAGAGGCCATCTCTGTGAGACAAGCACTTTCCTACCACACGTCTTGAGATCAAAATGTAAACATTTCTTGTGAAATTTCTTCTATGAATGGCAAAGCAACTGTTTTCAAAGGACACTGGTAAAGCACAGGGCACAGATGCTAAGAAGCAGCCATGTGCACCCGTCCCCCAGATGCTAGCTGTGCTAGAAATGCTCCCCAAGGGCCACCAGGACCAAGGCCTCATGTTCCTTCACTGGAGACCAACATGGAGACTACAGTGGATGATGCTTCCCAGAACCACCTAATGAACCCAATCACTCACTCCAAACACACCCTCAGCAGGAAAACCCTAAAGACCCACCAGGTACACCTGCCGGGCCCTTTGCTCATCTCCCATTCTGTACTTCTCTGCATGTGTGTTAAAAAAAAAAAAAAAAAGGGCAGTTCAAAGAAACTCTAACCATTTCTTTGATTTCATCTCACTGCTAATCTAAGCAGACTGATCATCAAATTGCTAGGGAGCTAAGCCTTTAACCTCCTCTGTAAACCAAAGAACGATTTGAATCTATAAGACAAACATACAGAGTTTTCGGTAGCCATCGCTAAGAACTCAGACCAAACCACCAAAATCCTCAGAAGGTTTACACTGTAAGGGGTGGAGCAGGAGGAAGGGGCTGTGTTCTAGAGGCAGCGAAGGTCTGAAAACAGGAGATCCTGGGGACAGAAGCCCAGTGTGGCAGGAACACCTGTGAATGAAAATGACGAGGCACTGGAGCCTAGGTGGACCGCTGGAGCAACCAGGGGCCACGCTCTGCCACCAGCCATGTGTGGTGACGGGGATGATGGGCAACGCCCCAGAGCTAACTGCAACCATTCGGTGAGCCAGTTTACCCCTACTCACCTGAGGTCTGAGTTTCAGGAACACACTGCTGTCTGTTCTGTTTACTATATTTACTGCACCCACCCTCAATACAAGTAAAAGCAGAGTGAGTACTACAGGCTGAATACCCTCACTGGAATACTGAAGACCAGGAATTCCACATGTACAGATATCTGCACACACATAAGAAGAATCTTGGGCTGGGGATGTGGCTCAAGCTGTAACGCGCTCGCCTGGCATGCGCGGGGCCGCTGGGTTCAATCCTCAGCACCACATATAAAAATAAAGATGTTGTGTCCACCGAAAACTGAAAAATAAATACTAAAAAAATTCTCTCTATCCCCTCTGTCTCAAAGAAAAGAAAAAAAGAAAAAAGAAGAATCTTGGAGATGGAACACCAAATTCATTTCTGTTGCATATACACCCTAGACACAAAGCCTGGAGATAATTTTCACACACACACACACACATTTATGTATGTATTTTTTGGCACTGGCATTGAGACTTCAAGTGGTTATGTGAGGAAGGGCAAGGAACTTTTTCATTTGTCACCCTGTCACTGCTCAAAAATTATCAGACTTTGGATTTCTGGGTTAGGGATGTTTAACCTGGGTTTATTTCTTTTACATATAATAGAGCACAAATAAAACTCAATCCAAAAATTTTCATAGGAAAGGATGGTTTTAAGGTCAAAGTCTTCAAATTCTCAGGTGTATTCTGCATTACTAAAAGGCCAGTTCCTCTCTGCCTGCTCCTTACGTGTGATTTTAGTCCCAGTGTGTGAAGATGACAGGCAACTCCACCCAGGACTAGCATATCCAGGCCTCCGGAGAAAGACCACTGGCCCAGAAGAAACCACAAATAACATACTCATCAGGTTTGCCACTGATTACATCCGAAGAACTCACCATTAAGTGAGACTCATGGCTTCTTTAATAGGTGGTGTTTCAGTAGTGAGTACTGAAGAGCTAGTGGGACTGAGGGGCAGGGGTCTGTCTCTAAGGGTCTGGCTCACCTGAGCATCCAGTGAAGGAAACAGGCGATGAGCAGTGAACTCCTGAAAGAGTCCACACTAAATGATCTTACAGAGCCTTCCACTTTTAAGATTAAATGGGTTAAAAGTTAGAAAAGTAGAAAAATTCAGGCTTAAAACTTCTCTTTGGTATGGGCAAAAAGCCTGACGATTAAAAATAACTTGCTAGCCACACCACTTTGGAAAAGCAGTGTGGAGATTCCTCAGAAAACTTTGAATGGAACCAACATTTGACCCAGCTATCCCACTCCTCGGTCTATACCCAAAGGACTTAAAATCAGCACACTATAGTGACACAGCCACACCAATGTTTACAGCAGCTGAATACACAATAGCTAAACTGTGGAACCAACCTAGATGCCCTTCCATAGATGAATGGACAAAGAAACTAGTATATAGACACAATGGAATATTACTCAGCATTAAAAGAGAGTAAAATTATGGCATTTGCAGGTAAATGGATGGAGTTGGAGTATTATGCTAAGTGAAGTAAGCCAATCCCAAAAAACTAAAGGCTGAATGTTTTCTCTGATTAGTGGATGCTGATCTATGATGGGGGTGGGGGGCAAGGGAAGCATGGAGGAACTTTGGATTGGGCAAAGGGGAGGGTAGGGAGGAGTTATGAGGATAGGAAAGATGGTGGACTGAGATGTACATCATTACCCCAGGTACATGTATGATTGCACGAATGGTGCGTCTTTACACTGTGTACAACCAGAGAATTAAAATGTTGTGCTCCATTTGTGTACAATGAATTGAAATGCATTCCGCTGTCACGTACAACTAAGAAGAACAAATAAAAAAAATTTTTAAAAATAATAACTTGCTAGCCAGGTGCGGTGGCACACTCCTGTAAGCCCAGTGGCTTGGGAGGTTGAGACAGATGGATCATGAGTCCAAAACCAGCCTCAGCAACGGCAAGGTGCTAAGCAACTCAGTGAGCCCTAGCTATCTCTAACAATTAAACACAAAATTGGGCTGCGGATGTGGCTCAGTGGTTGATGCCCCTGAGTTCAATCTCCTGTACCCCTCTGCCCCCCCCCAAAACTTGGTATCTTTCAAACAAGAGAGATGCAAGATACGACAGGCACTGCTCACAGTAATCTGCTCTTCTTAACATTAACTCAGGTGTGAGGAAACACCTAGAGGTCCCAGTGCCAATTCCCAGGCCAGGGGGACTGATTAGTAGGTCACTGAAGGGCTTCACCCAATTGCATCTCATCTGCTGAGCTGGCCTGGGAGCAGCTTACACTTTGCTCTGGCAATTGAGCTCTTTCCAATTCTCCAAAAGAAAATATAGATGATAGTTTGTTTTCAAACTCAAAAGAGTAAAAAGAAAAGTTACAAGAAAAAACATTTCGGGAGATGAGTTCCACTCAACAAGAGCTAACAGTCCTACCCAAAATTAAACCTTAAGAAAGTTATAATTTTCACCTTTAAACATTTTTTAAACAATTCTTAGAAATGTAGTATTGTGCAGAAATTGTCTTTTAGTTAACTATTATAAACATGTATAAAACCATTAAGAATGTAAAATAGCAACCAGAGGTTTTCAAAATGTGGTCCCCAGACCTTAAAACTGCTATAAAAAAAGTATAAGCCATTGAGAATGTAAGTGTGGCCCTCAGACCAGCAGCAGTGTCACCACGGAAATGCATCCAAAATGCAAATTCTCGGGCCCAGACCTTCTGAATCAGGAATGCTGTAGGTGGGCCCTGGAAATCTGTTTTAACAAGCCTCCGAGGGATTCAGACACATACTACAGTGTGTGAATCACTGTTTATAGATGGATTATGAAACTGTGTTCAGCAATGATTTCCATAAGAAATCTTAAAACTAGAGCAAGAAACTCTTCTAATTCTTTTATTTCCTGGTCAAGTAATATTAAGAGGTTTAAATAATAAGAGGAACAAAAGGCCCATCTATTTTTTGTATGGACAATACATGTTACATTTTCCTAAGCAAGACAGTTTTTCTTTTCTGAAACAAACTTGTTGTGTGACCCCCCCACCCCCCAAAAAGGTATCTAAATACTTACTGTAGGCATGACACACACAAGGGAAAACCCACCTTCCTCAGGATGTCAAGTCTTACACAGGGACAGGACCTCCTAAACCTTCAGCTGAAGCTATTCAGCACATGACCTTGGTCAGCTCTGTACCTTTTCAGACCTCATCTTACATGTGACCTGTCACTTTCTCAACCACCTTTGCAAGGATGAGAGATGTAGTAACTGAGAAAACTAAATACAGCTCACACAGCTGGCCAGAAATCAAGTTTATTGTGAGTACAGCTTCCTAATGGTATCCAAAGAATCCATGTGGACATGTATGTAAGGTGAGTGTACGGGGCAGGGGGGATATCTGAATTTTCTAAATTCAAGAGGTTTAGTTCACAGGTAGAGGTCAGATAATTAAATTAAATCTGAGGAAGAAACAATATTTCATCCCCTTTAGCTGCTAAGGAGAAATGGTGGCTGGAGATGGGAGAGGAGAATCAGAGGAAAAGAGGCCGAAACGAATACTAGCTGGTAGGTGTGGAGGTTCAGGTTGGGAAGGAGTCCAGCAGGTGTGCTTGGTCCTTCATTCCTTGATGAATGCAATGAACCTTGCACCTTCCGGACACTGGATAGACAGCACAGATATGGCAAACTTCTTCCCTTGTTTTTTTCTGAAGTATGCACCTCTCTCCTCAAAAAGCAGACTTCTTAGTGCTCAGAGATGGCTATATTTTTGTTCTTCAGAGGAGAAAAATCGTAGCCACTTTAAAATGTTAAATGTCTTCAATCAAGGGTCTAGCTCCTGTATATTTGCAATCTCTCAGGAAACATTTGCAAATGATACACATCCTGAAGATGGGCTCCACCAAATTATGCTTTTCAGGGGTCAAGAAACACCCTTGAAAGGAAGTCCCTGGCCAAAGATTACAAGGAAGAAACAGGAAATGATATGTAGATATGTGCCTATGAGTTCTACAGGAAGTCTGAGCCCCTTAGACACCCTGTTGTCCCCACATACTTTGACAGGCAATTATGTCACATGATGAACCAGGCTGCAAAACATAGGCTACCCCTGAGAAGAGCTGAAATGACAGGAAAATAAAATAAAAGAGAGAGAGAGAGAGAGAGAGAAGGGAGGAGGGAGGAGGAGGGGAAGCAAAAGGAGGTAGTAGAAGACAGAAAATGAACAAGAGGGGATTTGTCTACTTGTCCAACAGGAAAGATCTTCCGCAGTTGCAGATGACCGCCGAGAACAGTCCTAGTTATAAACAAGAAATGCAGCAAAACTGGCCTATTCTGTCAGCAGTAAGGAAGCAACACGCCTTAGAGCCCCTGCAGCATCCCCTTGGCACGAGGCATGCATGCTAACAGCCGAAAGCAGGACGTGTTACAGCACGAATCATGAGGACAGGCTGACCTGCAGAACACAGGGAACTGCAGGCCAGGAAAGAGCTGCCCCATAGGCAGAGCTGATACAAGTCCCAGCGGAGCCTCGGCCCGTTCACAATCAGGGTGTGCTACCTCAGTTTCCTAAGGCAGAGGTAAAAAATCTGGGAAGGTGTCTATAAAAAGAGTTCGAACAAAATGTGAACAATCTGTACTTCCATTATTTAGATAAAGTTTGCTTGTTCTCTAAAAAATGTGAGATGGACAAGGCAGTGGGGTATATTCAAGTTCTGAGAAGGAACCTGGATAATACATGTCCCTCCTTATCAAAAAGGAATTTGTCCTGCAGTCGGATGGTGATGACTACCTGTATGCATTCCACAGAACAGCAACAGTCTCTCTGAGGCCCAGCAACCCTGGAGGACACTTTTCTCACCCACCCTCTTTCTCAAGACTTCCCTACGCACAAAGAACAGGGAAGGGGACCAGTGCTTCTGCACTGTGAGCTTTCTTTTGCTCCCCTCCCTTCCAAGAAGCCTCTTCAGACTCAGCTCAGGGATTTATGTTCTGACTCTGAGAAGCACTCTGGATGCAGCCCTTTACATTGGAATAGATTTTTGAGAATTTTCTTCTCTAAGTTTTTGCTCCACAGTTAGAAACACTGCTGTCCTTAATTTCCTGAAGGCCTTGAACATGATCTTAAGGGAGCCAGGCACAGAGCTTGCGTCGCGTGAGGACAATTTCATGTGATGTCTTGCCAGAAATGATAAACCATGGCAGCTTGATAAGCAAATCTCAGAGTTCAGATTTCAGATTTCAGAAGTAGTTCGACTTTCAGCCTGCCTGTCCAAGCACTTCTAAGGCCACAGCTGACCCTGCAGAGATGCTGACACCATAAACGGGTCTGATTTCCACCACCAGGATGCCCCTTCTGCTTCAAAGGACAGATCACAGTTGCTCCTCTCTCTGAAGGACTATGAACTGTTCTCAGATCAGTCCCAGGAGTTGTGGATGTGCACACACTATGGTATTAACCTATTCAGAGGATAATCATAGCTGAGTGTACACACGTACACACACACACACACACACCTTATGGCTTACATTTAAAAGAGGAAACCGAAGTCTGCTAGAACCAGTAAAACTCGAATACACTGGACACTATGCTCAAAACTCTTGTTTGGTGAGTCTTATTATATAGAAGGTATATTTAGAAAGATGTCTACAAAAGCAGTTAAGTCTTTCCATAAGTGCACACAAGTAGTCTCCCTTGTATGGTGAAAATGGTCTGGTCCTTCCAGGCAGGCCCACCCCAAACAAAAACCCCCAATCTGCTGCCTGTTGGAAGTGGATCTGCTGCCACTAGGCAGGTGGCTTCATCCATTAGGTTCCCTTCACACCCACAAAACTCATCTCAGTCAAGCACTGCAGTTTTCTTTTTGATTCAGCTTGTAAGTGCCTTAAAAGCTTTTCAGAGATGAGCTCGGTGCCACTGCCTGCAGCAGAGATGACCTTGGGATTATATGCTTTACAAAGAAAAACTAATCGACCAACTAAAGGCTTCTCCAGAAACCAGGTGCCTGTCATGCAGAGAACACTCTGAGTGCTTTGGACCCAGACAGCTCCAAACTAAGTCAATCACCAGGCCCTTTTTCATGAGCAGAATGGAAAACTGGTAGAGAAAAGCATGTCTGAGTCTCTAAAATAGAAAAAGGGGAAAAACAACTTTCATGAACTAAAACCCACTTTACTGACCCTCCCATCTCCAAGACAGCAAGTGGTTACCCGGGACAGATAGTACAGCGAACACAGGTTTACAAAAACTGTGAGTAGCGAACCTTATACCAAATCATATCCATTCTGCTTAATATGAAGCCTCAAACACCCTTTTCTATTTCAGGGACATTCACATGCTTTGAAAAGGGAATGGCTCACAGGAGTTTTACTGTGCAACCTACATAGAGCAGTCCTCCTCTGGTGGGGGCATTTTCCAAAACCTATGGATTCTTGAAATCTCGGGTGGTACTGAGGCCTGCTACGCCTGTTTTTTCCTATATGAGATAAAGTTTAACTTGTATATAACAGAGCTGAGATAAAGTTTAACTTGTATGTTAAGCATGGTAAGAGATTACTAACCAACAGTAATACTGATCAATTATAACAGTGCGCTATAATAAAAGTTAACTTAAGACTTATGAATAGTTTATTTCCAGAATTTTTTGGGAAGCATTTTCTGACCTCCGTGGACAGTGGGTAACTGAAACCGGGGATAAGGGTGACTACGGTACCTTTACTGTTTTCTCCTGGAGCTGCCCAGGCCGGGCAGAGCCTGCAGCGGAGGGCACTTACCGAGGACTCGCTGTCTCTAATGAGGAAGTCGCCCTCCACGCCCCGCTCGTTGAGGGCGCACTCAGCCTGGTGCCGCGTCACGTTGCCGTAGTACCATTCCCGGCCTGCGAAGCGCCCGCTGGACGAGGGCCCAGTGTAGCTGATCTGCGGGGCGTGCGAAGGGTGCAGGGCTGGCCCGTCATTGAGGACCACCACGTAGTTTTTGGGGACCAGGCCGACCTGACCCCGGGCGTTTTTGCATTTCCACCACTCTGGGTCGTTCTCGGGCTTCTCGATCACCTCCATGGTCTCTCCTTTATCAAAGTTGAGCTCCTCCTCGGTGACGGAGCTGAAGGGGTACAGCGTCTGCACCACGTGCAGCACCCGGGCACCCTGGCCGTTGCTCAGGGAGGCGCCCTTCCGAAGGCTCAGGAAGCTCGGGGACTCGGCGGCAGCCTCGTCTGCCTCCTCCAGCACATAGTTGGAGGGGAACCAGCCAATCTGCCCGTTGAAGCTGCCCCGCCACCAGCCGTCACTGCATTTCTCCATGACGGTGACGCGCGAGCCCTTTACCAGGGACAGCTCGTCCTCCCTCTCGGCCACGTAGGCGAACTTGACAAAGGCAGGGATGTTGAGGTCATAGATGCGGTCAGCGCCACTGCCATTGGAGGGGTATTCGGCGTCCGTGCTGGGCGTCGGCGATGCATCCCTGGCGCTCGGCTTCCTGCGGGTCTTGCCGAGGCCTGTGGAGACACAGCAAGGGCTCAGTGGGCACCAACTCCTACTCTACAGCCTCGGGTGCACCGCCCTGTGCCGGTACATCAGGAGGCAGCATATGGACTGTTGCAAATGACAAAGACCATCTGAAAAATAAAATGCTGACAGCTGCATGGTGAAGATGAGACTTAACTAGAACTGACCTACCCTTTACACATTAAAAAATGCGGGAGTACCTCTAACAAAAGATAACAATAAACACCCTGGAAAGCTTCGTTTAACTCTGAAAGGACTATTCAGTTTTACAGAAACCCTGGACTTGTCAGAGGGAAAAATAAGGTATAAATGTAGGCACAGATGAAACGTTTTCTGCATTCTTGTCAGGCAGGAAGTGGACTGAATGATCTAAATTTAAAGACCCATTCCAACTCTACCTGGGTCAAGTCTCAGTCCGCAGAACTTGCAGTCTCTAGCCTGCATCCCCTCCTCTCCACTCCTGGGCCAATCTGTCTTCCCAGGCTGCCTGGTGGCATGCTGGCCCTTCTGAGCAGACACCCAGAGACTTCTTTTATTCCCCTTCTATACTTTGTCTTCTCTCAAAACAGTGGCCTAGTTTCCCAGTGTTGAGTTGAATTAGAAAAAATTAGCTGATGTGTTAAATTGGAAGCAGAATTTTTCATACTGTGGTTCAAAGCCCACAGGTGGGTCACTGAATTTTTGACTGAATGGGTTGCAACCAGCTTGCAGGTATATACTGGGTTTAAGGGAATAAAACAGAAAATCTCCAAGTGCATCAAAAATAGGACAAGGTTGGTTTCCTTAGCCACATGTGTGAATCAGTGTCAACTTGCAATGAGAAACATATTCCTTTCTGTGAGGAAAAAAGTGTGAAAAGCCCGAGGGAAAAAATGTTTTAAACTAATCAAAATGCACAGAATTCCAGAACATTCTAGGGGAAGAAAGCATAGTGGTCCCTGGAGCTGGGGACAAACCATAAACCCAGGGAGGGCTGGCCTTGTGTCTCAGCTTTTCCTGAGATATGGCTGCAGGCTCACCAGTCCTGTTCAACCCTTAGTCAAGGTATAGGTTTTGATGGTATGGAAACTACAGGCATTTAAGGTTACCTTTTTCCCTCCAAAATGTTACCAAAGGATTTTAATGGGTAGCTTATCTCCCTCTCCTTTTATTCCTTAGCCTGAAGTAAAGACAGGCTGTTCTTAAGGACTAATTTTCCTTCCACCACATTGCTGGGGCAGGAGGTCAAAAAAGTTAAAAGTTGTCTAGTGAGCATCCTCAGCTGTGCAGACTGGGGCTGCTGCCCCAATAGCAGGCAGCCCAGGCCTGAGATCCTGCAGCCCTGGACACAAGCCCAGCTCAGAGCCCGGAGGCATGTGGGAAGACATGGTCACTCACATGGGATTTAAAGTAAATACACCAATTCATTTGAACTAATGGGTGTTTGCTGCTTCACAGACAGTAAAGGGTGAGCAACTCTAATGCAACAATCTGAAACCCAAAGTGCTCCAAATTCTGAAGCTTAGCATCAATAACATGCCACAAGCAGAAAATTCCTCACCTGACCTCATGTGATGGGTCAGTAAAAATGCACACACTAAAAAATATCGTATAAAATGTTCTCCAGGTCATGGTATAAGTTGTACATAAAGTACAAATAAATTGTGTGTTTAGTCCTATCTGCAAGATATCTCATTATGTAGATACAAATATTCCAAAATCCAAAATAAATCCTAAATCCAAAACACTTTTGGTCCCAAGAATTTCAGATATGGAATACTTAAATTTCTGCCCAGAAGACAGCACTGCCAGAAGCTCATCAAACAGGAAATAAAGACCCTCACCAAAGAGCAGGCTGAAAGAGCATGACCAAGCAGAGCAGCATATAACTTTTATAGATATCAAAAATGTCAAGAAATAACATTTAGAGCCAGAAACAGTGGGCCATCCCTGTAATCCCAGCTACTTGGAGGGGCTGAGGCAGAAGAGTCACAAGTTTGAGTCTAGCCACAGCAACTTAGCAAGACCCTATCTCAGAATAAAATAAAAAGGGAGGAGGGTGTAGCTCAGTGGTAAAGCACCCCTGGGTTCAATCCCCCAAGCACTGCAAAGAAAAAAATAAATAGGAATATTATTTTAATAAATTTTGTCAAATGTGTGACTCATAAAAATGACTGGAGGAAAGTCTTGAGAGAACAAGTTTCAGAGTACACATCAGGACAGAAAGATAGAGGAGCCCGGACAAGGAGAAAAAAACAATACAGACACTGGCCAGTGCAGTACGTCTTTGAAGATACTTCAAAATTGACTTGTTGATTATGCTACTTCACTGCTTTGTTTCAAATCAAAATAATTTAATTTGGCCACTGGTGACTCTGAATGAAGACAGTCATACTTCCTGCCCTCCTAGAGCTCATGAAGACTAGAACACTCTACATATCAAACATGTGAAGCAAAAACCTGTCTGGCTCCAATGTGACCTTACAGTCTTTGAGCCCCTTTTAAGGTAACTGGAATGACTGCCAGCGCAGCCCTGGAAAGAATCCTGAGGCCAACACGTAGCAGTTGTGTGCTCTTGATCAGATTACTTATTAAACCTCTGCCTTTGTTTCCTTAACTCTAAAAAGGGGACAGCAATGGTCCTGCTGTCTTAGTCTGCTTGGGCCGCCATAACAAAGTGCCACACTCTGGGCAGCTCACTGTTCTGGAAGCTAAACATCCAAGATCAAGGTGCTGGAAGGATTGGTTTCTTCTCTCCTTGGATGGTAGAGTGCATCCTCACAGGGTCGTCCCTATGCATGTGACTGAGTCCTCATCTTTTCTTATAGACCAGTCACAATGGATTAGAGCCTACCTTAATGATCTTGACTCAATTACCCCTTTTAAAGTCCCTGTCTCTACAGCCACATTCCAAAGTACTGGGGATTAGGATTTCAACACGTGAATCTCGGGGAGGGGGTATACAATTCAGCCCATCACAGGTATCTAAGTTCTAAGGATGTACATGAAACACACGAACTATTCTATTAAAATAATATTATTATCTGTACTAACAAGTTGGAACTTTGAATCTCTTTTTTTTCTCAGAACAATATTGCACCAAAAGACAGCCCAAGTTCTCTTTACAGACTCTGGGCCATGATCGCATTGGTGCCAGATGGCCACCAAGATAGAAGGCATTCCTGCCAGGCGTTTGGCACATGGAATCGGACATTCTCCCATGGCAGGATGCCATATGTAGCTACTGGTGCAGTGAAATTCAAGAGGCAGCAGCTGTCTGGGGATAGAAATTGACATTATCTGAGTCCTCACGACAGTCCTGGGATGAGGTCATTTTCTGTAGATGAGAAAACTGAGGCTGAAAGAGGTCAGGGAACCAGCTGAATGCACCAGCCAATAAAGAGATACAGACCCGTGTACCCAATAATGAGCCTATTTAATCCATAATAGTCAAGATGCACAGCTGTCGGAGCTGGTGTATAGCATGTTTTCTATAGAAAATGCTCCCAAGACTGTGAATTGGAGTGTCAAGGTCCTGTCCCCCTCCATAACCACTTCCCTGCCCAAGCAGAGATGTTTCCTCTGATTCTGGGAAACAAAAGAGTCCCTGTGTCCCCAGGTGGGAGTGAGCTGAGATTCAGTATTTGGAATAAGAGATGTGTGTGAGTCACAGGTGGGAGCCCTGGAATAGCAGGGAGGCCTCCTGGGAGGGGCTGGAGGGGTGGGTGCTGGGTGGGCAGTGTGTGAGTGGGGCAAAGTCTTGGGCTACTGAGAAAAGGAATCCCTTTTTTTCTTGCAGTCTTCTCCTTACCCTAATCCTGCCCAATGGCCAGAGCCAGGGTCATCTGGAACAGAAGGGACCAGACCCTTCATGCTGGCAAAGCAAGATGTAGTTTGCTCCACCCTCCCCACTGCTGAGGATGCTGGAGGAACACAACAAAGCAGCTTCCTGGGGGAGGAAGTGGCAGAGGTGGTTGAGCAATGACCCAGGGACAAGAGGAGAAAGGCGAATACTCCAATAGTGAGGGTGGCCTTCCTTTCTGTATGATGATAACTGTGTAAACTGCAAGATGAGCGGCAGGCCAGCCTGCAAGCGCATGACCTATGTGGGACCAGGCTACGGGGGCTCGGTGACTCCCTGTCACTCTTCTTCACCTGGAGCTGGAACTTAGCCTGCCTGTGTGTCTTATAGACGGGGACAGTGCTGCTGACCATGTGAACATGGGGGAGTAAAATTCAGCCCAGCACTAGACCTGAGTCCCTGGACTGCACCCAGGGGCCTAGGCGCCAGTGAATGGCTCTAATTTGAAGGCAAACCTGTGACCTTGAAGGTAAAGAGGGAGCATGGGAATTCCACTGTTTCTTCACTTTCTCTCTTGTGTTTTTCCTGAGCATCTGCTTCACCTCTGTTCTTTCACTGAAATCCTATCATTTACTTCTTCTAGTTGTAATGGAAGCACAATTCGAACTCCAATGTGGTTTTCATTTTAACAAGGTACCATGACATTTTTCCTCCCTCAATTTGATATATGTGCTCAACAAGAGAGGCAAGCCCTCACACCCAATCCTCACTCAGTCCACGCTTACCGACCAGAACACACCAAAAGTAACCCCAATGTGGCCTCATGAGAGCTTCTAACCAGCCTTTATGTACACTTCATGTGAGGAGAACAAGTGCATCCCAGGGCTGTCTGTAGCAAACTGCCTACTTTGGGCCCAATGATGAGTTCCTGATGCAGCCTTGGCCCAGGATGGATGGACCACAAACATGTGCTTCAGGCAGAACCACTGTCTCTGTACGTGAGCCCTCGCCCAAGAGAACACCCAGATAGCCCAATGCCTGCCATCTGTGTACTTACCCAGGCGTGGGGTACACTAATGTTCTAGCCAGACATTAGGTGAGAATTAAAAGGATATGTTCTTCTTTCAAGTCTCACTTTGGCCAGAAAATCCCACTGTACAGAATTCACCAGTATGTGAGCATTTGGTTGGGGGTGTCCCTGCAACATGCTTTAGTAAATTGTATTATGGATGAGAATGTCTAGAATGTGACCGTTATCAAATCTTCCTAATTGCCGGCAAGCTGTGTGTAGGTCAGGAGAAGTGACATTTTATTTTTTCAAAGTAATGACTTTATATATGGCTTGCTCAATAATGTATAAGCCACAACACCTCTGCATGAAAAAAGAACAAAGAAAGAATGGATATCACTGTGAAAAAACAAAACAGAAAATAGCAAGATTCTGTTTCCTGGGGCATGTGCTCTACAGCGAGCAGGATTTTAATGCCTACATTAAAGATTAGGCTCAGACACAACCTCAATCTCCTTAAACTGATCATCATAAAATTACAGTGTTGGGCTGGGAGTGCAGCTCAGTGGTAAGAGTGCTTTATAACATGCGTGAAATCAGGGGTTTAATCCTTAGAACCAAATTTTTTTTTTAAAAAAACTAGAGTGTTTAAGATGGAGAAGAAATTCCACTGTGTTACCCTGATCTGTTCAGGCGGCTCTACACCACAGAGTGGGTGGCCTATAAAAAACCGGAAGTTTTCCCCCAGTTCTGGAGGCTGGGGGGTCTAAGATCAAGGTCCTGACAGATTTGGTGTCTGGTGAGGGCCCCTTCCTGTGACCTCACATGGTGAAGGGGGAGAGAGTCTTTCTGGAGCCTCTTTGTGAGGGTTCCACTCTCAATGACTAATAGTCTTCCAAAGGCTTTACCTCCTAATATCACCACATTGGTGGTTTAGATTTCAACATGTGAATCCGGGGGACACAAAAACATGCAGACCAGAGCAGCTTGGCTAGAGCTTTCCAGGCTGCTGCTGTGGAGACTGGGCACTGGGGTCTCAGGTATGTATTGCCAGGAGATCCGGTACCCACATTTCTTCACCTCAAGCAGTTGCAATGGTGTTTGCATGCAGGATCCTGGGTGGGAAGGTGATCAACCAAGTGCTCTGCAGATGAGACAGGTGACAAAGCCTTAGAAGGGCCAGCCTGAGCAAAGTAGCTGACTAAGATGAGTGGGGTTTGTGGCCAGGGAAGGGTGTGATCAAGCTGCTTAACACATCCACCACTGAAGCCATCACACACAAGACCAGCCTCAATTTGTGCAATGACTTTATCCATGTTTAATACTATTACTATTACTAATAAAATAATGTGCACTACAGGAATGATATTTCTTGCTCTACGAGCAGACAGATGGCAGCATTTTAAGTGGCAAGTAGTGGAGATGCATTAAAAGGTAAACTACACTATACTGCTTTTGTGATGATTTTTCTGGCATTGGGCTATTAGATCTTTGATCCTGAGTTACATTTTTTATTGACAATAATAAGTACATTTTAACTTTGCCGAATAAAATTACATACATTAAAGATTGAGTTCTAATAAAAGCTTGAACATGTCATACATTATTAATGTTAGCAATTTTAAAGTCAAAATCTTTTATATACTCCTCCGAAGATGAAGGGATGTTATAACAGACGCCTTTAAAACCTGCTCTGTCATCTTCCAGCTGGAGTTCTGGAGATTCAAGATAAAACATCAAATGAATTTGATAGTTCGGAAATATATTCAAGCCAATTCATTTAGACAAAGTGCACTCAGGTTTTAAGAGCTCTATAGCAAAATCATTTAACTTCCGCTACTAATCAGATCTGTAATGTCAACCAGGTTTAACTAGAAACTTACTTGTTCTTAATATACTATTTATATTGAGTTATGATTAGAGGTTGATCTGTGGGGATTTCCTCCCTTCAGGGTAAGGACTTACTTGTAAAGCCAACCAATAATAATAATAATAACAATAATAATAATGATAATAATAGTTGTTATTATTATTATTATTATTATTATTATTATTATTATTAGTTCTACAGTGCTGGGATTGAACCCCAAACCTTGTGCATGCAAGGCAAGCACTCTACCAACTGAGCTATATTCCTAACCCCCCAACCCCAAATTATAAAAAGCCTTTATTATCAAATGCCAAGAAGATTTGACTAAGATACAAAGTGACCAAAGCAAATTTTCACATAAGTGTTAGGATATACTCAATGTTTGGCTTCTAATAGCCTTTCGTGTTGATTTGTGTATAGTTTTCCAGGTATGCTAGTAAGATCAGTTTCCACTTATTTAGAGAGTATCCAGTCTAAAAATTCATCATTAAAATATGAGAATTAGTAAAAAGACAAAACTCAAATTTACTAAACACTTGGGGACTTTTAGACAGGGTGACCATGTCAGATTATTGCAGTGATTCTGCTGCTTTACTCTGGCCAGCACCCTTCATTGCTTCTCTTGTTAAACAAAACTCATCTCTTCCAAGGGTCTTGTTCCACCTGGCTTACCATCCACATGTGCCTTTTCCACCCCTGCTGGGCCCAGAGATACCCAAGACTCCTGTGAGGTCCCAGCACTCTTGGGACCATGCCACAGTCAAGGGGAAAATACTGTCCCCTGGAGGCCATGTCAAGAAAGACTAGGGGCGGGGGTGGGAGGCTGCTAGGGTTGTGATTCAGCGGTAGAGTGCATGCCTAGCACGTGTGAGACCCTGGGTTCAATCCTCAGTACCACATAGAAATAAATTAAATAAAGGTATTGTGTCCAACTACAGCCAAAAACATAAATATTAAAAAAAAAATGAAAAAACAAAAAAAGAAAAGAAAGAATGACAGGGCAGATGTGAGCAGAATAAAGCCCGAGAAAAACAGGACCCACACTATGAACAGACCCCCCTGAATCCAAAACATTTCCAATGATGTGAGCTTACTTTAATTTTTTTTTTCTTTAGCTACATTTGGCTAACTTTTGGCCCCTCAACTAAGAGCCCTTAAAAAATAAATCTACCCCTCACACACCCTCACTTTCTTCCCTGCCATCTTCCTAAAGGTCCAGCCTTTTGACTCCCACTTGAAAAGGGGTTTTCTATGGGTAAGTTGAAAAGGGCATGGCACTTGTTTTGGGCTACCCAGCTTGGGTGAGGGAGTGAGGGTGAGTGGCAGCAGGATGGGATGATGCTCACTCATGGAATCCATGAGCTGAGGGCATGGATGGGGCACGTGTTTCCTAGGCTCAGAGGATCTTGGGTGTAAAGGATTTACTGCAAGGGCTGTCTTGTGATGCTGAGTGGCCCCAGTCACCAGGCCTCACCCACCCATGCAGTCCAACTCTAGTGTCTTGTGATTCTCAGGTCTGGCTGCAGATGGGCACCAATGAATTCACCATGGCCAGTAGCTTAGGTACCAGCTGTCAGAGAAATGCCAACAGTGCCTCAAGAAAGTGGGACAGGCTCTTTGATACAAACTAATTTCAAACAAAGTCAAATTCAAGTCAAAATGGACTCACAAACAAAAGCTATCAATTTCTTCTGTCACAGAAATGCTCAAGGATGTCACTAACTGCTTGCTTACAAGGCAGTGGGAAGAGGGATGTGGAAGGAAAAGGATGCTTTCCTGGCAATCAGGCCAGGATACCAGATACATCTGGCCTGGCTCAACTCATCTGCAGCCGTCACTGGGGGTAGGCAGAGGACACTCAGATGCTCAGTGTTTGCACCCTGAAAAGAACATTCTGACTGTAGTCACTGCCCAAATAATATGAGCTTAGGCAAGAGACAAGGGGACAAGTTCACTTTTTCTGAGGTTTCCGCAAACTATCAGAGTCTTTCTTAATAATGAATGGCACTTGAGGGGCAAACTCTGTCTGACTATAGCTGACCTCCCATGCCTTCTGAAGCACTGTGCTAGATACAGCCAAGAATTCAAGGAGACTCCAAGCTGTGCCTTTCCTCTTCCTTTCTTCCCTATGCTCTTAAGAATGACCTATTTGTTCATTTATTGCACTGAGTCTTAGATAAATCTTGAAGAAAATGGCCCCCTAACCCTACAAACCTCATGCACTAGTGCAAGAAAGTCCTTTTCACACACACCCAATTTCCAGGTGACCAACTGTAACAAGTGTAATAAGGAAAAGAGGTCTGGCAGGTCCTCGAAGCATGTGAATTTTGAGTCTGCAGAATGCAGAGGAGCCTGATGAGGACAGAAGTGCACATGGCAGAGAAGGTAGCTGTGGTGCTATGAGCAGGACTTGGAGATGCTCCAAAATATAAGGGAGGCCCCAGGGTGCCGTGTGGAGATTGAGAGCATAGGACACAGACTGGGCTGGCAAGGGCAGAAGCATGGGAAGCTGGCTCCAGAGGCAGCTTAGAAACTGCAGAGAGGAGACCAGGCACAGCAGGAGCAAGAGAGTCCAGATGAGGCTGGTAAAACCAAAACAAAAGCCTGTCCATCAACATTCTCTTCCAAGTGTCCTGCTAGCAGGAGCTACTCTCTACCTGGCACTGTGGACTCGCCAATAGAAACGGATATGCTTAAAGGAGAAACTATAAACTCCAAACCACTGCAGACCCAGAGTACCAAGTGCACCCCACCACCCTCCTGGGTCTTCAATGTCTCTTTGGGCACCAACTTCACACACAAAATCCTGATGATCCTCCAATCCTCACCTTATGGTCGCTAAGGACCACAGAGTCTCATCCACACTTTCTTAAGTCTGAACAGCAAGAGGGGAGAGTAAACTCTTTGATAGTCAGAATGTGCTACAAACAAAGGAGATGACGAGTTGGGTAAGAACTTGGCCCAGTAACTTTTGTTCCCCCAGTAAGTTAATTCCAGCTTTTACAAATGAAAACCAACCATGTTTTCCAGATGCAGAATGGATTCCCATCTCCCTGAGTAGATGGCAGGTGGCACAGCTGTGGGGAAGTGCCCTGGGTACATGAGCAGGGAGACAGTGTCTTGAGGAAAGCACAGGTCTTTCTTCCACAGCAAAGGAGAGTTCACCCGGCAACCTGCTGAGCATCCAGACCTATAAATAGCACTAAACTGAGTTATGGGATGCCCCTTGAGGGACTGACCTCATATAAAGGTCATTCTCCCACGGGCCCTTGCAGTAGCCGCCTCACTTCACTGTGTGTCTCTCCTCCCACAAGATCACCTGTTGTCACTGTTGTGGCCTCAGGGCCCAGCAGGGAACAGGCTTCAATAAATGCCTGCTCAATTAATGAACTCCACTTCCAGTCTCATCACTGTGATCTCACACACATTCACCAGTCTTTCCACACTGGTGTGTAACAATAGTAGCCATAGCATTAATAGGTAGATCATCACCTCCTGCACACAACACACGAACCTCCCCCTGCAACTATTTCTTCTAGACCCTACTGCCTGCTGGTGAGGGTGGGAAGGTGCTGGGCTGTCTGATGGCTCCACGGTACACTAATACCCAATCCATCTCCATGTTCTCCATTCTCCACTTCAGCTAGAGATTTACTTTTATTATTTCAAGGTATATGCACCCTACAGTGAAACATCCTAGTGACTGCCATTATCCCCAAGTTCAGGGAGAGGGTACCAAAGGCCAAGAGAAGACACCTTTCCCAACAGGTAGACACATCTAGAGACAGAGGTATTGGGGCAAAGGCCTACCCAGGGCCCCACCCTCATCACCATGACACAGGGTCCCCATGTCCAAGTCTCATAATATGAATTTCCATCCTTGGTGATAAGAAATCTCATTTCTTTGTGAGCAGACAGACAAATAATATGACTGAATATTTAAGATTGAAAACAAACAAAAAAATGGTTTAGAAATGTTAAGATTTTTCTCACAAATGTGAAAGTCAAACAGTAACACAGATGCCAAGGAAAATAACTTAAAAGTTTTTTGCATTATAATTTTTAATTAAAAATACATATTTAGTACCTCTCAACACATATACTGGATCCAGGAGCATGAGCATTTTTGAATATGCAAAAGGGTGTACAAGACGTGACACGGATTAGATGTGACATTCTGAAGCATGACTTCAAGTGTCAATCCACCAGCAAAAGTTTAGCACGCATGCAATTTTTCAAGACCACACCTGCTATATAAAGTGAAGTGCGACAAATATAAACAAGTACAGGGACAGCACGTTCATGGCGGAAGAGGCAGGTGGCAATGGCTGGCAAAAACCCAGCTGAACTGTACTTCAGCTGACTTTCTCAGACCCCGCTGGGAACCTGGCTTCCACGCCCTGCAGTTCCTGACCTCTGGAATGCTACAGCATCTCTCTTTATACACTTGTCTTCCCTAACACAGGATGTGGGCAGCAGTGTGGCGTTGTCAGGAGGGAGTGACAGCTGAGGAAAGTACTTAGACCAGTGAATGGCATACAGCAGGAACACAAATGACAGCTGCCACTGTCAGCAATAGATCAGCTAACTGTTACGGTAAGGGCAGAGGAGGATCCAGTGGAAGACAGAATAGGTGGGCTTTCTCTTTTTGGGGGGTTGGGTGGATGGGTACTGGGGATTGAACCGGGCACCTAAATACTGAGCTACATCCCCAGCCCCTTTTCCATATTTCATTTAGAGACAAGGTTTTGCTAAGTTGCTTAGTGCTTTGCTAAGTTGCTGAGGCTGGCTTTGAACTTCCGATTCTCCTGTCTCAGCCTCCCCAGCCACTGGGTATATAGGTGTGCACCACCGTGCCTGGTGACATGGGCTTTATTGACAGAGGTGTGTATGCATTTGTTTTGTCCTTAAAATGCTCCTTGGAGACAGGTCTCACCTCCTCCTGATCTTGGAGTCAGGGGTAGCTAAGATACAAGGCTGTCTGTGAATGTCACAGAGCGAATGCTCAGTCAACACAACACAGGTCTTAGTGGAGGGAATAAACCAGTCCAATTGCCCAAGCAAAGGTGGGCAGGAGAGCTTGATGGCTCTCTTGCTGCTTTGGATTAGGTGGACAAAGGTGACAGATGCCAAGTCCTCTGGAACTCCTGGGGCTTCCTACCTGCTGCTTTGATGCACCTGGGCTCCTGCCTCAAAGCTCTGGTGGCCTGTGGTGGACCGTGTCCAGCCTGGGGCATGAAGGGCCTGCTCCTGGCTTTGCTGTGACTGACTGCAGCACTGGCCTAGGCCAACTGCCTGACTTCCACAGAAAAGCACTGGAGGGGACGACTGCAGGGCCTGTTCCAGAATCCAACAGATTGTGCAGACCACTGAATAGACTTCACTTTTAAAACCTGACTATGTATACTCGAAAGAAAAAAAAAAACACCACAAGGGAATCAAGTGGTCCTTCAGGGCATCACATAGCCAACTTCTGCCACTACTGAGTTTTTCTTATCAGCACACCCGGCTACACATTACAGATGTGATCAACTTGAATTAGTAACGACTAATTGACAATGACCGCATGTTTACTATTATTTGTGCTCTAATTACAAATGCCCACTTGTAAATTTTATAAGCTGACCAATCAACTGCTATCTAGGTCCCTTAAAATGGAAGGAATTAAAGGCCATATGTTAAGCAAGATATGACAAACTCAGGAGGTCAAGAGTCACGTGTCTTCTCTCAGGTATGCAAGCTAGAGGGGAAAAGGAAAAGGAGGAGGTGGCGGCGGGGATCTCATGAAAATCAAAGGGAGATCAGTAGAGGAAAGAGACCCGGGATGAATGTGGGGAGGGAGGGGGTGTGCTGGGGAACGACTGGCCAAATTATATTATTATATAGTGTGCACGTATAAATATGTAACAACAAATCCCATCATCATGTATAACTATAATGCACCAATAAAAAAATGTGGAAAGAGGAAAAAAAATACAAATACAAAAGCAAGCAAGATTCTTGCAAACAGCCTGCCTGCTTCCTTGAAGAAAACGCAGGTGGCTTCAAACCTCAAAACCTCACAAGGAGCTGCCCTCCACGTGGCTTCAAAGGCAGGGAGAACACAGGACAGCCTGGGTGCATTCACACAACCCCTGAATTCAAAAGCAGAGAAGGAGCAGCTAAAGCATCTTGGAGAAACAAACTTCTGGACACAAGGTGACACTTGAGAACATACAGGATGACATGGAGAACAACTCCCAGCCCCACCTACTCAGGCCAAAGTCCATCCAGCCCTTCCCCATGTGGGCCAACAGGAATCCTTGAATGCCCCCTGCACTCCCCTACAGAGAGCAGTGTGAGCACAAGGCAGGGGACTGAACAGGACAAGGGCCACCAGCATGAGCTGGGTGAGGCCTGGCTCCAATGCGAGGGTCTCCAGGGTCTCCTAGTTATCACTGAGCACTATGCCAGTCAACAATGCCCCTCAGAAGCCTTATGTCTGGAACAGACATTAAAACGGAGTAAAGGAACATTTTAGATATATGGACAAAACCTAGCCCAGTTGGACCTGGACCAGTTGGTTTTGTGCAGTACAATCCTGTTTATCTATGAAATGCAGCTAACATATCAGCTGGACCTATTTCCTGAATGCAGAGTGACTCTTCTGTTATTTAAAGATGTAAAAAATGCTGGAGACTTGAGGAAAAAGGCCATGGAAGGCACCATTAATGGTGCACTGATAAATCCTTCAGTGATTGTTGATCCTTTTCAGATACTTGTGGCAGCAAATAGAGCAGTTCACCTCTACAAACTGGGAAAAATGAAGAACTCTGTTTACTGAAATTATTTTCAACCTTTCCCCAAACAACACTATTTCAGAGGCTTTGAAAAAATTTGGTATCTCAGCAGATAATACTTCAATTTTAATTGTTTACGTTGAAGAGGGAGAAAAACAAGTAAATAAAAAATACCTAATATTTCAAGTAGAAGGTCACCAGATTTCTCTGAAAAATCTTTCTGAAATAACGAATATTTCTGAAGTCAAAAAGATATATAAAGTGTCTTCAGAAGAAAAAAAGATTGGGACATTATTGGGTGGTATCATTAGTAGAATGTCAACAAAAGATGTTTTATAAAATGTTAGAAATATTAACAGAAGGGGCTGGGATGTGGCTCAAGCCGTATCGCGCTCGCCTGGCGTGCATGCGGCCCGGGTTCGATCCTCAGCACCACATACAAACAAAGATGTTGTGTCTGCCGAAAGCTAATAAATAAGTATTAAAAAAAATTTAAAAAAAAAAAAAAGAAATATTAACAGAAATTTTCAGCTTTAAAGAAAGCATTGATTTTTCTTTCCTGATTATAAAATTAAAATATGTTCATAATGGAAAAAAAAATTTTTTTTGAACCTAGGACCTTGTGAATGCTGGGCAAGTGCTCCACTACTGAGCTATCCTTCTAGCCCTATAATTTTTTTTTTTTTTAATCACAGAATGAGCTTTAAAAAAAAAAACCCTCATAATCCTATCAGTTTTACTAATACTGTTACTATTCTTGTTGTCTTCTAGTCTTCTATTTGTATTCAAACATTTTATTTTTTATATAATGGAAATAAAAATTGACAACACTTAAAAAAAAAATGAACAAAACCTAAAAAGGTGGTAGCGGGGTGCCATATGGGGAAACAGAAACATGTTAAGAAGATTTCACCGGCACTCCCAGGCTGAACTTTTGGTGTAAAATCCTGAATTCTAAAATCTGAGTAACTCTTTAGTGAGGAAGGGCATTCTTTTGTTCTTTAAAAAGCTGAAGAAGACTGAGATGATAAGAAGCGATCGATCAAGATGCTAGTCATTGGGAAATATAGTCATCCCACAGTATCCTCAGAGGATGGTTCTGGGATTTCCCCCATGGACACCAAATCCTAGGATGCTCAAGGCCCCTATATAATAGGGCCTGGTGTTTGAAAAGATGGCTTTTGATACCTAATTCGATATTAAGTGCTGTGTCAATAATTGTTATACTCTGTTGTTTAGGGCATCATGCCATGAGAAAAAGAAGCAATTTTTTTCCAGACTCTTTTCAGTACAGAAGCAATTTTTTTCCAGACTCTTTTCAATCTTCTTGCAGTTGCTGGAATCCATAGGTGTGAGATCTGCTGGCACGTGGGCCCACTGTACTTGATTTGACCTTCTGCCCTTGTCAGGATACCAGGGGTTATCACCCGGACTAGTGCCCACTGGCACTACTGGACACACAAGTTTGGGTTTCACACACCCCACAATCAACCCCACACCTGCTTCTCATGGTTTTATAAGGTATGGACTCCCACCCGGGCCCCCACTTCTCACAGTCTCTTCTGGCTTTTTTGCCCCATTAGTAATTTCTTTCAAAACAATCTGTCTCTATTTTCTCTCTAATTATCCACCCACTAATCTGTTGTGAGTTGTTTTACATTTTTGGTTTTAAATACTTGAAAGCTTATTATATACAAAAACAAATTCGGGTTTATTTTGGGTGGCTGGCACAAGGCCACTATTGAAGTTTCCATAGTGTTCTGCAATACACGTGACAGCCCGTTTCTACTGTGAACAATCTCACAAGACAGAATGGTAATGAACTCTAAATTATGATACAGTATATTTAATTCATGTTCACACAATGGTAGATTATGCAATAGAAAGGGAAAAAGTAAACCTGAGGTGTTAAGTGCAACTCTGAGAAGCCAGAGTCCCTGTCTTCATGTGCTGAAGAGACAATAAAACAATCTTCAGGAGAAGCTGAACATCTGACACAGAATTAAGATACTGGAATTTTTTCTTCCATAAATACAAACTTTTCAAGGAGAAGAGTTGGCTTCCCAGCAAGTGCCAGGATCAAGCATCCTGTAAAAATCCAGGTATTCTCTGGACTAACTACAGTAACTGTCAATATTGATAACAGTCATCTGTAATGTGGTCCAGCCGATATACGTGCCCATACACTGGGAAAACAGACACAAATGTTAACTGCACTAATTTCTTTTTTTGGGGGGGTACCAGGGATTGAACTCAGGGGCACTCCACCACTGAGCCACATCCCAGCCCTATTTTGTATTTTATCTAGAGACAGGGTCTCACTGAGTTGCTCAGTGCCTCGCCATTGGTGAGCCTGGCTTTGTACTCATGATCCTTCTGCCTCCCAAGATTACAGGCATGTGTGATTGTACCCGGCTAACTGCATTTATTTCTGAGTGATGAGGTTACAAGAGATTCACTTTCTTTTTTATGCTTTTCCATATATTCCAATTTTTTTTTGCAAGTATGTCTGTCTTTAAGGCAAGGGACACCTGATAGTTTTGTAAAACAAAGGCATTTCAAAGACTATGATCCTGGGAAATGCCTGTTTGCAAAAACTTATATCATGAAAAGAAGTCAAGAAGGGCAAAGATGGCTGAGATACTAGGTGTGCACCATCGGTACACACGTGTCTTGAACTGCCTGGATCCAAATCCGATCATGAAAAAGGAGGTGTGTCCCTGGGACACCCAGCTTCTGAGTCATCTGAATGAATGGCCCCTGCTCACCTCAGCAATAAAGAACCAGGCATCGTTATTAATAAATGAATCCCTTGGGCCAGGATTCACGCTCACCGAAGGGGCTGTTCTCAAGCATTTTCCAGGCTGTGGAAGGGCCACAAATAATCAACTACACAGGTGAGGGCCAGGGAGTGACTGAGTTTGTTGATGTCAATGTCATGCAGGAACCAACAAAGTAGGTGCTATATGTCTCCTTCCTCCCCTAATCTGAATCCCCAATTCCTGAGACTAAACAACAGGGGTTGAAGTCTGCCCAATCTGGGTTCAAGTTTCAACCCCCTCACATACTGTGCTATGTTCCTGGGTACATTACTTAATTCTCGAGTCTCAATTTTATTACATGAAAGCAAGGTTACTATTATGTGCCTTTTAGAGTTATAGTGAAGAAGTGTGTGCGTGGGAACCTGGAGCAGTGTCTGATACAAATTCAGTGCTCAGAAGGAACAGATTCTTGCTGTCCATTTATTGGGAAATGCATGCAAACCCCATTGGGGGATTTGGCCAGGGCTTTTCTGCTTGTAGGAGCTTTTGCTTTGTTTTGGGGTGGGGGCCCACATACTCCTTGGTGAGGACACAGATGTTATCTTCAGGTCTCTCGTGGGCCTTCATGCAGGGGAGGCAGCACGGATGGCTTTTGACCAACCAGCTCTTCCCTCCTGTCTGGCTCTTCATAGTAGTATGACACTATGGATATTAACTGTGTCCAAAGTCATCCATTTGCAAAGAAAACGGGAAGGGTAAGATCTTAGGTAGAAGTCACAGATCTTTCCTAAAAGTTCACAAATTCTCAGTTTGGTAGGCCAAAGTTGTGTCCAAAGGGGACAGGAAAATACCCAGAAGTGGACAGAAGGCCTGAGGTCACTCCTCAAGATAAGAGGAAGGCATTGCCTCAGAAATGCCAGGTCTTTGCAGCAGTTGATAGGTAACATCATTTCCATGTTCACATTACCATGTTGTCATTTCCATCATTTACAAAAATAAAACTTCTGAACCAACAGAAGTATGTACCATGGTTTTAATGTGTTCCCCAAACTCATGTGTTGGAAACTTAATCCCCAATGTAACAGGCAAGGTGGGACCTCCAGGTGATCAGGCCACGGGATGCTGCCCTCATCAATGGCCAATGAGCATTGCCCTCATCAATGGACTAGTGTGCTAACTGGAGTGGATCAGTTACCATGAGCATGTGCCCGTTACAAAAGCAGCTCCCTCTTGGCTCTCTGGTGCTCACTCTCCTGCCCTTCTGCCTTCCACCATGAGATGAAGTACAGGAAGGCTCTCTCCAGACACCACCCCACATTCTAGGAGTTCTCCACGTCCACAGCTGTGAAGAACAAGTTTCTTTCTTTCTCTTCTTCTTCTTCTTTTTTTAACAAATTGCCCAGTCTGTGGTATACTAAGACAGGATGTTAGAACAACAATGGGAATTTTGCATCCCCTGAGCTTGAGATCCAGACCTGCAGCTTCCGGCTCGTCATGTCCACTGGTGTCCTGCCCTCAGTTCAAACTCACAGGGGACCTGTTCTCCTGGGTAGTTTCTCTTCCTGCTTCCCTAATTCTCTTAGTCTTTCTGCTGTTTGTTCAAGAGCAAAATGCTTGAGTCATCTGTGACTGATCCTTCTACATGTCCCATACTCAATCAACACAGTGTCCCAGGGCTTTCCTTCAAAAATCCCCTCTTCTCTGTCACCCTCCATTCCCACTGCTGAGCTCAGGGCTGAAGATGTCATCCCTGAGTAATTCTGAAGACTCATCCCCAGCCTCTGCTGATCGGCTCAGTCCCAGACTGAAGGCCAGGCTCAGGATGCCCACCACACAATGCCAGGGTCATCTCTACTAGCCAAGTAGAAACCCTTTGGGATTCCCTTTTCAAATGGAATCAAGTCTACTGGCCAGGGCTCATGCCATTCAGGGTGCCCCAAACACTGAGGCCTCCCCAGGGCTCCCACTAATCGAGTCCACTGGCTCACTTAGTATCTTCCACACACCCTGCCATGTGGATGGACAGCAGGTGCCCAGGCTGAGGCTCCCCTTGTCAGCCAACCCCAACTCTGTGAGCTTTGACCCTGTCCAGAGTCATGCTTTACATGAATGACCTCCCTTAATTTTCAAAACAGAGACAAGCAGTCACTTTGCCCATTTCATAGATCATGCAAATGAGGCTTAGAGCTCAACACCTTACCCAAAGTCAATCAACCGGCAGGTGACAAAATGCTAGTTGAATGCAGGTATTCTACACTCTAGAGTCCTCATAACCACTAGGTCATGCTGCTTTCTGAACATATAGGTGCCACACTAAGCTGTTCAGTCCTAGCATCCACTGAGATAGGCAGCAACAGTTGTACAGTTTGAATGAGGACTACTTTGTGCCAGTATTATTTCCCCAATTATATCACAAGTTCAGATAGTCAGGGACAAGACCTTAATCTCCTTTCATATCCCAACCAGACAAAATAATACCAGATCAGGCCCCCATGTCTGATCCAAACATAACCTGTCACACTGGTCACCCCTACATAATGCTTGCACCCCATTTCAAAGTCTTTAGTTATTGTTTTAAAGGTCACTCAGCAGGAAAGGCAGTGGCTTAGGAGGGATTTCAAGAGGACAGGGAGAAGAATAATCAACCCGAACTCAGACTTGGCTTCCATAATAACCAGGCTGTGGCATTCACTACCCACATTTCAGTTCTGACCTGAACAGTTCTGCCCTTGTTCAGACCCGTGAGAACATTTATGATCACAATGACAGATCCACAGTCCTAGAATGCCAAAATGAGAACTCCCTGACCTCTCTCTGCAACCACAGAAGGCTGGGAGCCCAGGAGCTCCCCCAGTGACCCCTACCCTACCTCTGTTAAAACCAAGTGCACAGACAGAACTGGCTCAGAACAGTCTGCGTGGGTCCAGCAAGAAGCAAGGATTTCCTCACTTGCAGCCTGGAGATGTGGAGAGAAGCGTTCAATAATTAGAGAAAATCCTGAGTCAGGTAGTGGGGAACCACTCTGAGGAAAAATCAGCTGGACACACTGATATTTGGTGTTTTTCTCACATTTTAGGTCCAATAGCAGCAGATACTCAAGGATACTCTCTGATCTCTCAAAAGCTTATACCAAACTTAAGTCACTGCAGCACTGTAAATGTCCCGAGAGAGCTGGAAGCCCAGGTCACAATACCTCCTGGGCTATGAGCTTTCTTTATGTCCTGGGGGGGATCTCTAAGTCACTCCTTGGTGTATCCATGTTTTAATGCAGAGAAGGGGTATAAGAACAGTGCAAAGAACGTGACTTTCCCTGACCCATTTGAGATTAAGCTGGTGAGACTACTCATGCATGCCACCCCATGTCATCCCTGAGTGATTCTGAAGACTCATCCCCAGCCTCTGCCCAGAATCATACTGAGCAGGACATTCACTGAGCAAGGACATTCACTGGACCTGGGAATTCTACACTGATACATTATCACCACCCACGTTTTACAAATTGGGCTTGAGCGTCTCCTCTAAAATGAGGAACGTGGCATGGCAGCGTTCTACAAGTGAAGCCTCTGGAACAGTCTCCCATCAAATGCACAGCGAGGCCTGCCCTCTAATCTAGATGGCCAACTTGGTGTAGAAAAGTTTCAGATTGGAACTGAAGTTCTCTCTGGGCCTCCTAACTGCAAATGTTGAGATCTTACGGTGGCCACACAGCCACTCTCAGGCTGAATTTTCTCATCTGTAATTAGCAATGCTATCAAGGCAAGCCCGGGGTAGTATCACCTACTTTTATATGAACAATATATGAATGATATTTTCACAAATTCATGTACAATGTAATGAAAAGCATTTTACTTAACAATTCTGCGAACCTTTTGATCTGAGTCACACTGGTGTGCTTAGTATGAAACACAGGCTCGAGAGCCCCTTCCCACTGCCTGACATCCCCAAATCCTTCCTAGATGAAATTCTGGAGTCTTTATTGTTGATATGAAAAATGCATGTAAGGGTAAGCTGCCAGGTGAAGGGCAAAGTTCTGTATGAATTCCACGCTGTCGCTCTTACTATGTTTATCTAATGCAGGCGAGGGCTGCCTGCAGCTAGTGAGCTGGGCAGAGCTTGTCTCCTATTCCATCCTACGGCCCTGCCACTCTGGTTCCTGCCTACTACTTTCTATAGCCAGAGCCCTGAATCAGAAAATTCCAGACCAGTCTGATCTTAAGACAAACTGAGGAGTATGACTAAAGCACTTAGAGTAAGTGCCTTTTGTGAAAAACGGGTATGCTTTAAAATGAGAGAAAAATAAATGGCACCAACAGCTGTACAGCTTTAAGTCAGTGGCCACATGAGGACAGAAAGTGCTTTGCCTCTGGGCTCAGCACCCAGTCCCATGGTGGGCATTCT
Organism: Marmota marmota marmota; assembly: GCF_001458135.2. Lineage (NCBI taxonomy): Eukaryota > Metazoa > Chordata > Mammalia > Rodentia > Sciuridae > Marmota > Marmota marmota. The sequence goes on from NW_026000022.1 coordinate 461,950, forward strand.
TCCCCAGAGGGTTGCTCAGGACCAGGCTTAACAGTCACACTTCCTTTGACCAATACATGAAGTTAAATGTATACGTGAAGGGCAAAGTTCCTTCAAGACTAAGTGATTGTAATGCTTAAAAACGCTCTAAGGATATCTATTGTTAAAACTAGGCAGGTTCAGTCTGGGCTAGTGCTCAGTGTAGAGCATGTGCACCATGCAAGAGGCCCCATGTTCCATCTTCAAATACACACACACACAACTAGGCAGGTGTTTATTTTTTTATATAAATGGGGAATTCATTTATTAGTCTGCCCCAAATCTAAAATCAGACTTGATAAAGGTACAAAAAGTCACTATGAATGCAATTCTAATTGCTCTCTTCTCCCTAACAGAGGCATACGTCTCCTTAGTTTTCACGGAAAACTCATTTAAAAGCGTTCCATGGTTTTCTGTGTACACTGCTCCTGCCTGTGCCTATAGGCTTCCTGCGCCAGGACAGACCCTCCTTGGCCACTTGGCCCACAATCCCTCATTCCTCCAGAGAGCAACAACAAAGCCCTGAGCATGTCTCATAATCAAAGGGCAGAGAATCGTCAAGCGGGTTGAGAGAGGCAAGCATCCTGGTAAATGTCACCTTGCCCCCAATGCACAAGCAGGCAGCAGGAGTCAATCTACACTCCTCCTCTCCTAATAGCTCCTCACATGGTGCCTATCCTCTTGCCAAATTACCCACTCACTCCTCTACCTGTCCTGCTTTACGCCTGGGTTTCCTGTCTGGACCAGTGGATGCTTGTCTCCTGGCCCTCCACTTTTTTTCATTCCTAGTTCCTCTTCAGCCCTGCAAAGGATCTGGAATGCCTCTGCACAAATCCGGCTCAGCTCCTATACACAGCCCCCAGGGATTGCTTGCATAGTCCTGGCTACCCAATAGGCCTCATCAGCTACTTCCCTGCTGTGAACTTTATGCTCTAGCAACATTCTGCTGCTCTATTCTGAGACACACAGAGCCTCACAGACTCCTGAGCAGCTCCTCAAGAGCAGAGCCCCTGAACATCTGACTTGTGAGACAGATGTTGGCACTAGGCAGCCACATTCAATAATGATTCACTTCCTGAAAGACATCTTCCCTGCTCAGCAGTCTCTGAGCCCTCCTAGAGTCTGGGTTTGGAAACTTCCTTCTGCATAGGACTTCCCTGCAGTTGTGGGTTCTGTCCCTCCTCTGCCTCCATTAGACTTAACATAGCAGCCATCCTACTGTGCACCTCTTTTTCGAGGAGAGAAAGTGTATGTGGGCATGTGTGTGTTCATTTCTTCCCTCTTCCCAACAAAAAGGCAACTTGAACCGCCTTATCTTGTGGTGGTGTTTTGAACTGATACTCTCCTGAAGCAAGTTTCTTAAAAACAGAAGTAATGCAGCTACAGATATAAGCATATACCTTATGTATTCAGTCAGGAGGTGTGTCCACGAACCTGCCAGGTGGATCCAAGGGCAGAGCAACACCACCACTGAGAGACCCTTGTGCCCCCTCAGGCACAACCTTCCTCCCCTCAGAGCAGAGTAATCTTGACTTTAATACCAAGGATTTGCTGTAGCTATTTTTGGACTTCCTATCATGGAATCAAACAGCTGTACTCCTTTGCATTTTTGATCAGTTCAATGCCAAAGTCAAACCCAACCTCTGATAACTGTATCAACTTCTCCCACAGAAACTGCCCGATTCTGGGTCCAAAAGCGAAGCTCAAACCAGTACAAAGGCTATTTTTTAAGTGGGCAACCACTAGGGAGCCCATCTCAGCAGCCTGTCTGTGCTCCAGGGTCAGGCTTGGAATCACTGGGGTGGGAGTTCTGGGGGGCTTCTATTGGCCTTATTGATGGTCACATTGGAGTAGATGCTAGAACAGCAACCACCAGAGAAGGTCAGTTTGGGCTACAGACATCAAAGAGGTGTTGAGCAGTGGGCATGTGTGCTTCTGAGCAAACCCTCCCGAGGAAGATACCATTAGCTTATAAATGGAACTGGAACTTCCTGGTTATGGTCATTCCCAGGAACCCAAGTGAGCCACTGAAAAGAGAATTGGCCTTTAGGACTGTGGTGGACTCCAGCTAGTATCAGCTTGATATTAAAAACTGCTGTTCAGCGGCCTGCTGAGAGGCAGAGCCGCCCCCTCCCCCTGCGCCGGCAAGGTAGAGGGAACTGTGACCACCCACAGAGCAGGCCCAGCGGCCTGCTGAGGGGCAGAGCCGCCCCCCACCCCCCGCGCCTGCCAGGTAGGCGGAACTGTGACCACCCACAGAAAAGGCCCAGTGG
>NW_026000022.1:466115-539133 GCF_001458135.2 Marmota marmota marmota
ATACAAGAGGAAGTGAGGGGAAAGGGAAAAATAATACAAGGGGGAGAAATGAATGACAGTAGAGGGGGTAGAGAGAGAAGAGGGGAGGGGAGGGGAGGGGAGGGGAGGGGGGATAGTAGAGGATAGGAAAGGCAGCAGAACACAACAGACACTAGGATGGCAATATGTAAATCAATGGATGTGTAACTGATGTGATTCTGCAATCTGTATATGGGGTAAAAATGGGAGCTCATAACCCACTTGAATCAAAGTGTGAAATATGATATATCAACAACTATGTAATGTTTTGAACAGCCAACAATAAAAAATTAAAAAAAAAAAAATAAAAAAAATAAAAACTGCTGTTCAGTAACTTTCAAGGAAGTCTTTGAAAAATACCTCTCTGGGAGCATCTTTCCACCTCAAAAGATCTGGCATGGTGCTTCTACAACGCACAGCTCACAGGATTTTATAAGTTAAATTGTACTGTCAAGGCCAGCTGGTAGCCTGGGACCGCCCACTGCTGAGCTCAGCCCTATGCAGTCTGCACCCTTCAAGATATCAAGTGGATTCTGCTCACAGAAATTGTTCTTGACAATTGTTCCTTGTTATCTGTGGAAAAGTTCTCTTGACTATTCATGATCATAAGCTGAATATGAGAAGAGATTCAGTGTGCAAATGTTTTGCCTGTATAAAAATAAGAGTTCATATTGTTTTATTCAATGATAAATTATTAAAGGAAAAGAATGTTAATGGTTTTTGTCAGAGAGAGATCTTTTTGTTAAAGGTACTGCTTTTATCAAGTTGCTCTAACAAAGTATTGTAAGTAACAAATTAAGTTCATTACCAACTTCAGCTCAGTCACTGAGTACAAAAGAGCAGGAGGGAGTTGTACAGGGCTGCCATCATCTGCTACTATAACATAACACTGTGACTTTGTGTGTGTAGGGGGGTGTCCAGAGCTTCTTATTCCAAATCATGGGTCTGCCAGGGAAATCCTACCATGGATTTTGGTATCAGTTGGATTCCCATGAAGCAAATGTGGACGACACCATGAGTAGATAATAGAAGCTTGGAGTATGCAGGATGGTTCTCAATGTTGCTTTTATTCCCAATGTATGAGGAGATCATTTCTGCTCTCTGCACAAGTGGTCTATTAAAAAAAAAAAAAATCACACTGTCATTCTGAGGGTACATTGGTGACAATACTTAAATAGGAATCTGTGAATATTTTAGCTTCAGTCTTTGCAAAAGAGATTACTAGGGGGCAAGGGATTTACAGAAAGGTTTCAACCTTCCTTCTTGTCTCAAGCTTTGTGTGGAAGTCAGGGTATGAAGAAAGAAGTCACTCCACATGGGGACTTCGGGTCAGGGGGCCTCCCCTTCCACTTGATCCTGCTTCAAAGAGGACCAATGAAAAACTCATACAGCAATAACAAGTCCCTTGTCATCAACAAATAGCAAGCTTTCGGTGAGCATGATAAAGCCCCCCCAAAAGAGTCACAAACGAGAAACACACTAAATATGGGGCTACTTTTCCCTGATGATGGGGTACTGACCCCAAGGGACTTGAGGCTATAAATATCAATGGATACTAATAAACATAGATGGTCAAAACATAGTTCTGTCTGTATTTTTACAATATATAATGCTTAACACAAATGTTTCCAAAGAACTGTGCGCCTGAAACGAGACAGAAGCCCATAGGACAGCTGTCACTCTAAAAAAGAGATTTGCTCAGCTCAGCCCTAGAGGGCACAATGTGAGCCAAAGGGAGGAAGTTAAAGAAATGCAAAAATTTGATTCTATTTAAGGAAGAGCTTTCTAACAATCTGCGTTCTCCAAAAATGGAATTGGCTGACTCTAGAAGTCTAAGTGTTCCAGCAGAGCTGGGTGGCCATCTGTCAGGGACAGTGGAGCTGGCCAGCACCAGGCCTGAGGCCGAGCTTGTGGATCCAGTCTGAGAGCCTGGGTGTACATAGGCGTGTTGAACTGATCACATCTCAGGGCAAACTAAACACACTGGGGAGAGGGTGCAGACCCACAGCTTCAATTTGTGAGCTTATCTTTTGTCCTGAGAAACCCAAGAAGGGAAATGATGGGTTGCTCAAAAAGAACTTTCAGATAACCCAGAGGGGCATGCCTTGCCTTATTCTACTGCCTACCAATTTCTTGGCATTTCATGTTTTACTAGGATCCTGAGATTAAAAAATTAAAAGAACAATAAAACAAAATAAGCCAATAATGTCTAGGACCACCAGAGGAAGGTACTTTGTGAGAGGCTGAAACTGGAAAAAATAAATAAAATTAAGCTCTAAACAATCTTAAAGTATTTATCTACTCCTACTGCCATCATTTCTTTACCACAGAGTTAATTAAGAGTCACAAATAGAGCTGGGCTCGGTGGCACACACCTGTAATCCCAATGGCTCGGGAGGCTGAGGCAGGAGGATTGTGAGTTCAAAGCCAGCCGCAGCAAAAGCGAGTCACTAGGCAACTCAGTGAGACCTTGTCTGTAAACAAAATATAAACTAGGGCTGGGGATGTGGCTCAGTGGTCAAGCCCCCCGAAAAGAGTCACAAATGTGGGAAGAGTGCTTCTTTCATATGCCATGCTTAGGACAAAAAAGAAAAGAAAAAAAAAATGACAAAGGGCAGAGAGTTCATTGGAAAAAAACAGACTCCTAATGAAAAAATGGAACTTCTACACAAGGCTCACAATCTGATGGCCAGTAACCTGGTGTGATTCACACAAAGCTCTCCATCTCACTTCTCTCTCCAAGGCATGAGAAAAACCATAACACAAAAACACTATCCAATAAATGAAGACTTTAAATGATTCTCAACAGAGAGCTCAGACTTTCCAAGATTGCGGAAAATGAAAGATGAACATTTTGCAACACTGATGACATTTGGTGTATCATTTTCTTTTCAATTTTCCCATGTATTCCTTACTATCCCCCTCAAAATGAAGTAAATCCATTTGTTAGAAATAAAAAGAAAGACCTAAATAAATGCTGTACAGGTGATAATACTGACTATTTCAATAGCCAGCCTGTAAGTGATAACCTAGCAGTATCAGTACAACTCTGTACTCATTTAAGGAGGTAACGATGGGTTTTAAAATGTCAGCTCAGATCAGTTATTCTTCAAAAGAGCCCTCACAATTATTTTCTTAGATAACCTGAAGCAATAACTACTGCAAGCAAGTCCAATGTGCACACAAAGGTAAGGTTAGACATCATCCATGTCAGACAATGGGAAATGGCAGTTCCCACGTCCTCACCCCAGCGATGGGATTTAGATGTAGTCTGACTACGGCCACCAAGGATCTGTCTTTGAAACTTAATCCGCACAATATGGTATTAGGAGGGTGGAAACTTAATCCTACCATGGTGTTTAGAAGGTGGGGCCTTTGAAAGGTGATCAGGATTAGACAGATTCCTTAGGGTGGAGCCCCATGATTGAATCCTGGTGACCTTATAAGACAGACTAGAAAACACACACAAAAAGTGCATGTACACTCACAGGTGCATGTATGCACACATTTCTTGTCTCATGGCATGTGATGTTCTGTGCCAGATCCAGCCTTCAACCTGTACCACAAACTCAGAGCCAAATTAAATCTCTTTTTTTAAAAAATAAAAGTTACATAGCCTCAGGTTATTTCATTATAGTGATATAACACAGACTAACCCAGCAGGGGAAAGGATGCAGCATGAAGACAGAGAACCAGGTAAGGTGGTAACTGAACTGAGCTCCTGGACCTGTCCACGGACATCACACTGCTACTTGCCTTAGCTGCCCCCTTAAGCAACAGTGCCTGGGACTGTGCCATGAAACACCATCAATCTCCAAGAGGGAGGACATTTCTGCTGTTTCCTTCTCTAGGCCTAAAAGACAAATGGATGGAATTTTGTAGGACAGAGAAGATGTGATGGAAACAATGACAGAGTCAGCCCTGAGGACACTTTTGGAGGTGGTAATTCCACTTCAGTGTCCTTTGGAATTTTGATGCAGGGAGACAGATACCTGTGCAAGGGTCCAAAGCCCAGAAGTGTCAGTTTACATAACACTCCAAACTCTAAAATCTCCAGGAAATGACACACAACATATTTCTCCATTTTGATCTCTTATTTCTAATAGATTTCAGAAAAGGCAACTAGGAAGATGTCAACATTTCAAACAGATCTTTTTAAAAAACAAAATCAAACGATCAGAAAGAGGAAACGTCTTCCCTTGAAGTGCACAAGATCTCCTGCTCTCCACTGAGGCAGTGGCTTGGCTGAGATGGGGTTCCCGCCCGGGGGCCACTCACCTAGCGTGTCCTTGAGGTTCTTCACCAGGGAGCCCTTCTTCAAGCTGTTCTTGCGCTCCACGTAGTTGGACGGCACGTACCCCGTTCTGTTGGCTGCGTTCCTCACCCGCCACCACGTCTTGGAGTCATCCAACAGCCACAGGCGTTCGTTCTTTTTGATGTCAAGCTCTTGGTCCTGCTGGGCAGTGTAGTCCCACTTGGCTATAACAATGACTTCTTCTGTCATCTTTCATGGAGTCCTTCTGCCAGCAAAACATTTGGAGACACTCATTAGAGGACCACCCGGACACTTTATCCTTTGACCAACTTGAAAAATCGGGCAATGACAGCTCTTATTACAGCTCTGCCACCAGTTTTCTCCAGGATATGGAAGGCCTCAACCTTGAAATGACCTTCTTTCCACAAGCTTTACTATTTTGCTTAAAAAGGCAAGCTTAAAGAAATCCTGCGCTACTGCTTGCTGAACACTGGGAATCCTGCATGTTCCACCAAAACCGAATACAAGCTTGCAAATCATTCTAAATAACAATGTTATTATTAAATGTGCTCACTAGACTAAATAACTCTACCTCCTCATAGCTGATAAGTTCACATTCATTTTCTGGGTACATGCTGAGGTCACGAATGCACTTAATAAATATAACCCACCCAAACTACTCTGAGAAATTAAATTGAAAATGCAGTGTTAAAGCAATGTGGTATCCTGAATTGGATCATGAAACAGAAAAAGGAAAGTGGTGCAAACACTGGTGAAATCTGAATAAAGTCTAGGTAACAGTAATATACCAATGTTAATTTCTTGGTTTTGTCATTGCAACATAAGTGGAAAAGTTAATATAATGTTAACGTAAGTGGAACATTACAACATTAGTGGAAACTAAACAAAGGGTATACAGGAATGCTTGGTGCTATTTTTACAACTTCCCTGTAAATTATTCTTGAAACACGATGCTCACACAAAATCCTAAGCAGAGATGTTTATGGAAGCCCTATCCATAACTGCCAAAATTTAGAAGTCGTAAAGATGTCCTTCAGCATGTGAATAGATATATAAAACTGAGGTATATACTGACAATGGAATACTATTTAGCACTAAATTACAAGCTGTCAAGCCACAAAAAGACATTAAATGTGGGCTGGGGTTGTGGCTCAGTGGTAGAGTGCTTGCCTAGCACACGAGGCACTGGGTTTTATCCTCAGCACCTCGTAAAAATGAAATAAAGATATTGTGTGTCCACGTGCAACCAAAACCAAAAAATAAATATTTAAAAATAAAAGACAGTAAATGCTTTTCACTAGGTGAAGGATGCCAATCTGTGAAGCCTGCATACTAGATGATTCTGACAGGCTTTCACGGATCACACTGTGGTCAGGCTCCTCTGAATCTTTTTCCCAATAGGCCTTGACTTTTATATATTTATATCTATATTTGTATCACCCAGTGTTAGCAAGAATCCTGCTGAGCTGATCTTCACAGAACCTCCCACTTTCACTTTCTGATCAGGATCGTCATCTTCCCCCTTTCTCCATATGATGTCTGATTGCCCTGGCCTGTTTCAGCAAGAATTCTTTTAGGTCCATTAAGCCAGAACCCCACCTTTCCCACAAAGTTTCCTCTTAGTAATTTTCTTGCCCCTTTAACTATACGTGCTCAACTTTTCCTGTTTTGGTTATATATATATATATATATATATATATATATATATATATATTAGATGGAAACAATATCTTTATTTATTTTTATGTGGTGCTGAGGATCAAACCCTGTGCCTCATACGTGTGAGGCAAGTGCTCTACCCTACTGAGCTACATCCCCAGGCCTTTTCGTGGTTTTTATTAGAGTTGAACCCAATCTCTTTCCTCAATGCAAAATTCCACTGTGTTGTCATCATAAATAAAGTCTGCCTTACAGTCCTTTAACAAATGTCATGAATAGCAATTCCAACTATATGACATTCTGAAAAAGGCAAATCTCTGGAGACAGTAGGAAGATCAGTGGTTACCAGGGTTGGGGGAGGGGGTGAGTAGGCAAAGACAGAGAATTCTTAGGGCAGTGAAACTACTCTATTTAATACTATAAGAGTGGACATATGTCACTATGCATTTGTCAAGACATAAGATATCCAACACCAAAAGTGAACATAATATGAAAGTACTCCAAAATTAAGGCAATAAAAATACTATGTATCTAGTAAAGTCAATATGGGAAGTAATAAATACCAAAAATATGTCAGAATAAATTAAATGAATATATTTTCAGCAACTTCATGTGTTAGGTAAAAGATGGGTGAGTGTTCTTTCAAGAGAAAAAAAATCAATATTCAGTCCTTCCACTGTCTAGACAGTTCCCAAAACTTAGGAAGGAAGGACTAAAGAAAAGATGCTCAATAAACCTCATTTCCTCCTCAATGAGTTCTCACTGTCTTATAGGGTTGAGCTCAGGATTATGGAGGGAACCTATGATACTACCATTTTTAAATGATATGACACTGTACTAAAGACATTTATAAATAACATATAATCTCTTTCATAGGTCAACTTCCAAATTTGGAGATAACAAACTTTTGGGGAAAGAGAAAGGTAAATCTTACACATATGTACATAATATCCAAGAGGGCAGTTTATACAACACTTATGTCTAAACCAGAGACACTTTTGTTATCTATGCTTCTTAATTACACAATTTCTAAAATAGTTTTTGACAATAACAGCCCATCACATGAAACCAATCATAATCTAGGCAACAAAGGCTATCAAAAAATTTTTTCTACATGATCAGCAAATAAGGAGTTGCTTGGGACAATCCAATTCAATGCATACTGTACGTCACATAGGAACATAAAATACAGCATTGCCTGACCTCTACCACCAGCCAATCAGAACCTTCCAAGTGATTATCAGGCTTTAGAAGGTGAAAACCAAGTTCACTGGACTCAAGGTTGCATCGCAGGGGTCACACTGCCAGTGGCAATGGGGGAGGAATGTTCCTTTGGTTTAGGAAAACTCAGAAAATGATGTTTCAACTTGTTTAATTCTGAGAACACTGCGCACCTGCAGTTTGAAGTCAGAGAGGTGCCGTCTTGTAAGAGACTGAGGATCTCAGGGATTTAGTAACTTGTGCAAGGACAGAGCCAGGGTTGGAGCCCAGGTCTGCTGCTCCCAGATCTGTGGGAAGGAGCTCGCCTCTGGGGGTGGGGGGCTGGGAGGCCTAAAGTCCCGTCTGTACAGCAGGCTTATTCCCACCCAGGAAATCTAAGATTCTAGGACACTTGGGAATGACCCTAACCCTAACCCTAGCATCTAGGGACTGTTCCTTGGCCCTCGCAGCGGGATCTAACCCTATTCTTACTAATGAATAATGGCCTCTTAGCAATAAAAAAATGGCTTCCGAGACCAGCCAATCAACAACCGCCTCACTCTAGAAGTCCACCAATCAATGATGGCCTAACTCCAGTGAGGGCGCTTTGGTGAACGAGCCAATCAACAACTGCCTTACTACAATGCCCCCGAACGCCAGCCAATCGAAGACAGCCCCACTGGTATAACTGCGTTTGCCCTTTAAGATCAACTCACTTGGACATATTAAGGCCCCCTGGAAGCCGTGCTCCCCCAAATCCATGGCGAACCCAGCTCTCTGCATAGGAGGCCGACTTGGTGGTCCTGCTTTCTGCAGTTAACTAGTGGAACCGATCCAATTGGTTCCTTGTTCTGATTCTGAGCTGTAGCCGTGCACAGATAAAATAAAATTAAAACCAATCTTTTCTGTATGCCTGTAGATAACTACTCTTTCAGCTCTTTGCCAACATGGCTTGGAAAGGCTGGCTGGAAGCCCATTCTGGAGGGTCTTGCATGCTGGACAAGAGTGGAAGTCCCCCTGAAACTTCAGGTTGGTATTTCTTAGAAGTCCAACGGGAAAAACATGGTATTTTTGGTCAAGAATAAATTGCTATGGCATAAGATAGGCTGCACCAGAACAGGAAGCAACTGGAGATGAGTCACTATTCATAATAAAATAGACATGCAAACGGACTTAGATCTCCAATATGGATAAGCCCCAACAGGGTAAAAAAAAAAAAAAAGAGGTCTGAAATGTACATTCTAAAAACTACTTAACATTTAAATCAGAGACAGTAAGGATAGAATCATAGGGGTCAAATCCAAAGCCTAATGTATGGTTCTCTGGTTCTCTCTCCAACTTATTCAGGTCAAGACAATTTAATTTTTGCCTTCATTAACTACAACTAGTTTATCACGGGGGTCTAGCTCCCAGAGAGAAGAGCCATCAAATCTGATGTTCTATAGCTAGATCACATCTTTTATGTCAGGTGACTGTGCTAGAACAGAGCTTGGCAAAAAACCCAAGTTATGCTGAAACAAATCAGCTCTTGGAGAATCTTACAAACGAGGCTGCTTTTTCAAGTCTTCAATGGAAGAAGTTTTAAAACAAACAGAATAAAACATAACATTTTCAGCTCAACAGTTTTCACTACCCCCTGAAATAACACTGATCCTATTTTAGGACCCTATTTTCTTTCTAAAAGCTATCCCATTAGCTGTATCTTATGGATTATATATTTCTCATAACAGCCAGTTCTTGGCACAACACCCCTAAGTGGTCACAGATACTTTTAACAACATCAAGGGTCCAAGCTAAACTGCTTGGTCATAAAGGCAAACAGAAGAGGAGTCAGGGATCTGAGATTCTAAACTTAACTGCACTGTGAGTCCACCTTGGACATGAGCTTATTTTGTAAGAGGGAATAGCAATACTTGCCCAAAAAGGTACACAAGATGCTGGGGAAAGCAGGACAATGTGTTTAGGACAGTGGGGCTATATGTTCAACAGGCAAGGGCTGGTGTTCTGCTTAGCCCAGCTGCCTCTCCTACCAGGTGGCATAATAATGACTCACTCAAGAGCTTCTAAAGAAAGTCCTGAGCTTGCTATTAGGCACAGAAGAGCCTCAAGAATGGCAACTGCAGTCAATGAGACACTCTGGGAAAAAGAAAACAAAAAACTAAAAACCCAGGGTAATTCCTACACGTAAGGTTGGGGTTGCATTCTGTGTAATTCTTCTATCATTTAACAAGGATTTTCTGAGTGTTTTATGGGCACCAAGTTTCTCTGGGGGGCAAGATGAACCTGGTGTCTGCTGTCTTGTGATCCAAGCCTGAGAATAAGTGTCACCTACTCTGAAATACCTTTCCTGGAAGCTAGGTGCAGTGGTGCACATCTGTAATCCCAGTGACTCAAAAGGCTGAAGCAAGAGGATCTAAATTTGAAGCCAGCCTGGGCAATTTAGTGAGACCTTGTCTCAAAAAATAAAGGGCTAGGCTGTAGCTCAGTGGTAGACTGCCCCTGAATTCAATCCCCAGTGCAACAATGGAAGGAAGGAAGGGAGGAAGGAAGAGAGAAATACCTCTCCTGACTTATCCATAGAAATCAGTATTACTATCCTGTTCTGGCCTCTGAGTTACTTCCTAAGGAGCCTTTAGTGCCATAGGGGATGACATGTTCACTTACAGGTCTGGGAGGCCTCATTATGTGTCGACAATAGCAACTGAGGCTTCGGCTTCCTGGTTTAATGGAAGCTCAGGGAAAAGGCAGACTGAAGATTCAAAGTTAACATTCATGTGCCTCATTCACCTTCTACCAGACTAACCACTATGGACTTCCACAGAGAAGACCAATCTGGCAGATGAATGTCTGCCCCTTTGCTTCCAGAGAAACTTAGTGCCCATAAAACACTCATACAGCTTTTAAAAACTTCCAGTCCCATTTTGCAATATAAACCTCAGGTAGATGGCATACGATTCCTTAAACTCAATTTAAAGTACGTGCACAGGTAGACAAAACACAGGATACTCACCTAAAATTTCAGAAAAAAATGCATTATGTGTGTTTGTATATATAGACACACCACAATACGTTGGTCTATATATGTGGCAAAATAACTAATTTATATAGAGAGTGAGCAGGCAGGAGAAGAAATTGGAATCATGTTTTGAAAAAGTCACCCCTAGATTTTCAACACATAGTTTGGATTATTCAAATAATATAATCTATTTCACTAAGGATCCTTAGGATTTTTTGTAATACCAGTATCTCATGTCTGGGTGTGGGGAATGCAATTAACCAAATTATGGAAACAAACTCAAATATAAGTTTTTATTAGATGTGGTAGGCAGAATAATTGCCTCTCAGAGATGTCTACCTCCTAATACTCAGCACCTGAACATGTTAGATTCCAAAGCCAAGGGGAATTATGGTTGCTAATCAACTCCCCTTGAGATGGGGGATGATCCTGGATTATCCAGGAGGGCTCCACAGAAGCACAGAGGTACTTGTCGGTGGAAAAGGGAGGCAGGAAAGTCAGAGAGACTTAAAGATGTTACCTGGCTGCCAGGGGATAAGGAAAGTCTAGGAGCTGCAAAAGGCAAGGGAACAGATTCTCCCCCAGGAGCGTCCAGAAGGAACACAGCCTTGGTGACACCTTGATTTTAACCTAGTGAGGCCTGTGCTGGACTTGTGACCTGCAGAGCTGTTCAGAGAAGAAACTGGTTTCAAGCCATTATTGAGTTTGTGGCAGTTTGCTCCAGCAGCAATATGAAACTCATGTGTGAGTAATCATGCGAAGATCGGTCTGAAGAAAGGAATACTTTCTATGTTTCCCCTCATTTATTAAAATATTTTCCTTCCTGAGTATATATTTGCAAATATTTAAAAATTGTGCATATTGCATTAAAGAGACTGGCTCATGAAAGAGCAACAAAAATACTAAAACTCCTGATTAAAATTTCAAGTGTTGCAGATAAGACTTGCCAGATGCCAAATAAATTGACAGGGGTTGGCAGGAACCTGTGGTCTCCTGTGGGGGAACAGAAAGGCCAGTTGGTGGCTTTTCACATTCAGTATCACTAATTACAGCTAATACTCTTCAACTCTAACTAGGACACAATATGGAACCTAGTGGCTGTTCCAACTCTCAATAAGTTAATTAAGCTATGACAAGAGTCAAGGTCTTACTTCTTCCTGAAGACATAAAAATACACCACATGTAAAAGAGAAAATAAACAATAGGCCTTTCCCTGTACAGACGGAGAGGTGCCAGAACACAGTGCCACCAGGTGGTTCAGGGGTGCATGGCAATAGCTGGAGAAACTAACATGGATGAGCCCACCAGAGGGTCACAGTAACTCTCTAAAAAGAGATATGCCTATAAGTATATTTTATAAATAATGTAACTGGGGCTTGGAGATACTAAGTAACTCACCCCAAACCACAAGGCTAGAGAGTTGCTAAAGCTGGGATCCAAACTCACTAGTAGGGTCTTATCACAAAGCTCAGGTTTTTCTATTGTTCTTACTGCCTGCTAGTATTCCTTGGTAGCAGAATTTTGCTGCATTGCTTAAAAAAATAAATCCCAAGGTGACAAATGGATGCTGATAAACAAAAACAGAGTTTCCTTTTGATAAATGGGAAGTAAAATGGTGAAATGACTAAGGGAGAAACAGCAGTAAGCCTCGAGCTTCCAGGAAAGGTCTGCGAAGGCATTTACTTGTTTTTAAATATTTTATTGGGGAAGGGGAAAGGGAGGCAACACGGGTCAAACTGTAAAGTTGACTCCAAAGTACAGTCAGAACAGGGCTGAAGGGCTCAGTTCCCTCGCAGCCTCTCTGCCGTAGGAGTGGGAAACAGGCCCCTCTGCACACTGCTATTGTCAGGAGCAAAGCAGGGCAGAACCTCCAAATCAGTAAGACCTCAGCTCTGCTGGAAGCGTTATCTTGGAGAGGGTCCTTAATGATTTGTTTTCTGGGTGTGTCAGATAATGGCTCAAGATTGTGGCCGGTGATGTCTCTATGCTCTTTGAAACTGTGACAGTTTCCTCTGTAGCCACCAGTGTGACCACATCTAAGAATGTTCCTCTCTCGCTAGAAAGCCAGCCTCAGTATCACTGAGCTGGGTGACCTTGGGGGGAGATGCCTGAACACTTGCCATTTCTGTGTTTGCAGGTGAGGCCAGGGCTTCTGCAAGGAGCATATGAGGCAGAGGCAATCCACAGGAAGTAGCCAGTACCCTGTGCATGACTCTCAGTCAACACTGCTCTATCCCACATCCCCGAATGCCAAAATCATGGAGCTTACTGGACTTGAATGTAATGTTCAGAGGGATCAAAAATACATTTGCATTAGATTAAAAGTTTCATTTAAAGAGAAAGAGGAGGCTTAAAAGGACAAGCCAAGGCTCAAAGGCAGAGCTTTAAAATTGGGCTACCACAGTACTATGAATCCTTTCTGGGAATTTTTACAGAGGGCTCCGTGGATCTTGGGGACTTCCCAGGTCCCTTCCCTAATGTTCCTGCTGTGGCTAATATGAAGGACATCAGCATGTATCTGGTTGGGGGTGGGATTTTTTTATGTGTTCAAACCACTTACTAGAACACATTTCCCAGACAAGAAATGCAGTGCAGCCCAGTCATTATTAAAATGTAAATAAAAAAAAAAAATCTGTTGATGCTGGTTCCACACAACCAACCAATGGGAAAAGACTTAAAACAGATAGGATGGATGCTCAACTGCTGCTTCTCCTCCTCCCCTGATCTGCCCAGAGTGTCCCTAGCCCTCCAGGCCCACCTGGGAGCACATGTACTTCCCATTGGAGGCAGGGCTCTTGTTCCCAGGTCTCCATTTGTAGAGGGAAACAACTGCATCACCCCTACCCACTGGACATGCCCATGACCACAGGGCATCACTGCCCACTGGACATGCTCATGACCTCAGAGCATCACTGAGGTCATTTCACTTTTTAAACAATGATTAGAGTACTTGGCACAACTTCAAAGGCTCAATATGACATAGCTTTTTTTTTTTAAATTGTAGGAAAATGCACACAACATAAAGTTATCATCTTAACCATTTTTAAGTGCACAGTCGAGTGATATTAAGTACATTCACCCTGTTATGCTACCATCCATCTCCACAATCTCCTCATCTTCACAGATGGAAACTCTGCTCACAGAACAAAAACTCCCCATGTCCTTTCCCCCCAGCCCTGGAAACCACCATTCTGCTCTCTGTGTCTGTGAATCTGACCACTTCAGCGACCTCGTGGAAGTGGAAACACAGAATATTTGTCTTTCTGTGAATGGCTTATTTTCACTTAGCATGATGTTTTTCAGGTTCATCATGTTACAGCTGATGTAGAATTTCCTTTCTTTTTAAACTTGAATAATATTCCATTGTATGTTTATTTACAGTTTATTTATCTATTCATCTGTCAATGAACTTTTGGACTGCTTCCATCTTTTGGCTATTGTGAAAGTATTTTATGAACTCGGGGATACAAATATTTCTTTGAGTCCCTGCTTTCAATTTTTCTGGGTATTACCCAAAAACAGAATAGCTGGATCACATGGCAACTTTATTCTTATTTTTTTAAAGAACTGCCATACTCTTTTCCATAGCATCTGCATGATTTTATAATCTCATCAATGGTGCCCCAGGGCTCCAATCAATTTCTCCATGTCCTTGCCACTGCTTGCCATTTTTCTGATTTGGGTTTTTTTGTTTGTTTGTTTGTTTGTTTGTTTGTTTGTTTATTTGTTTGACAGCAGCCATCTTATTGGACATGAGGTGCATTTTTTTTTTTTTTTTTTTTGATACCAGGGATTGAACCCAGGGGTGTTTAACCACTGAGCCACATCCTCAGCCACTCCTCAACTCTTTTATGACAGGTTCTTGCTGAGTTGCTTAGGGCCTCACTAAGTTGCTGAGGTTGGCTTTAAACTCAGAATCCTCCTGCCTCAGCCTCCGGAGTCCCTAGGATTACAAGTATGTGCCACCATGCCTGGTGCACATAATCTCTTAAGTGAATTTTCTTTTTACTACCCGTTCAATTGGATTCATTAGCACATGGCTATTCTCAATAAAAAGAAAATTCTATACTAACAAGTAATGAATCTGAAGTTTTCTCCTGCACCCTCCTTCCCATCTTTTTCTTTTTTCTTCTTCTTTTTTTTAAGTGAATCTATCACTAATTCATCTTAACAGCCAGGATCAGTCTAAATTAAACATTAAATAAAAACAATACCTGAAAACGTGAGCTATCAACCAGTGTTCATTTGTAGAGGGAAACAACTTTAAACATCGTGGATCAACTCATTTTACTGGGTGAAATGCTCAGGCAAATCAGCGTTCCAAATACTAAACTGAAGTCCACATTTTCTAAGCTTCCTCTGCTTCCTTGTAGGCATCTCAGACACTGAGTGCCCTGGAAAGCTGGGGAGGCTAGTGATGCCCAAGTGCTGTCATTCTGGAGATTCGCTGTCAATGTGATAAGCCAATTCTGTGACACAATATAACTGACAAGCAAGAAAAGTCCAAATTGCAGTGGCTCCATCCTGCAATCCTAGTGACAGGGGAGGCTGAGGCAGGAGGACCACCAAGTTCAAGGCCAGCCAGAGCAGCTTAGCGAGACCCTGCTCAAACCAAAAAGTAAAAAATAAATATTGTACCTCTGAGTCAAGTCGCCAAGACCAAAAAAAAAAAAAAAAAGAAGAAGTTGTCGTCTAAATTGCACTAGACTTACTAGCATGGCCACTGTCTTCTGCCAACTTGGAAACATTTTACAGCAATGGGGCAAAGAAAAAAATAACAGCAATGGAAAAGCAGTCACTAATGAAGAGGGACATCAGTGCCTTTAGTGAAATGTGATCTCCTTTAGAATACTAGAGTGTGTGAAGAAGTTTCAGACAATGCACACCCACGGTTCTCAAAGCAAATAACCAGTCACCATTTTTAGTGGTTTATTAAGCCTTTCTATCTCCCCCATCACAACTATAAAAGGAGTTGTGACTTCTACCACTTAAATATCCAACTCACAAAGGTAGCAAGTATAAATGTCAGCAGCTTCCTCAATTCTCACACATGAGTTCAGCTACATTCATCAACACCTGACCTTTTCCCCTTCCACCTTACTATTCATGATTCCTTGTCTAATTTTGAAATATGCAACGCTGAAACAAGAAGCATACTGATTTAAAAGCACATGATATATCATCTGGGTCTTACAATGTCTGCAGCATCTTAATTCTAACAATTTAACTGGCTTAAGCCCATGATTCCTAGCACCATGTCTGTTTTAGAACCTCCTATTTAATAGAAGAAAAAAATTGTAGAAAGGCAACCCGTACCCAGCCCTGGGGACAGGGACCCTTATTTACATGCTTAGATCAGAGCCAGGCCCACAGTGGGGTCCCAGCACAGATGAGAGGAACTGGCTATTGTGGCTTTAATCACCACACAGACAGCTCTGCATGTGATTCTGGAAAGACAAATGCTAATATCCATTTACTCCAAACGTAAGCTTCTTTTTAAGAAATCCTACCGTCCAAGAAATCAAAGTGAGGAAACCAGATTTCTAGCCTTTATGTTTGATTCTTTGTATACTATTTTTAAAATCGTTTGAATTTCTTCTTATGAAAATCTACCATCCATATGGTGTAATTATTACAATTAATTATATTATTAGCTGAAGTTCATACTTTATTCACAGGCCCTTAGTTTTCCCCAATATCTTTCTTTGGTTCTAGAATCCCATCAGGATCCTATATTTAGTCATCACATCTCCTTGGGTACCTCTTGGGTGTGGCAGTTCTTAGACTTCTTGTTTTAAAGAACACTGGTCAGGTATTTTGTAGGATGTTCTTCAACTGGGATTTTTCTGAAATTTTTCTCCCAACTAGCCGATTAGGGGTCCGGTTGTAGGGATGAAGACCACGGAGGGAAAGTGCCCTTCTCATCAGAACCCATCAAGGATGCAAACCATCAAGGTGAAGCTGATGCTGGCCACCTGCCAGGTTGCTCCTCTGTAAAGACATTCTTCATCCAGGCTGCACTCTGTGGGGAGGATTATCTAAGCAGAGCCCACACTCAGGGACACAGAGTGACATTCCACCCTGGGGAGACACGCAGCTATGGAAGTCACTTGAAATTCTTCTGCATGGGAGATTGCCCCTTCTTCCCTCACTTATTAATTTATTCATTCGCTTATTTATATCAATAAGAACTTTTGGCTCTCTATATTATACTTCAGGCTATAATTCAATAATACTTCACTGTGCTGCTCAAATTGTTCCCAGTCTGGCCACTGGGACCTCTTTTGGGGGTGCCTGTGTCCTGCTGATAGACCACCATCTCTGGGGGTTTGTTTGTTTCATTCTTTGTATGTTTGTTTGTTTTTGAGCACTACTTTTCTTTCTGGCACCACAACATGCTCCAGGCTCATTCTGTATATTCCCCACAGTCTCACAATCAGTGTGACTGATTTCACAGAGAACAGCAGTATCCATACCCACTTTTTCTACACTTTCCACACAAATCCCTTACAAAGGAGAGAGGGAAGGTTACTTCTTTTTTTTTTTTTTGTAAGGTGACTACAGTGTAGATTTCCTTAAAATTCTCCCATGCTGACTCTAGCCTGAATTCTGGGTCATATGTCATTGAAAAATGTAAAAAAAAAAACAAAACCAAAAACCTATGTTGTGAGCCTGATGATATCTGAATTCCACCAGGCTGCCCCTCTTGCCAAGCAATGATTTTAAATAAATAATATCTTTCCTGGTTCCTAACATACTTCCTAACATACTTTCAGGGCTCATCCCCCTGAAAACTCATCTCCTCCAAAAACACAGCTTCGGTTCCATCCCCTCCCAACCCCACTCATTCACTCACTCACCAGCCTCTCACCTGTCAACCAACCTGCCATGTGTCCCACCAACCACACCTTCCTCGCCCAGGCCTCACCCCGTGCTATAGCCCTGGCCATGTCTACCTTTGGCCTGGGTGAGAGGACACTTGGCAACATGTGTCAGGGGCACTTAAAGAGATTTCAGCTCTACAGACTGACTGCCTGACACAGCACTGAAAGCAGCAAGGAGGCACTTAGAAACCCTGGTGCTGCACTGCAAAGACACGTGATCAAGGTATGGGTGACAGCAGGCTATAAGATGACACACATAATATGTTCCAGGCTTTGATTTTTAAATGGTGTATTTGTCATTCAAAAAGGATTGGAAGTATGCAGACACCAGTGCTAAGAACCTTCTTCAGTGTTCTGGATTTCTATTATATTTATAGTCAGATGTTTTTAAAAAAGACCCTCACAAGCACTACTTCCCTTCCCCACATCCCAGCTCCACTTAAGTCCACCTCTCACCTACTCTGCACCTGCCCGGGGACAGCCAGTCGCACTGCCTCTAAGGCAGCTCCCTCTAATCTCTACTACTGGGTGCTCCTCCTCCCCACTCAGAGGGGCCCTCTCTCACCTTTCTCCTCCCCTCTCTAATGGCTGCTCCCCTCCTGCATTCTCAGCTGATGCTCAGGAAGCTACCAGAAGAGGGTGCCTCCCCTGCTGTGCCTATGAATACTCCACAGACCTTTGGCCACTAGAGTGAGCTTCTGGGCTCCCTGTGAAGCCAGTCCTCCTTCCCCATCAACTGAATCCCACAAAGTCTCAGCTCCCCCGCTGCTGTGTCTTTCTGGACCATTCCATAGAAATGCAGTAGTAGCCTCCACCCCAAAGCACTGGCTCTCACCCCTCCCCCCAGCTTCTCTCTCCTCTAGGGCAACACAACACTCTGCCAGTGACTGGTCCACACTGCAGGCTCTACCCCCTGTCCCATGGGCTCTTCTATTCCCATTAACTGGCAGTTCTTACCATGTCTCCACACCCAGTGGGTTTCACCTCTCCTGCGTGCTCAGTGACAGCAGAACCTCTTGGCCAAACATGTCCAGCATGTTTCCCTGGGCTGCCCTGCGGCTTCTCTTTCCACCCCTGCTATTGATTCTAACTCTGTTTCTGACCTAGAGTCAGGGACAGCCAGGCTGCATCCAACCTCCTGGCCCTGAGAACCATGGGTACATGCAGATCTCCAGCCCAGCTCCATCTGCCAGATGTCTACCCCTAGCAGCCCACAGAACATCTCCACACGCATCCAGTGTGCACTTCAAACCTCACGTGTTCAAACAAGAACTCTCGATCCTCTCCACCAAAACTGAAAAGAGGCAAAGTAATAAGCAGGGAATGACAACCCTCTTGAGCTGCCTGCAGGATTCCCTTCACAGTAAATGACATACTAGACAACCACTCACCCAGAAGCTTGGGCCAAAAATCCAGACCCGTGCCTCAGACTCTTCTCTCCCACTCCCCATCCACCGCACCGGCAAACCCCACAGGCTTGCCTTCAAAATGTGCCCCAAATCCAACCATTTTCCTCCCATTCCACTGAGTATCCCGCTGCAAGCCAGCAGCTCCTCCCAGGCTGTGCACCCTTCCCCTTTCCACCCACCCCAGCCCAGTTCCCTGGAAGCAGCCCTGTGCTTCTTTCAGAACTGAAGGTGATCTGTGGCCCTCCTCTGCTCAAACCCACTCACCTCCCATCACACCAGCATCAAATCCAAGGCCAAAACATCTTGACTTTGGTCTGTTTCCCCAAACTCATCTTGACTTTGGATTTCTGTATGTGGTGCAGTGGCCTGGGAGGAGCCTCCCCAGATCTGGGCAAGTGTCTTTGTCCCCTGCCTTTGTATGGGCCTCTCTCTATAAGTCACCTCCCTTGCTCCTTCCTTTCTCCCTCTCTCAGATCCATCCCTGATTAAATCCAACTCTCTGGCTGGCCACAGGGCCCTCTTATCTAAAACAGCTGCCACATGACTCTCTAGATCCAAGTCCATTTCCTCTTTCCCGTGGTACTTAGCAGTACTTCACACATATTTTTAGTTACTAATCATCTATTTCCCTTGCTGAACATAATTCCTAGAAGCCAAGGCCTTGGGTCTTCTCATAGACCAAGCAGCTAGCAGGGTGACAGTTATAGGGACATGCTCAGCAAACATCGGAAAAAGTGAATGGGTGGGCAGCCAAGTCTTCTATGGGGGCGGCTGTGGTCTCCACCACCACAGGCAATACAGGGACTTTAGGTATCTGTAGAACCGTGTGTTCTACACTGCTGTACTGTTTTATAGTTAGATTAAAATACTTCACTCGAAACAATCCCACCTCTTGCAATCTTCACTGTCATTCTATATAATAAGAAATCTTTTACCATAAAATAATTCCATTAAAAAAATTCAAATTTGATATTATTCAATTGCTTTGAATAAAAGGGTAAAAGTACATGAAACATACACTAATATTCATGAAATTATAGATCAATAATGAAGAGCAAATCTTCCAATTCTTTCTAGCAACTGATTCGTTCAGCAACAGATAATGGAAGATTAAAGTTTAGCAAAACATATTAAGTTCTTGAGAAGGCACAGCCACAGACTCGATGATTTACCTGATGAAAAATAATTTAAATACCTTAAATGAAATCTCAGCATTGAATAAACTTTTATTTATCTTTATCAACCCCAAAGTTTAATTGAAACAGGCTGTTGAGTACAGAAACCACACAAAATGCACATGGCCCAATCAGTACAACTATGAGAACACAAGGTTCTCTCTTGTGTGAACATTCTGAAGTTTACGAATACTGGCACCCATCACTGGCACAGTACAGGACAAAACTGTGTTCTAGGTAAACAGTGAGTCTGGGGTAACGGTGGATTTGTCTGTGGGAATCACAGGTTTTCAGACATCAATAACATGATTAAATATACTTGTTGTAAAAACTGTTGCCTGGGACACCCATAATGGAAAAAGACCAGTATTTAGAAGAGAGAAGGACAGCTACCATTCCACAAGAGAAGACCAGCCGCCTGGTGAAAAGCAGGCCAACAGTCCAGTCGCTGCCCAGACCAGCAGCACAAACAGTGAATGAACATGAACAACCAGTGAACTCACTGATCTCTAGAACCCCAGCAGGATGCCTCAGCAGCGCCAGCCATGTAAAATCAGAGGTCAAGAAGGTCAACGTTGGGAAGTTGGGAAGCCAGAGGAATAGACATATTCTGCAGGAGAGTAAAATGGAATAATAATTCAGAACTATACAGAAGGCTGGGCACAGGTGGCAATTCCACTCCTACTCAGGCTCCACAGAGTCACCCTCAGAGCACCAGGGGACATGCACCACAGTGGCCACAAGGGCACTGCTCATGATGATTTGAGGAGAGCAATAAACAACCGGATTGACAGCAGAGGGGACAGATGGGTGGAGCAGGCAGACATTCAGTTTCACATGGCCATAAAAATGAAGCCACAGCGGCTTCCCACAGCAAATGGGTGACTCCTGGAAATGATAAGGAATAGAGGGGGCATGTCCAGGGGGCTACCTGGGACCTGGTTCCATCTTTACAAAGCCCTAAAATAAGCAACACTAAACAACACTATTTAGGCTTACAGGTGTACGTGGTGAAATCAATTGTAAAAAGCAAGGGAATGAATGTAAGAAAGTAAATGGGGGAGAAGAGACAGGTCTCATGGTCAGAAGCCTTCTAAAAACTTAAATACTCTGTGCTCAGAAGGCAGAGCATTACTCCCAACCCCCTGATTCAGGCCATGCTTAGAGACGTGGACACAGCTGGGAAGTGGAAAATGAACCACTCAGCAATGGCGAAACCTGACGGGTGGCCAAGGTCAACACCCAGTCACGCAGACGGCATGAACCCTTCACGCGATGTAATGAGAAAGGCATCGAGTCTTCCAACCACAAATCCATAACCCCAGACGACCACGAGAAACATCCAATAACTCTGGACAGAGGGACTTCTACCAAATGCTGGACACCCCTCAAAGCAGTTAAGGCTGTCAAAAAAAGTAAAGGCCAAGACAGTGTCACAGCCAAGAGGAGCGTAAGGAGACATGGGAACTAAACCTAATGGGATACCGTCCAGGATGGGCCCCGACGGGAAAGGATAGTAGGTAAAAAAAAATTAAAAGCCCAAATCAGGTATGGCCTTCAGTGAATCATAATGTGCTGATATTGGTTCCTTAGTTGTGACCAATGTAATGTACTCGTGTAAGCTGCTAAAATTAGGGGAAAGTAGATGCTGAGGACAGGAGAACTGTCTCCACAATGCTTCTGTAAATTTGAAAGAAGCCTAAAATAACCTCAGCTGGGGGCGAGGCCATGGGGTAGGAAGCGGTGGAGAACTCTGTAGCTTTCCCAGTACTGACAGCCTTCTAGGTTTTTAAGTCAATGGGTACTTACTTTATTGTGTCCCATAAGTTCATAAATGATATTTTAATAACTACCAAATATCACAAATGGAATGCCATGAAGCACACAGGCCAAACAGAAAGGGGCATTCAGAGTTAGTATTTCACAGTCTCAGTCATAGCTGGAGCTTCTCAGGGCATGGGCCAGTGTGGCTGTGCCCCCTCAGCCCTATGCTCCACTGCCATCTGACTGCCACTAAGCGCTAGGTCCCAAAATAAGGCAACAGTTCATCTCGTGTTGGAAAAAATGATACTTATTTTTGGAACGGTCTAAGCCCCAGAGAGATGAGTGCATCAACACATACTCGGAGCTACAGTTTCTATCACAGATGACATTTCAGAGAGGGACTACTATTTTTGTGAAGGTGCAGCTGGAAATGCAAGTGAGTGATGGCCTTGCTGCACACAGCAGCTCTGTTTCTCCAGAGCTCACACGTGCGGGATCGTACTACATTCCACGACAGCCCGAAGGGCAAGCGTTACTTCTGCCAACGCAGAACAAGGAATGGAGGCCGTGCATGCCGGTGACCTGCTCAAGATGCCACAGACAATCAAGGACAAGCTGAGACCTCAGCCAGGGTCTCCTGACCTCAGGGTTAGTGCGCCTGCGTACAGATCCATGCAACAGCTAGCATGATTTACAGAGCCTTCTATTTTTTCTTATTTCTTAGATTTTAAAATCAAAACAGTTGGGCACAGTGGCACAAACCTGTATCCCAGCAGCTTGGGAGGCTGAGGCAAGAAGACAATGAGTTCAAAGCCAGCCTCAGCAACTTAATGAGGCCCTAAGCAACTCAGTGAGACCCTGTCTCTAAATAAAATATTAAAAAGAGCTGGGGCTGCGGCTCAGTGGTTAAGAACCCCTGGGTTCAATCTCTGGTACCAAAAAAGAAAGTCAAAACAGAGCTTACATACTGCATTGTTAGTGTGATGTGTATGCACACATGAGCACCCATGTATGTATACATGAGGGTACGCTGTGTGTGGGTGTTGATATGGGCAGTATTCGTATGGTCTGTGTGCATGGCTTTTATTTTCAATCAACATAGATACAAGGTAAATTATTTTAGATTAAAGCTGTATGTGAAAACAAAGCAGTCCCCAGGAAGAGAACAGGGAAATTTGTTGACGAGGAAAACATATCCCACAGCAACCTTGAAATGAGCCTAACCCCCCCATCCCGTCCCGTTTCTGTCTTCCTTCTATGACTTAGCTCACGCTTGCTCTGTAAACTTGGAAATTTCTTGGATCACCAACTATAGCCTATTGTAATAAGAGGAAATGAGTTGACCTTTTAAATTTTTTTTTCTTCTCAAGAATGTTTAAGACTCTGAAGTAAGTACGGATTCTCGGGAAATTCCAAACGTAGTGCAGAGAGGTGTATCCTTCCCCTGTTTCCCCCCAAGGGTGATGTCTTACAACCCCTTAGCACAATATCCAACCAGGACACTATGATTCTGTCACTTCGTCACGTGTAGACCCACGCAGCCAACGCTGTGATCAAGATACACAACCATCCCACCAGGCAAAGCTGTCTCTCCTGCTGCCCCTGTAAAGTGAGACCCACCTCTTTCCCCACTCCCCACCCCACGATAAACACCAACCTCCACCTCTGAGACTTAGTCATGCTGAGAATTTTATGTAAATGGAATCACATGTGACCTTTTGAGATTGAATTTTTTTTTTTTTTTGATGTTTTAAAGGAAAAGGAGAAGGAGAAATTTTATTGGGAGTTCAGAGAATACACTGGTGTGTGTTCTTTAAAATTTGCTATGATTGTTTTTTTTTGCCAAGGACATGGTCAAATCAAATGTGGCATGTGTTCAGTGGCTGGTGGAAAGAATGCATATTCTGCCGCTGCTGGGTGTGGTGTTATGTTAGTTAGCTCTTGTTAACTGATGCTGGTGTTGAATTCTGAGGTTTTGTGCAGCTCTAAGAACCACCGACAGGGCTGGGGCATCTCCAGTATGGCTGTAAATTCGTCAGCTTCTCCCTCTGATTCTAGTGGCAGAAGCTTTGCTCCTCTCGAAGCTGCAGCACGCACACTCAGGAATGCTGACTTCTCCGTGGACTGTGGCCCCTTTCTGTCCCTGATTGATAACTGTCTCTATTAAGTGTCCTTATTTGATATTAATATAATCCTGCCTCCTTTATTTTAATTAATATCATTTTTTTACCTTTTTACAACATAAGTGAAATGTCTCTAAAATGTGCCAAGATGAGACAGGAGAGGAGAGCTTATCAGAGGGAAGGACCTTTAGGTGGCCAGACACTAGTGTCGAGATGGAGGAGAACTGTGGGGTGTAGTCAGGAATGGCCTGAATCCAGGCCCAGGGTTCAAAGCCCTTTACCACTTAATCTACTTGAACCTTGATGCTAATTTGGATTAAGACATTTCTGGCTTATTAGTTCCACTTTTACACAGGGTGGGGAATAGTGATCAGGTATTCTGTATCAATCTTTTCCATTCCTGACACAGTCAAAATGCCAGGCCTCCCCATAAAACATGCCATGCACGCCTCAAACAAACTACTTGAGGGGACAGAACATGCTGGTTAATCAGAAGCTCCACTGAGATCATTCGGAGCCAGCAGCTGTGATCCCAGTCATCAGGATGTTAGGATATAAGGGATCTGACCCTGAGCACCAGAGGGCCTGGCTGGGCAGCAGAGTACATGACCAACGTCTTTGGGGGTCTAACATAACTAACGGTGTGTACATACTGCCTTTTGTAGAGTTACAGATACTTTCCATCCTTCTGTACTCTGCAGGTAACCTGGATAATGGTCCCACTGGGCAAAAACCAGGCCTCATAAAAAACCCTGAAAGAAGAGAAATTACCATTCTCTCTGTATGAATAATATGGACTTGGCTGCGTGATTTCTCTGCTGTCTCTTTTCCAGGAACCACCATGCCTGAAACCGGGGTTCCCAAGGTGGAAAGTACAAAGAACGGGAAGAGGGCACTGGATGGAGGTCCCCTTCAGGTACCTTCTGGCACTTCAGTGCCCAGTGCTGCTTCCTATTTCTCCAAAGTCTCCACTGAGGGTCAGCACACTGTCAGGATCAAAGATAGGAATGGCCAATAAACACTAGGCATGGAATGGGATTTTTTAAAAGTCTAATGAATTACCTAAAAAGTGAATATATGAAAACACTCAAATGGACACCTTCTCAGTAAAGATCTGTTTTAATCAGCTTGTTCACTACTGTGGCCAAAAGACCTGACAAGAACAATTAGAGGAAAACCTTATTGGGGGCTCACAGTTTCAGAGGTCTCAGTGCATAAACAGCTGGCTTTGTTCCCTGGAGGGTGAGGTGTGGTTGAGCATCATGGCAGAAGAGTGTGGCGGAGGGAAGAAGCTGGGAACAAGGTACCCAGGAAGCAGAGAGAGCTCGCTCTGCTCAACAAGGACAAACTATAAACCCCTAAGGCACAGCGCCAGGGACCCACCTCCTCCAGCCACACTACATTTACCACCAAGTTAATGCCTACCAGGGGATTAATGCACTGACTGGGGTAAGGCTCTCATAACCCAGTCATTCCACCTCTAAATCATCTTGCATTGTTTCACATATGAGCCTTTGGGGGACATCTCATATCTAAACCATATCAAGGCCCCTTCAAGGAAGACTGAGGCAACAACACAGATGTCAGGTGCCCACCTGGGGTGCAGCAGAAGGCACTGAGGTACAGAGAAAGTCGAGAGGGGCAGAGACCATAACATGTCTACCTCTACTCCATTCCCAAGCACCCAGACACGTCCAACTCGTCTCCCACAGTCTGTGCCGAGCCCCACTAAGCTACCCCAAACTAGCAGCATCTGCTTGCAGCTCAGGGAGCTTTCCGGTCCTCTTTCCAGAAATGGAGGCTAAGGTGGCTGATGAGCTCCTGATTCCACTGCAGACAAATAAGTGAGGGAGTATGCCACCCACAGAATTCTCAGAATCCCAACATCATCTACCTTTTCCCTGTACGTCAATGGCACAGAGGACAAGGCCAGAGAAAGCCATGAAAGCACAACACCCCCACACACACATGCACACAGAGACACACACCCAGTGCTTTCGACAGAGACCTCTCTTCTGGGCCCAGCTGGGAGGTGCGGTATCTGTGGAACCACTAAAGGGGCTCTCAGGTTAGGAGACTCAGTCACTTGAAGACAGTCTGCATTTAGCTTCTCTCACAAAAGAGGCCTCCACCAGATGTGGGTTGAGGACAGGGAAGACGGTCCTGTTTCCACATCCTGGAATTGATGACGCTCTAGTCCCTCCGATCTTAAATCTGCGTGAGCACAACAACAACAACAACAACAAATCTATGAAAAAACTCCTGGGTAGGATCTAAAGCTGCCTGTCCCCAGACCCTCTAAACAAAATAAGCCTGAGGGCATGGTGGGGCTCCTGACTGTCCCAATCATTACTCAGGGGTGCTGCTGGGTGCCCAGGAAGAAAGTAGCATGGTAGTCACCCCTTAGCCAAGATTCTGCACCAGAGGTTTCAGTTACCCATGGTCAATCACAGCGCCCAAATATTACTATTGTGAAGAATTAAGGTATCTTGAGAGAGAAGAGAGAAAGACCATATCTGCATAGCTTTTATTATGGTGAATTGATATAATTGTTCTATTATTAGTTATTATTGTTAATCTCTGTGTGTCAAATTTATCCATTAAACTTCACCATGGGCAGGTACCTGCAGTAGGAAACATGGTGTATGTAGGGTTCAGTACTATCCACGGTTTCAGGCATCCACGGAGGTCTTAGAATATATCCCTCAGGTAGGGAAGGACTCTGGTAGTAGAAATGTAACACGTACAGACGGAGCATTCAGGGCCACAGGAGCATTCCACTGCATGCCACTCACACACGGAATATAGAGAGAGCAATCCCAACCCGAGATGGCATGTCGGCAGAAGTGACAAGCTATTTAGAAAAACTGCTAAAAACACCAAGCCTAGAGACACCCCCCATGTCCCTGGAGAGGATGAGCTAGCTGTCTGAGCACTCGAGAGGGACATCACCACTGCTGCAACTTCTGACTTGAAGTCCACGCCAGCCACGGGCCTCTTCTGACCATGGCTTGTGCACCCCATGGCTGTTACAGGCCTTCAGACAAGTCACACGGCAAGAGCTGTGGCCAGGAAACAGGCAAAGCCATTCAAAATTAGGGCCACCCTTACTTCCTGCAGACAGAAGTCACACTCAAAGCTTACAAATGAGCTCATCAGTGTCCTGTAGGGGTCTGGAGGGTGTGTGTCACTGCACAGGGGGGACACAGGGCTGGCTCCACTGTCACAGATCTGGCAGGAGAACCTGGCCACCATGCCACCCTGGGGAGTGTTAGGGATCATTTGTTTCCATCTGAATCATGCATTTCATTCATATGTTGCTCGTTCACACAGTCCCCGAGATCATCCCCCTGAAACTGATCTGTCGTGGTCTGACTTATTCATAATGTTTTTAAAGCCATTTTAATATCTTGGAGCCAACGACATTTCCAAAGAAAACACTGACAATGACATAATAAAAGCCAGAGGGGAAAGTGACTATGATAAGCAGAAATGGAAGTCTCAGGCTGCTCTGACTCCCCACAGTGAGGCCCACCAGTGGCAGGTGGAGGTGGAGGCACAACGGATGTCCCTGGTACACCCACGCCCCAGTGTTCCAGGACCGCCAGACACGAGTAGGCAGGCACTGCTACCATTTCCCAACATACCCTCCGGAGCAGCGTTCTCGTGGCATCCCAGAGTATTCTCATACCAGCAGAGCAATTTATTTTTAATTACCTATTCTAGTTCTAGTTCGCAAAAAAGCCTACACCCCACCCCTGAGACACATGCACAGCGAGAGTCTACTTTCTTGCTTTTCTGGAGGAATAAAGTCAAGGAAAAAAAAAAACACTGTCTACTTTTCCTAATTTTGGAACTTCAACAGCAGTAATCTTCTCCTTGGAGGCTCTTCCGAGCCTGCTTCTTGACTGTAGTTTTTTTCCTGTCCCATCACCTATGTGTCAGGCCTGGGGATTCCTAAAGCAACACAGAGCACGTACTACCCCAGATATCCACGAACCAACATTCAGGTGTGAGCCACAGGTCACCATGCAGCATTGTGTCCAGTACATACAGGACCTGTCTGGGCTCATTTTCTTCTACATAATAGGCTGTGGGGGACTATTCCTTTGTAACTCTAAGGTACTAAAGATCCCCCTTATTCTCAGGGGATAGGCTCTAGAACTCCCAGTGGAGGTCTAAAGTCATAGAATGTACTCTTATCTGCTCTGTTTCTTCCTATACTTATATATCTATGACAAAGTTGAATTCATAAATTAGATACAGAAACAGATTAATGATGACTAATGATAAAACAGGATAATTATAACAACATAAATTAATAAAGTATAAAGTAGCAAACTTGCCGGCATCGCTGCTCTTGTGCTTTGGGGCCATTATTAAGTAAAATATGAGATACGTGAACACAAGCCCGGCCATACGGTGACAGTGACTGATAACCCAGGAGGCTTCCAAATGACCAACGGGCAGATGGCACACAGAGCATGGAGAGGCTGGACAAAAAGATGATTCCTGGGGTGGAATGGAGCAAGACTTCCTCACACTAGTCAGAACCACACGCAATCTAAAACCACCAATCATTTCTGGAATTTTCCCTTTAATATTGAAACAGTTGTTTACCATGGGTAACTGAAAATGCAGAAAACGAAACCTCAGATTGGGGAGAGGAGAGACACAGGTAGCTAAAATGTACCAGAATGTTCTGTATTTAATCTCTAGAATCTGTCATGGAGAAAAGGTGGTGGTGGGGGAAGCAGTCAGGGACTTGGCTCTTTTGTTTTTTTATTTTTTTCTCCAGTTTTCTAGGAAGCCCCGGCCAGGGCATGTTAGCTAAAATGTGGAGGAAAAAACGCAGGACTTAACTTTGATGATCATCTCAGCTGTGAGAAAGTGACTATTTCACGGGTCATGGCAGAAATGTTAAATCACAACTTTAGGTAATTTTGCTCGGTGGGGAGGTGCTGCACAAAGGACCAGGAAGTGGCTACTAAACGTGAGGTCATCCCCTGGTATCCATAGGTTCTCTCTCAGCCGGTCTAATCGGAACCTGGGAATCCTGAATCCAGCACGGCTCTGAGCCCAGCCCAGTCCCAGCCCCATGGAGCTGGGAGGCCCGTGTCCTATCCTCAGATCACCTGGAACAGCCACTGGGAGCTCCTGTCCCCACCCTGCCGATCCTCCCACAGCCTTCCCTCAGTGGTGAAAAGGGACACTCCGCCAAATCATACTTACATGCTGGAGATTTTTCCAAGAGAAAAAGAAATGAAATGGAATTCATGCTGCAGTAGAAGGCAAGGCTTTGGGTGGAGCTTCCAGCCTGCTCTCCCTCCCACCGGCACTGGGCTCTGACCAAGCTGTTATTCTCTCAGAGCTCAAGTCCCAGTTCAAGGTAAACACACAGAGAACGGGTGTCACCGTGTCATGATCCAGGTATGTCAGAGACAGCAGCACGGGCAGCAAATAGAACCTGGGCTTAGAAGCAGCAGACCTTGGTGAAAAGGCTTGCGCTCCTGTCTCCACCCAGCACACAGGGCTGACACCTCTGCCTGTGCCGGAGGTGGCGGGCCCTGGGCAAGGCACCTGCCACCGGGGTGTGGCTGCCTCCACCAGCTACAATGCCATGGTCACTGCGGTGGAAGCAGCGTTCTTTTTCCCTTTCTTTTCTTTTCTTTTTTTTTTTTTAAAAAAACAGCTGTCAATACTTTCCTGGGCCAGTTATAAACCTGGAGACCCAGAGGCTGTGGCCGTCCGTCCCTCAATACTCTAGTGCCACGTTAGGAAGAAGCGCCTGGTCCACACTGCACAGACCTTTTCCCTCAGCTCCCAGGAGCCCCACTGTGTGGCAGGAAGGGGGCTGGTCACCTCTGTTTCAGCAGAAACCCAACAAGTCACCTCCAGGCACCAGAGGATCTCCAGCTCCACACATGCAATTGCAGTTGTAGCCCTAGAAACTCAAGGACTGAGCAAGGAGCCCTGTATGTAAAATGTCTTTCCAAATAATCCCTGAGGGTGGGGCAAAGTTTGGCTGCATTCTCCAAAACACCAAAAAGCTGGAACATGGTAAATGGCAGGAACAAATGGAAGGCAAGTTTCCCAAACATACTGCTCTGCTTAGGATGTGGTCTGAGTGTGTCTCCCAAGGGTTCATGGATGAATATTTAATCCTCATTGTGAGGTATTAAGAGGGTGGCAAATTAATCTGATTATAGTGTTTAGAGGTGAGGATTTGGGGGTTGATTAGGATCAGATAGGCTCATCAGGGTGGAGCCCCACAATTGAATTCTGGTGGCTTCATAAGAAGAGGGGGAGAGAATACACCACAGGCACACCCATACTCCCTATCTCTTGCAACACCCTTTGCCGTCTCAGAACTCTGCCAGCAAGAAGCCATCACCAGCCACAGAGTCCTTGAACCTCTAGAACTGTGAAGTAAATAAACCTATTCTCTTTATAAAGTTACCCAGACTCAGGCATTTTGTTATAGTAAAACAAAACAGACTAAATATGTGTAAACCTTACTCTTATGTAAATTATGGCTAATATAAGTAGTAAAACTCTTCTTCACTACAAGAATTATTACTGGATAGCATTCTTGTGAATGTAAGAATGACAGAGAGGCATAACTTTTCATTTTCTCCTGCTCAATTAAACGAAGTCACTGCTGCTTCTATGTGGAAGGGCCAAGGATGTGTAAAGGATCACAGATGACATCTGCACTCTGGATACTGCTGTCACCAACTGGCAACTTTGTGAAATCCAGGTTTTGTTGACTGATCTTAGTCCTCGAGTCTCGTCACTTAAGCCATCCCCTTTCCCTGTACCAACATCCTTCTAACCCTTGAGGCCACCAATCCTCTGGAAAAGCCTCCAGCAGCTTTTAAAAAGGTAGAACATTCTCAGCGCAGAGTGTCAAGCCTTTCTCAACCTCCATCCCCAGTAGCCAATAGTCAGCCTCCAACAACAGGGAATTAAAGTACATTTTCAAGCATGAATTGGAGGAACTAAAGGCAGGTTGTACATGTGCAAACACTTTGGCTGAGTACAGTGCACACACCTACCATCCCAGCAACTCAAGAGACAAGAGGACTGCAGTTCCAAGTCAGCCGCAGCCACTTCAGCAGTGGCAATTCCCTCAGCAACTTAGAGACTCTGTCTCAAAAAACAAAAAGGGCTGGGGAGACAGTTCAGCAGTAAAACACGCCTGGGTTCAAATCACAGTACCCAAACACAACAAAACAAAAAAATCCTACTATGAAGGTGTGAAAAGGAGAAGTAGGACTCCATCTCTTACCACACTCTTCACTCCTCAAAGTAGGCAGGTCAGAGACAGGGAGGACCCCAAGACTATGCCGCTTTACTTCAATGGGAAGACAAAATACAGGGCAGAGAATGCAGCCCATGGAACAGGGGCTCAGAGATCCCATCAGTTCCCTCCCTGATACCTTGGACCCCCACTTCCTTTAACTGCTCCCTTAGCGCAGCCCCAGATGTGGGTCTAGCCAGCCTGTGTGACCCTGTGACTTGCCCTTTTGTGGTGCTGATGCTGAACATGCAGCCATGCGTGTGCACGCTACTTCCCCACCTCCTGGCTTTCTGAAAGAAGAGTGAGAACTCCAAGTCTGTTAACGTCACTGGTGATTAAGAACTTCCTCAGGAGCATGTGCCAGAGACTGCTCCAGGTGAATTATTAATGAATTCTGCTGAATAGATCTAAGGATCTGTCATTTCCAGCTTATGTTCCCTTGAAACCTGACAATCAGATTGACATGGGGCTGACCATATTTTGCAAATGCTCAAGTCTGAAAAGGTTCCACTTAAATGATTTTTTTTTTCTTTTAAATCACAAGGGGTTTAAGAAGAGTTTATGTTCCTAAGTCTCCCAGGATGAGAACGCCCCAGTGGTGGTCATCTTCTGTAAGGTCTGGAAGAGAGACCCTGGAAAGCCCTGTGAAAGCATGAGGGGTCTGAAGCTCAACAGCGCCCTCAGTGGGGAGGGTGGGGATCACAGTGTGGTAAAGGTCAGCAGGGAAGCCTGCGAATCAGGAGACCTAACCTGAGAGTCCAGGGCTCAACCCCAAACCACACCCTAGCTCTGGACTCATGATAAACGACACCCTAAACAAATGGACAATGTGTCATTATCTCTAAAGGAAATCATAAAGGGTACCAAGGAGAAAACAATGGACAAAATCCTACCCTTAGAAATACTACCTACTGATTCTGTGGTGTTCCGAATGCCAGATGGACATAACTAACACTCAGCAGGTTCCAAATGACAGAAAACAAACAAAACAAGTGGTCAAGGAAAAAGAGACATTCACAATTTTAATAGTCCTTCTAGACCAAGTAAAAGGAAATTCTAATTTATCCTAAGGTAGTGAATTTATGGAAACCACTACACAGAGAGATTTCAGAGTATAGAACCATCTGGAAATAACAGAAACAAAATAATGTTTGCAAGGAAAGCGGGTGTACTGGATTTTTTCCTGGCAGTTCTGAGACAATGCTCTGGAGGTGAAATTTTACTTGGTCATAAAGCGCTTCCTTCTGCCTGGCCTGAGATGAAACACCAGATTAACGAGACCACCAAATACTAACTCATACCCTGAGTCAAATACCCCAAACAACTTGTGAAAGTTAAGAAATATATTTGTGGGCTGGGGGTGTAGCTCAGTGGTACAGCGCTTGCCAACCAGGTATGGGGTCCTGGGATCAGCCTCTAGCATGGCCAAAATAAAAAATAAAAACAAAACAAAAAAAAAAGGACTTTTGTTATAGAACCACATGTTTTTGTCCCCCAATTGCTGCTATTAAATGAACCCTGGATCCCAAAATCCACATCCATGTTACTGTTGTAATTTTGTTGTAATTTTTCACAGGACAAGTAAACCTTCCTTAAAATCCTTTATTTGTTTGCACTTTTAATATAGACTTAGCTTTAACATCAAAGCTGGAATCAAAGACGTACTACACTGAAAGCACTTAAGAGCAATTGTTATTTACCTTTGCACTCCCTGGCCCAGTACAGTAAACAGGAGACCCCTACCCCCTACTGCCCCCCACATCAGACCATGTGGGGAGGTGGATGAGCAGAGGCCAGCTTGTAGGTGGGAGGTACCCACGATTCTACATACTTCCGCACCGTCACACACTGCAGTCAGTAGGGGATTAAGGACCAGGTTCCTTGAAAACTTAAATTTAATGTGGTTTGGGTTATGGTTACTTGCAAAATGCTAGTTGGAAGCCTCCCATGTCAATTAAGCACTCAAGGTAAAAGCGGCAAGTTCCGCTGGTCTCCTGCAGAAATCTGCACACTTACCTTTGGCACACAGTTACAAGAGGTGACTGGCAAAATGCAGAACTCTTCAAAAAGATGAATTTTACAGCCGAATACGCCTCTGAAGTGTCAAGGCCCCTGGGATCCTCCAAACTCTCCAATCCAATGCAAATCTCAGCAGAGATGGATGACCTGGGCCGTCACTTGTATAGAAGGAACCTATAAAAATCTATAAAGTGATAGAAAGAAACATGTATCAGGTATGCGTGTTTGATTTTAATCACTTAAAAAAAATGACTGGTTATTGATTTGCCAAAACCAACAGGCTCTGCTGGAAAGATGCTGTGTCCAGAGACTCTCCCCTAAAACCAGCGCCCCACCACTCTCCACCTTCCACTACCCTCAACAGGAGGAGAGGGTTGGGAGAGGGGATCTGAGCTCCCCAGTGCCTTCAGCCCTCCTTTCAACAGCCACTGCTTGCACCCCTCAAAGCTTGCCAAAAATAACAGAATGGATCCCAAGTGCAAAGTGGGCATGTTTGGGAACCTGGGTCAAGGACCAGGAGGGCCTGGGTCCTCTTTGAGACACATTCCTCTCTTGGAAGTCCTGCCCCAGCCATTCGTTGGGAGATGGCCGGGATCTCTCTCCCTGGGTTGAAGACACCCCCTCCACCCTACCCAGGAAATCTGAGAGAAATACTTCAAAACCACACGGAAGTCAAGAGGACAGAAGCCTGACAAAGGTGACTGCAGATCCCTCCCAGCTGGTGAGTTTGCTGCTGCAGTACGTGCTCTACACTTGGGTAAACATTTCCAGTCCTTGACCAACATTTTCCAGGGGACCCTGAAGTACTCGGTGGACTTCTGAGTGAGTTCACTGGCATTTTTAATTACATTTCAAACCCAGAGGGGCTCTTTCTTGACAGTTCACTTGGAGAAGATCTATTAATTCATTCCTAGCATGATTATGACCCAAAATGTTAAATACCCCACAGAAAAATCGAATTCTATTTTAGTCAAATAGAAAAAGATAATTCAACCAGGGCTATCATAAAAATGTTATAAGGCAAGTTCATAAATTTTGATTTAAAAATTAACCCCTCTTTATGCATTCTCTAGAATCATGTTAAAAGCTGCATGATTTTTTTTTTAAAGGTATGACTTCATTCAAGGAAAAGCTGATAACCAAACACAATGGGAATACTAGATGTGAGCAAGATTTAAAAGCATACCTGAAAGATTACACCCTTCTCTCTGTCAGGGGTTTACAATGACAGGTCCCCTGGAAATGCAAGTACTGTATCTGGTCTCAGGTCTGAAACCAGAGTTCTTATTTCTTATGCTGATATTTTAATGTCTTGTTATTTACACCACTTACTGTAAAAAGTAATCAACACATGGCAGTGTATTGGGCAGCCATGACCCCAAATTACTTCGCTATTTGTAGTTCCAGCTACTATTCCAAAAAGAAGCTGCATTTTTAAGATATTGACAAGTAAATTTGCCCAGTCAGGCTTCCCTAGGTCAATGCCAGGGAGAATCCGTGTGGCCATTTGAGGTGTCCAAATTCAGGGCCTCCCTTGAATGCATCACACTCAAATGAGTGCGATTATTTCATCTTTCTAATAACCTTCCAGGATAGATACTAATACCTAAATTTACAGAGGTGTTTCTCAGGGACTGTGTTAGTCAGCTGTCTGTTGCTATGTCAAAATACTTGAGACAATCAACTAATAAGAAAGATTTATTTTCACTCGTGGTTTTAAAGGATTCAATCCATGGATAGTTGGCTCCTTGGCCTGTAGTGAGGCAGAACATCATGGCAGGAAGAAGATGGGGAGCAGACGGAAGGGGCCAGGGCCCCAGTATCTCTTTTAAGGACATGCCCCCAATGACCTAACTTCCTCCCTCTAGGCTCCACCTCCTATAGCCTCACCATCTCCTAACAGCACCATGCGCTGGCAATGAGCCTTCAGTACATGGTCTTTAGGGTATATTTAAGGTTCAAACCATAATAGAGACATCAAAGGTTTTCCTTGATAGGCTTTGAGTTAGGAAATCACTTAGGTTGTTAAATTTCAAACTCAGTGGGTTTTGCACACCCCTTGTTCTTTCTGATGGTCTATAGAAGAAACCCTAATCGTGCCAACAGGGAACCAAATGTGAACAACTGATGGGCTAGCCCTAAGCAAAGTAACAGTGAATTGGCTGGGAACCTGGGTCCTTTGATACTTGGACAAGTCAGAACACAAAGCCTCTGAGCACAATCAGTAAAGGAAGTCGCAGACGGAATGAAGCAAGACTTGAACCAATGTCATGGAGCAGGGGACATGAAGTGAAACTGCCTGAAATCCATTCCAGATTGCAGTGGCCACCTTGGATTAAAGGGTGATAAATGAGCGGTGCAGTGTTTTCCTCAAGAAAAGCATGGCACTGGCAATCAGCACACTAAGCATGCACCTGAAACTGAAATAAACGTAGTGGAGAAAAACCTCTCTCTGTGAACCTAAGTAAAGTTGCCATTGCCTCTGAGGGACGTGAGGCTATCAGCTGATTCAAAACTTCTATTCAGGAAGAACACTCAAATCAGGTCTTAATTACAAAATGTGACCTCTACCCATCAGGAAAGCAGACACTTTTATGCAAAAAACCATCAGAATGCAAGCTAAACACTATCAGGTACAAGGTCACCTGCACTGCAGAGGGCCTTCACAAAAGAATTTATTCAAGGATTTTCTACACAGCCAGACTCAGGCAGGTGGAAATATAATGAAAGGTTCTATGCTTTCCTTTAAAAATACTCCCCCAGCACCACGAAATAATAGAAAAGAGGGATTAATACCTATACCATACGTATCTCTTTCTTCACTTTAATGTAGATACGAAATAGTAAAAAATTTCACCATTGCAAAAACTGCAGGATTGTCTGAATTCTTTAACACCTAGAAACTTTTTTCCAGACTTCTAGGAGGTGTGGAGTTGATCACCTACTTTGACTGGAAGAGCATGCTTTATGCTGCATGCATGGGTCCCATGGTCTGCAGACTTCATTGTGCTACCTGCCCCAGGTACAGGGCTGGGCATCAAGAAGCTCCTGTGCAAGCTTGTCTTGTTCATCCTAAATTCCTGATGTCACTGTCTTCTGGGTGGTCCTGGCTATTTCCTGGCAACCTCAGAGCCTGACTTGGATGGCCAATGCTAGCATCCATCACTAACATGCTTCATTCCAGCGCAGCCACTCGGGGTTAATAAACACCTGTGCACCTTGTTCTGATGACAGCCAAAGCTGTGTGCCTTGTGGGCACGATATTGCAGGACACTATGACTCTGTCTGCTTCAGAGTCAGCCCAGTCAACCTCCAGAAAACTCAGGGGACCCATTTCTCTTTCTCCCTGACTGAAACACCGTAACAGGCAGAGAGAAGAATCACGTGTGACCCCCGTGCCACACTCACGGGGGCTTCCCTCAAACTCCAGCCTCACCAAGCTTCACGGCAACTCTGGGAGGCGACTCTCATCCTCCAGCTCAGGAACCAGCCTAACAGAAGTTCATAGCCACAATGTAAACACATGCTTGTCCACTTTGAAAGCTAGCCGTGATCTTTCTCCTTGCAAAGATTACCAGGAAAGGGCCAGCAAACAGCATCTGTTGCTGCCATCTGTCTGAAATATCAGCCACCCTGGAAGGCTGCTTCAACCTCACAAATCAAGCAGGGGCAGTGTCAGGCTGCATCAAAGAACAAGCCAAGAGCGCACGTATGACCTTCCTTTTCAAAGGTACTGTCAGTCTTAGATGGCAGTGCAGGGCGGTGGGGGTGGGGTGGGGGACATTGAATACATTATCTGGCAGGTTTAAGTAATGCCCACTGCCTAGAGAATCAGGTGTGTGTCATAACTAAACCCGAAACACGTTCCGTGTCCCTGGCCCAAAATGCTTGGGAACAGAAGTATTTCATATTTTGAAGGTTTTTGATTTTGGAATATTTACATAGACTTTACCAGTTTGGCATCCCTGATTCAAAAATCTAAAATGCAAAGTTGCTCCAAAATTCAAAAATTTTGAGCACCAACCTCAAAGTGTTTCAGATTTCTGGATTCAGGCTTTTTCACACTAACGATGCTCAACCTATATAACACACCAAGAGAAATGCCCCAGGGCCCTGCAGAAAGAGCTAAAAGCACAAGATTGGCACCGGCCTCCGAGCTCTCAAATGCCTCCTCTCTCCCTTCCCCTCTTCCCCAACACAAGGCTTGTCCTCAGCACAATCCCCAGCAGTCATCTCTAAGGGGGTCTACAGTTCAGAATGAACTTGTCAGTCACTTGACCAGAACACAGGGGCCACCAGTGCTGTCTGGGTGACTGATGGCAGAAATGGCTACAACTCATTCCTCCTGAACCACTTGGAAGAAAACTTTATTCAGACACTGAACAAAGCCACACCTGTCTCCTTGATTAGGCTGGCTGAAGTTCAACCCTATGTGGACCGATACTGAGCGGCTTAGATGGTTTATCAATGTGAAACTCAAAGGCTTCCAGGAGGTGACCTCAGCTCTTTTATCATCCCGTGCACCAGGCAAGGCCCAGAGAGGACACAGGCCCATCAACTACCTCCAAAAGTTCAGAACCCCACTGGAAGCAGGGTCTTAACTCTGGACAAAGCTGTCCTGAAAAGGAAAAATAACCATTTTTCTGGGCTGGAATTATATCATCTCCAAGAAGCAATGCTGGTTATCAGGTTGAGCAGAAGTTGCTCAGGACAGTGGCAGGGAAAAGCTAGTTCTGATTCCAGCCCTCGAAGTAGCCACAGAGACATCATGAGTGGCTGAGTGTCTGGGCAGGAAGGTCAGATTTTAAGCTCTGACAGTTCTACATACAGGAACCATGATTTCTGCCTTCAAAACTATAGCCAGAGAGTGGGTCAACGACACACACCGAGAAGCAAAATATGGACCAGAAAAGTGGCAACGAGGGCGAGGGATGCCGCTCAATGGTGCATGCCTGAGGCCTTGGGTTCCAACCTCAGGAGTGGACAAAGTGGCACAGAAACAAGGCGGTGGGTCAGGACAAGGGGGCTGCAGGCCTGGCTCAGCCACCAAATGCTTCCATTCCCTCATCACCAACCCTGAGTGCCCGAAGGGGCCCCTCAAGTCCAGCTCTGTAGCTTTTCGACGCACGTGAAAATGGACCTTAGAAATTACCAAAACTGGATCATGTAGCATTGAAAACATATCGAAACTTCTCTAAAATAACAAGAACATCATATGCAAATATTAATATGAGTTTAAATTTCATCATCTGTGGCCTAACAATTCTAACTTAGAGGAATTCGATACTATTTCCAGTTTACTCATTGAATGCTAGCCTCCTGAACATAAGAGGACCCGCTACTCCAGAAGCTCAGCTAAGAGGGAAGGACACCCCACATCCTTTAGACCAAGCCCTGCTTTCCACAATTAGCCAGAGTCTCGCGGTAGCTGTCCGTGACCTCCCTGGACAGCTCAATCCCATGCAGCACCGGTGAGAGGCTCACCAGCGTTCTTTAGTAGCCCCCACAGGATTCAGTCACTGGCCAGGTAGTCACACCACCCATGAAAAGCACACTGAAAAAATAAATCTGACACACCACTGAAGAAAAGTTGTGCAAACCCTTTTTTTGAAGAAGGAAGAGAAGGGGGCAGGAAGGAGAGACATCAATTTCCTATCTGAGGCAATCTGAGTGTACCAGGTGATCCACGGGGGGCTTCTTCTAACTAATTCCAATGAGTCTGTGCAACAAGCATGTTCTGCGTATTTCACATCCCTCACCTTCGAGGGTAAAGGAGGGAAGGAAAGAGTGAAAGCGAAGAAAGGCCAAAGTCAACAAGGGGGAGGAAGGTCGGGGACCACATCCTGTCTTCTGCTCTGCACACCCCACTTCTGCACGTGTCCCCCCCAATGCACGCACGCATGCACACACGCACAAACACACGCACACACATTTTGTTGTTGTTTTAAACAGAATCTTTAAAAGCAGGACAGGAGCTCAGACACGAGCTTACTGTAACACATTTAAGGAGACGAACTGGGGGTGAGAAGCGTTGTTTTACTTTTCAATTTCATTAATTCTTGTCACATTTGAACTCTGACAGTGTTTCCCTGAGTAATGGAGGAGGACAGCTATGGGATGAAAGTCCACGCTCTTTCCCACATTTCCCTCCAGCATCATCTTCCTGGCAGAAGTCTGGGCTTGAGGGTGTGGGTAGCCTTCATTCCTCCCTCTCATCACCTCCTGGCCACCACTAAGGAAGTCCCGCTGACATCAGCCCCGCCTTGGTCCCTTTTTCTATCACTATGTAAGATGTCCACTACCAACAGAGCAGCCACCTCCCCATCTGGAAAGCCCGGGACGCCCTGTGCCTCGTCCTCTCCACCTTAGCTGAGGACAGTGCTCACGGGACCAGGTGAAATTCAGCCTTTTCCAAGAAGAACCCTTTGAAGCCGCACTCTGGAAGGACATCCCACATGGCTTTAGGGTCAGTAAAACTAATTTTATTCTGGGTTCCCTTAGCACAAAAGAGCACCTATTACACAGGAAAGGTCTGCAAGTCCCACCTGCCATGGGCTGAATTGTGTCCCCTCCAAAATTCACATGTGGAACCTCCAGGACCTCAGAATGGGACAATATTTGGGCATAAGGTCTTTCAAAAGGCGATGCAGTTAGGCTGGACCAAGTCCAACAGGACGAATGTGTTTACAAGCAGAAGAGGCACCAAGAGTGGGCACAGAGAAGAAAGGCTACGAGATGTCACAGCAAGGAGACCATCTGAGAGCCAAGAGAGAAGTCCCTGAAGTAAGAATCCTGGACACCCTGACGTTGGACCTCCAGCTGCCAAACTGTGGGAACAAAGGTCTCTTATTTAAGCCCCAGCCCCACCCCCACCTGTGGCACTTGCCATGGCAGCCAGGTGTTTCGTGAGACTGTCAAGCAGGAAGTCTCACAACACAGGACACAAACAACAAGGAACTTCAAACTTTTCATGAGTCAGGGGTGGGGGAGTGGGGAGAGGGTCTGTGAAAATCACCAGACAACCCCAGGACACAAGAATACCCAAATGGGGAGGATCCAGTGTCAAAACCATAGACTCCCCTGCAGAGGTGCACCCCCCCTCCTTGCTGTGTACAAAATAAACAGATTTTCCAGTTTTCAACACCTAGTCAGCCTCCAAAACCCAGATGAAGCATGGCGGCTTGGAGATCCTGCCATATGGGAATTCTGACCTTCCCTCTCGTGTGCAAAGCCCTGGGATAGCACCCATCTCCTTGCAACACATTCATGGTGTTTTAATGGCAATATTTCTATGCCAGAGTAGACACGAAACACGTCATATCCACAAATGCATCATCACCCAACTTGAGCAATTACAAGCACACATCCCCTCAAGTCACCACCAGATGACTTTAAAGCACACAGCAAGCAAAGGCAGTAAACCCCGCAGGGCAGATCCCCAACCTCTAAATATGATTCTATGACATCAAAAACCATTATTAATTCCTTTATGTAAATCTCATCTCTAGTCTGTGTCCTAATTTCCCATCTCATAAATGCCTTTTTATACTGATTTGCTTGACTCAGGATCCAAATCACGTGCACAAATTATAATTTCTTGAATGTCTCTTTTAAGTGTTTTTTTTTTTTTGCTTTTGTGGTTTTTTTTTATGACAACACGTTGAGTCTGGGTGTTCTGTGGTTCCATCTCACTGATGTTCCCCAACCCTGACATTTCTAGGAAATGATGGCTTCCCCTAAGGACTACTAACTTCTCAAGAGCAGGGGCCTACAGCTGCCTGCACCCTAGATACTGGCTGATCAGGGAGTTAGCACATGAAGGAAGGAACCAGAGGTGCTGAGGTGTCAGAAGTCCCGCCCCCCTCCTCTGCCCTTCCCCAGCCCTCACTCTCAAACAGGATTTTCCACCCAGGCCCAGGGGCACAGTGCTTTGACCCCAGCTTTGAGAGTCCTTCCACAAGTAAAGAAAAGCTCACTCTATTTTTCCTACAGGGAAAATGTATATGAAACTTAAGGACAAAAGTTACAAAGTCATCTTAAATATCAAATGATGCTCCTCTTGTTTTTAACAAAATTGTTTAATAAAATATCATCCCATGGGGCGCAAGAGTCAATTCGGGGACTTGAGGGCTACAGCTGCGACTGCGCCAAGGCAGGAGAGCGCCACTGAAGCGGAGCTTCATATTACCCAGAAAGGTGCCATTTTATGCCCACAAATGACCCTGTGGAGAAACGTATCACCATTCTATGCTTCAGTCAAAAAGCATGCTGATATCAGGAATATGCCATTCAACAATCTTCCATTTTGTTCTATGAAAGAAAAAGTGCTTATTTTATCCAAAAAAGAACATTTTTACTGTCTTATAAAAATCTAAAGGTTTCCCCATAGCCCAGAGTTAAACAAATGAGAAAACCCAGAACCTTTATATCCTCTGCCTTTCAAGAAGAACAGCCCCAGGGTGTTCTTTTAAGGCCATATGTTAATTTTAGAGAGAAAATATTAAATCTATGAAGGTTGCTATTCACACACGTGTGTATTCCAGGACGGAAACGTCCAGAGGAGATGTTCTGATCAAGGCCCGAATCCTCATTAAGGCCGGATTAAGCCACTGTGCCCCCTGATGAGTGGGCTATAGGGGTTTTCTACCATCCCCAGATTTGAAGTGTTGCTCAGACTCTAATCCCAGATCATGTCACTGGTTGCTATGGTTTGTATTTTCACAATCCCCAGGGGCCCATGCACTAAAGTCGTGGATCCCAGATTTGTGCTACTGGGAGGTGGTGGCACCTTTAAGAGCAGAGCTTAATGAGAAGTCCTTAGGTCATGGAGGGTGTGCTTTTGTAGGGGACCAGGGGACCCCAGCCTCTTCCACTTTCTCTCATGTCCTAGCCCTGAGGTCAGTAGTTCTACTCTGCAATACCATGATGTGTCAAACTCAAATCCAAAGCAATGGAGCCAATCACCATGGATTGTAACCTCTAAAACTGGGAGCCAAAATCAGCCTTTTGCTTTGTAATATGATTCATGCAAGTATTTATCAAAATAACAGAAAGCTGACCGATCTACTGGTCTTCTAAGAAATCAGAAGTGGATTCTGGCGTGAGGACTGGGGGTATAATTTTTACAGCAATTACACAAATAACTTTTACAAAAAAGACTGAAACCACTCCCTTATCCACACTCCCTG
This sequence comes from Marmota marmota marmota, assembly GCF_001458135.2. Classification (NCBI taxonomy): domain Eukaryota; kingdom Metazoa; phylum Chordata; class Mammalia; order Rodentia; family Sciuridae; genus Marmota; species Marmota marmota. The sequence continues at coordinate 508,150 of NW_026000022.1, forward strand.
AGAGTGGCGCAAAAGGTTGAGAAAGATTTTGTCAGAAGGTTTGCTGGTATTTTTTTCCATTTTTAAAAATTACTGGTAATCGAGAAGACTTCTATGGAACGGACTTTGAAAAACAATCTCACTGCACATTATCCTCTTCCACCTCTGACAAGCACTGTCTCAACTTAATTTGTTTTCTCATTCTTAGGTAGGGGTGATTCTTAGCATACTACCCTACAAATATATTCCATAAAGTGCCACAAAATGTGGAATGAAAGGAAATTTTAAATTTTCCACTCTTTTCCATAAGAGGTTAATAAGAATATGGGAACAACTCATGTCCATTGATGAATAAATAAATGACAAAAATGAGAGCGACCACATACACTAGAAGATTATTTAGCCCCCAGAAAATCTCACCTTTTGCTACAACATGGAGGAGCCTACAAGATATTCTGCTACGTAGAATAAACCAGGCCAGAAAGACAAATGCTGCCAGATCTCACTTATATGTGGAATTTAAAGAAACTGAACTCAGAAACAAAGATTAGAAAGCTGGCCGCCAGGGGCTTGCTTGGGGCCAGTGAGAATGAAGGGATTCATGAACAGGAATAAAGTTTCAGTTAAAAGACAGTAAACTCTGTAGATCTAATTTAATTCAAAAATAAATAAAAATTTGAATGCCTAATAGTTGTAAAAATCCCCAATTGAATACAACAATTTAATACTATTGTGCTTTTATGATCTAAAAAATATTCCTAAAATTGCCAGGTATGGTGATATATACCTGTAATCCCAGTGATCTGGGAGGCTGAGGCAGGAGGATCAGATGTGTTCGAAGCTCGCTTCCACATTTTAGCAAGAGCCTATCCCAAAGTAAATTTAAAAAAAAAAAAAAGGAGAAGGGCTGGGATATAGCTCGGGAGTATAGCACCCTTGAGTTTCCTGAGCTCAGTCCCCACTTTCAAAAATAAATAAATATTAACTAATTAATTCCTAAAATTGTCCAAGTGTGTTTGCCCACATTCTCCCCAAATGTTAGATCCATTCACAATGATGTGCCTTCATATCTATTTCTCCCCTCTCCTGGAGACATCTTTGTTCCGCCAGCTTCCAATGACATTATTGAGCAAATCTGACTCATGGTTCACAGGCTCTCTCTCTCTCTCTCTCTCTCTCTCTCTCTCTCTCTCTCTGAACACAGGGGCATTAAACCACTGAATCACATCCACAGCTTTTTTTTTTTTTTAATTTTAGAGACAAGTCTCACCAAGTAGCTGAGTTGCTTAGGGTCTTGCTAAGTTGCTGAGGCTGGCTTGGAACTCATGATCCTCCTGCCTCGGCCTCCAGACCCGCTGGGATTACAGGTGTGTGCTATGGCTCACGGCTCATGGTTCAGGAGCAAATTCAACCATGTGACTTCTATTCCCTTAGAAATCACTGTTTTATAAGATAAACTGTCATTTCCCACACCATCCACACAGAAAGAGCCTTCAGGAAGGGATTTCACCTTTTCCGGTGCTGGTTTTCATATGGGGAGGCATACAGCAGGCTCTGGATAAAGCATCCCTTATCATGCATTACCAGTCAATAATGTTCACTTCCTTAATTACAACTATAAGATCTGGAAAAATTGCCCAGCATCCTTCAGCAGTTAGTGCCATGTTAGGCCCCAAATCGCCTCTCAAATTTTAATCCAAGAGAACCCAAATCCTTTATATGACTGTGTGTTTGAGCCAGACCACGAGTATCAACATGGAGCCTTACAGATAGACAATAATGCAACCATGCCTAATCCAAGCAACTGGTCCACTTACAAACCGTATTTCTTAATTTCAGGATTCTATATTTATTTTTCTTAAGTATTTTACTCTTTAAATGAATTAGCAATGAGCCAATGAGAGGGACCGAATCAAAGAGCACCTCTAAATTCTAAAGCTCAACAACATATACATGACTTCCTGCGGCAGTTGCCCAATTAATGCCATCCATAAAGCCATTCAAATACTGTGTCTGGGCTGAAATCCAATTAAGCCATTTCTGTCTGAATATCCCCAAAGAGCCAGCCGCTGAGCTTGAAGTAGAAATAATCATAAATGCCAGATTAGCTGTGTAAGCACTTGTGGAGCTGAAGCCAGACAAGGGCACGAAAATCTACATGCGTGGCCTTTTAAGTAGGCATAAGAAAAGAAAAGACAGTCAGTGACCATCTGGCAGAATGTCAAGCCCACTTCCTCGTCCAGCCAGGTTTTCTCCCATAACCCCCAACCAGCATAAGTGTCAAAAACTGCTGTGGTCCCTTCACGGACACACATTTTGAAATGACTGACTTCAGCTTTAGAGTGCAATTTTGTGCACTGAAGAAACAGGATCAAGAAGAGAATGCAAGCTTCCTCTGAATTCATAATTTTATTCAATCACTGCCTTTCTAAGTACATCCTTAAAATTAGTAAATCTTGAAACCCACCACTGCCTTTAGGTGCATAATTCATCCCATAAAACATGCAAGCAAAGCCAAAACCTCACTAATGAGCCAAATTACTCCTCCACCTTGCAACCCTCATAGAGCTACCACTCACAAAACGGAGCCTCTGCAGGTTACGTACTGAAGCAGGGACCTAACCAGACAGCCCAGAAACAGAAAGGGTCATGGCTTCTTTATCCTAACAAGCAGATCCTTCCAGATACCTACCAAATTACAATATCTGTAGTTTAGATGGTTATGATGCCAGGTAATGAAGTTGGCAATGCTTCTGCATGTGATGCATAGGGCACGCAGTCTTCATTTTAAACTTGATGCAAATCCAATTCTATGGGCTCCTCGCTATATGATCAAGGCTGCTACTTAACCTCAGAAAGCAGGTTCCCTTGGAGCCAACATCAGCTACCTTGTTGGTAAATTAAATGAAAGTCAGACTCATTCCATTAAAAACTGCTGCACATCTGCTATGTGCAAACATTGTACATAAGGAAGGCATGGCACAGATGCTGCTCCTCTTAAGCCGTTCTGGCTAGAGGAGGTCAAAGTCAAGGAAGACACCACACAGCAAGGCTGCTTTATTTTACTCACTCCTGTTTTAAAAAATACCAGTTAAACTTTCTAGGTAACTAGGAAAACATGTGTGTTCTCCAAAATACTTGCCTGAGTCTAGACAGACAAGCAAACATTGAGTGTTCATGGTCACAGAGTCTTTTAAAATAAAAACTAACTTACAACAGAGGAGAAAGTCGAATCTTGCTTTCCCACAATTTATTCTCAAACCAAGAAAAACTATGACATCTCTTAAGACTCTTCTCAAAGTAAAACCTTTCTCACCTTCCTTCATCCAGCCAGTACTTGCAGAAACCCCTACAGCAGGAAGCTGGTAGCAGCCATAGGACAGACAAAGACTGACACCTGCCTCATTATCACCCAGCAAATGAGGCAGACAATGGGGTGGTAAGTGCCTAACAGGGAATTCTGGAGGTGGTCAGTCAGCAGCCAAGGCCTCCGAGTGTGGCACAGGGAGTAACACAGGGCTGCCCACCAGGGAACACAAACATGCTGTTGCTAAAAGCAAGTTAATGATGCCTGATGCTGCAGCACCAGGCAGGCAGCCCCATGCCCACGGCAGGCCCGACCTCTCAGCCTGCCCTGGCCTGCCCTGGGGAAGCAATCTCCAAGCAGAGGCAGAAGGCAGGTGCTATCCCACCTCCCCACTCCCCTTCATCATGCTGGTTCTGCCCATGTTTAGCTTCTCCAGAGTTCTAGGTTCTGACTCGCTCCTGCATGACACTGGTGTCCACACATTCACCACTTGCACATCTGACAAACACATCTTCGTCCAAGTGGCTGTCCAAGTCACGGCCTCTTTGAGACCTTCCTCAAAGAGGAGCCACGCACCACTACTAGTCCACACAACAGTCCTGTCCACAGAGAGACGGGCCTGTTAGGTGATACAGTGAACCAACACTGGCCTTGGGATTAAGTGCCAGCTCCAGACTTATGGGTACCATTGAGCTACTGTCTGAATTCTGTTTATGATTGAGTTTTCTCACCTGTCATATGGAGGATCAAGAGAACAGACTACCTTGCATGTTTGGGGAACACAATAAATGACATTAAAAAGCATCCAGCAAAGTGCTTCCAACATAGTAGGTACTCCAAGAAAACATTCCCTTGTTCTCTCTCTTACCTGGATGCAGAAATGCTTCCCATTTATAATGGGGGACTCAGTTGAGGGCCACCCTGCCTCCAAACTTGGGCCTCCACAGGAATAATCCCTGGGAGACAAGTGGGCAGTGGTGGTAGTCAGAGGCACCTTTTCCCTCCCTGTGGCTGGATGGCCCCCCCTTTCCTTTGTGCCATGGCTACCCTCCCTCCACTCTGCTACAACAGCCCTGACGAAGGTCTCTCCATACTTTGTCCCCCACTCTTGTCACTTTTTCTGTTGTCTTAACGCTGTTTTTGTACAAATAATGAACATTTAAAAAGGAAGATGATGTCCCTCAGTCAACTGTCTGTCCCTCTGACAGCAGGATGATGTGGGGGAAGGGGAGGCAAGCCCAGAGAGCCGGTCAACAGATGTAAGGCAGGAAAGTTCTCAGAGTGACATGTGACCAAGATGAGTGGGAGATGATCTCCATGCTTGCCCCTAAGGAGAAGATGGTCTAGAAGAGTGACCAAAATGAGAAGAGGGGACCGGGTAAGAAGGCACATTTGTACTACAGATGGAGGGACATGTGCGGAGGCTGGTCCTACTTCATGCAGATACCTGCTAGGACCAAGCCACACGACAGCCACACTGGAATAGGAAGACGTGCTAAGAGGCTTGAAGCTCCCTGTGTCAGTCCCCATTCATAATCTCTTTAGGTGGCTCTTTCACAATTCTGCCCCCTTTCCACTTAGCAACTTAGAACATCTGCGGAGCTCCAATTTTCTAGCGTTTCTCTCAAGGCCACTCGGAACACCAACAGGGACGCTGCTCCCCACCTGCAAACGAACATAGAGCATCCGGACCCTGAGCTTTGAATGCAGAGGAGCAGGGCGCCCTCCTCCCGACCTCCATCCCTCTGGGAACTTGGACTCCTTCATGACACCTGCTCTGATGCTCCACTTTGAAGACTACTCCTTTTGACAAAAACCAACAACAAAAACCCAAGTGTACATGAAAGTTGATCAATCATTCTCCTGCACCCAGTCACATCATACCCAAGTGCCAGGCCTACTCTCCCGGTTCATCTGTCTCAAACAGATCAGAAATGGAAAGAACTTTTTTTTTTCCCCTTAGACCTGAGAACTTTGAAACTAACCCCACCTCAGCTGGGTCTCAGCCTTCTGTGGCATATCACATGTGTACATGCCACTCTCTCGTACCATCCTGATCTATGGTAGTCCCCCCTCATCTATGGTCTCACCTGCTGTGGTGACTTGCAACTGACCACAGTGTGAACACCGTAATATGTGTCTTGACTCTTTCCCAGAGACTACATCTGCATAATTTCTATTACAGTATATGACTATAACTGCTCCATTATATTAATGGTCATTTTGTTAATCTCTTACTGGGCCTAATTTATAAATTAAACTTGACCATACATATATATGGGGGAAAAAGCATAGTACATACAGGATTTGGTATTATCCATGGTTTCAGGAATACACTGGGGGTCTTGGACCATAACCCCTGTGGAAAAGGAGGGCTACTACAGTATATCCTATTTTCTTTTGGTCTAAGCAATCGTGTTTAAATTTCTGGAACTGCATGCCTCCAAGTTTCACAAGCTAAAGGAAAGAAAACTGACCAATGGCAATGTCAACCACTTGTTGAGTGGATCCTGGGTTCCACAAGTGGGATCAGGCACTTGCCACACTTTATCCACTAGGTCCTAACCAACAGGTGATACCTTATCACCTCCAGGAACAGCAGAGAAGCCAGGTAATGTGAACAGGGCAGACAGAGAGCAGGCCTCACAATCAGAATGCAGAGCCCGCTGACTTGAGGGTCCCCGACCCTGACCTGTGCTGACTGCCCCTTGTGCTCCTGGGAGACCAAGAAGGCCCAGACCACACAGCATGGCAGGGATGAACGCTGATCTGCTGCACTGACCCTTCCTGTCCATGGAGCATGTGCTGAGGAGAAAACAGGTAATGAGCTCTGTGGAATGCTGACGCAAAGAAAGTCTTAATTATAATTACAACTGATTATAAGGAAACAATGGGCAAAGGAAAACAGGGAAAGGAAATAGCCAGCTTTCAAACATGAGAAAGTGCTGGACCTCACTCACCATAAAAGAAATGAAAACTAAAACAGGATGGACACTCAGATACGAAGATATCACTTCTCCCCTACCAGACTGGCAGAGGTAGACAGTGAGATGATAAAGGACACCCTGAATCAAGGTGAACCTCCTGATGTTAAAAGCTGGACTGTGTTAATTTAAGATGTTCACACTGAGAAAAAGCCAGGTGAGGGGCAGACAGGCATTCTTTGTTCGTCCTTGCAACTTTTTGTATGTCTAAATTTATTGCGAAATTAAAAGATAAATAAACAGCCAGGCATGGTGGTGCACACCTGGAATCCCAGTGGCTCAGGAGCTGAGGCAGGAGGATCACGAGTTCAAAGATAGCCCCAGCAACAGCGAGGCACTGAGCAACTAGGTGAGGCCCTGTCTCTAAATAAAATACAAAATAGGGCTGAGGATGTGGCTCAGTGGTTGAGTGCACCCAAGTTCAATCCCTGGTACCCAAAAGGAAAAAAGAAGCTAAATAAACAAGCAAGAAAATCTTAAAGAGTGATTAGAACATTGTATTGTCAAGGCTGTGAGAGGCCCATTTCCTACCTGGGGATGGGCGAGCACAACTGGCCGACTGCAGAGAGGGCAACTGGTAGGACACGTGAAAATGAAAATACCCTAAGTGTGCACCAATAGGTAAGAGTGAAGCATTTCACCTGAACACTGAAACACTCTTCACTTGCAGAACAGGAAGAATCTTTCTATGCTCCCAGTTGGAAATAATCCAAAGATATTAACTCAGAGAAATAAGGTAAGAATACTCATATTCTTATCCCCAAATATATTTATCTAGGAAGAAACGTAACTACTACTACTTTGCTGCCTGGTTAAGGGGCTTCAAAGGCTATACCTGCAGTTTATTCTCATTATGCTAAGACTCATTACCCACATGAATTTAATTACCAAAACCTTAGTGTGTAACCCCAGGTTCCCCATCTAAGGAATCAAAAAAAGAAAAACATTTTTTTTCTCACTCCAACCACACAGATCTTTGGGGAGCTTCATTCTTCATAGCTGATGATATAAAGATGAAATTTCTTTATACATTTATTTCTTCTATCTAAACCAGTCCCTAAGCTTTAAGGTTGCTTTCTATTAAATCAAAGTATAATTCACACACCATTAAAAATTTGGTGTTTAAAAAAGTGTACAATTCAGTAATTTTATTATTTTCAAAAGCTAGACTTTGATGGATAGATATCTTTATTTTATAAAAAAGGGAGTGCCCTTGGAAAAGGGGGAAATGACTCAGATAACACAGTAGTTAGATGTTTCTAGAACATTCTGGACATACACAGCAGAAACCATGATCCTTGCCTCTCATGAAGCCATCTGAGTGCCAGGAATGGGAGGAAGGCTTCCCTCGAAGAAGGATCTTTTCTTCTTTTCTTAAACTATGTGTTAATCTTTCAAATAAATTTTTTTCAACAAAATAATCATAATGGAGAGAAGAAGAAAACAATTATTAAAACAAGATAACATTAGTTGCTATTCCTTGCACAGGATAGTAAATCCTAGACACATATGTTCAAAAAACATATATTCTAAAGGAAGGAGATCATTTAATATTGGTTCTAAAATAGATGGATTGAATCCATAAAGGAAAGAAAGTATAGTCATAATTTTTTTTTTCTCCTGGGCAATGAACTGAATCCAATCAATACCCTCCCTTCATCCAACAGTCAGACCTCACTCAGAAAGATGCAGTGTCCTAAAGATCTGCAGGTGGTACCAGAAGCTTAAAAAGTTAAGTAGCAGAGTCCACACCAAATGACAGAAGGCATTTCTGAGTGCCAGTCGATTGCCAACTGGTTTCCTTTACTAGGAGCCCTTCAAGTCTATGGGCAGGCAAGGAGGAAGCCACCGTGTGGGTGCTCTGTCTGAACTGGCTGTGGTGAGGGAAGACTTTGCATCTGCTCCCCAAGCCCCAATGAGGAAGAATCACGTGAATCCCCTCTGATCAGGAATCTGGCCACCCAGTGACTTCTTACCTCACTGGTAGCAAACTTCTCTCCCAAGAGCCACCCAGGAAGGCCCAGGGGGGCCCAGGCTCCTTCCCATCCATCCTGACCCCAAGGTATTGTCAGGGGCAAGAGCACTGAAGGACCACCCTCTGCTAGCCCACACAGTGGGCAACTCCCGGCTTGGTCATGCCAACTCTTTGTCCTCTGTCAGGCCTGGAAACCACTTTTGCCCTTACATTGGAGCATGGAACTCTATGGCTGGCAGTTCCTTCCCTTCCTAGAACCATGACATGGACCCTCACCACCCAGAAAGAACAGAAAATGTTTTCCCCACTGTCTAGATAGAAAAAATCAGTTGAAGTCTTGTAATCCAGTCAGTCAACATTTACACACGTCATAAAAAAAACTAGTAAAGAGTTCAAAATGAGTCTGTCTCAAGATCCTGACTTTGACCAGAGAGGAAGACTTAGAAATCAATGGTCAATATTTTTCTTGGGGTTTGAGGGGAATTGCTGACAGATAAAGGTCACTGGTACAAGCTGTGAGTCAAAGGCCTAAAGAGAGTAATAAAGTTTAATGTCTCAGAGACATAGAGTTAATGTCAAAGAGGGATTCTGATGACTAAGTCTACCTCTGAAAGACTGCCCTTGTAGCCACCATCATAGCACACACTCACCCCGACTGGGGGCACTGAACCAGCCAGAAGTGCTAAAGATCCCAAGTCAAATGCTTCATAAAATATATTCTATAAAACCAACTCCTGAGAGTGGACAAGCCTGTGAACGGTCACCATCCAAGTCTGTAACTACTGTAATTATAAACACTGGCCTTCCATGGAAGCAAACTTGCAGGGTATTAACTTGTGTCCAAGAGAAAAACTGAGGAGTGTTCTTCCCCCCAGGTCATTTATTATGCCAGATTAAATGCAAGAATGTGGTGGGGGCGGGAGGCGGGTGAGACTGAGAACTCCTGGATATGTTCCTCATGACCAAATGCAAAAGGGAGGGTCCACACTGAAGCCACCTAGCTCCCAAAGACCCGATACACCCACCCAGTCGCCTGCATTCCATGCCAAGCACTCCCATTCCCAGACATGCTCTCTGCAACCAACCAAGCACATAGCTGATACCCCCTCAGACTCTCCAAAAGAAAAAGGAGCATGCCCATGTTCATGTTCACATTATGTGGCCCTAAGAAAGGCAAAGAGGTTGAATTATTCACATCTCAGTGTAGCTAAGACTGAATATAGTCACATGTCTCTTAACAACAGGGATAGGATCTAAGAAATGTGTCCTTAGGTGATTTCAGAGTGTCAACATCACAATATATTCACACCATCTAAGATGGCTACAATGTCACCATGATGAATCATAAGGGTTCGCCACCACATACGTGGCCCCTTGTTGGCTGGAATGTCTTTACGTAGTACATGGCTGCATTGCACAGGACAGTAAAGGGAGGGGAAGGTACAGGAAGAAGTATTGACACTCACCCCCAGAGTTCTCCAGTATGTCATTAATAACAAAGCAATTTCACAAGAGCGGCAGCAGAGCTGCCACCTATTACCTACACTCACACGTGCCTTTAGATCACCATATTTCACAAGAAAGAGAAAATGTGCCAACATCAACTCTGAAGCCACAGTGCCTAGAGTGCTACCAGCTCGGGAAACAACAGACCTGAGTCACTTTGAACCCTGCAGCTGCTACTTCACGAGCATGCACCTAACAAGGAAGTCTGTTTTCCTGAGACCTGTAATAAAGGAGAACTGGCTTTCAAAAATATACTTGGTTTCACATATGATTTATACCATGGTAAATGACAACAGAGCTCGCAGATGCTAAAATTACGTTTTTCTGTATACAAGCCTGGTAAAGAATACACAATTGATGTTCTTGTGTCTTGTCATTTCAAATGATTAATGTTTTCCTAAAGTCCTAGATGTAAATATCCAGTTTTACTAAAGAAGTGGTGGAAGAGGAAGGGAGAGGGGCAGGGAAGGGGACAGGAAGGGAGGAACCCAAACTCTCAAATGCCTGGCTGGTCTGGGGCTGGGTTCCTCACCAATGACAAGCTGTCACCTGGGGAGGGGCCACTCTTGGTTCAGAGGCTGTCCAAGCACTGCAAGACATTCAGCAGCTATGTCCACCCTGCCTCAAGGCAGGGCAAGGAAAAAATGTCTCCAGACCAGCCAAACATCCCTGAGGGTCAAAAGCACCCTGACTGAGAACCACCGAACCAGAATACAGGTAAATGACACCAACAGCAGAAATTCGGTAGGAATATTCATGTATTTTCCAACTATCTTGGCATATGATTTAAATATTTAGACAGCAATAGCTATAATTACCTCTTCCAAAATAACTGAACAAACAGGCACCTTCAATATGACCCAACGTCATGATTAACCAAGTTATAAAAGCCATATAATTAGGAGACAACCTTGGAACTCTAGCTTGGGAAAAAGTGTGTAGAGTATGCTATTGGAAATGAGGAAAAACAAGTCTATGAATATATGGATTTGCTGACATTCGAAATTATGATTAGAAATTATCCCATGTTTGTCCAAACCCATGAAACTAACAGGGAACTCTAAGGTAGATCTTGTACTCTGGGTGATAAGGTATCAGCATGGGCTTCACTGTGGTGGGAGCTGTGGATAACAGGGGAGGCTGACCACGTGGGGCTCCAGCCCACACACAGCCCAACAATTAGCTATGCACACCCTCCCATTTACTTTAAATCACTCTAGATTACTTATAATAGCTAATATGACATCAATTCTATGGCAATTGTTGTTACACTGCATTGTTTAAGGAGTAAAGACAAGAAAAAGTCTGTCCCTGTTCAGTACAGACACAACCATCACAGGGACTAACTACACAGAACACGTAAGTAACAATGTAACCTTTTCCCTCTAAGGCTGGTTGCTAGGTGATTCTGACCTGTGGATCTCCAAGGCTGACTGGAATACAAAATCAAACTGACTATACCTTTTTTGGCTCTGGAATTACAGTTTACAAAATTATAACCTAACATTAACTTTTTTAACATTCAAAATATGAAAAGCAGAATCAAACTAAATTACATACTGAGTTGATGGCAAAAACAAGACAGGACTTGAAATAATAATTTGACTGTTTTCCCTAGTGGGTAACCAAAGGACAAGACATTTTCTGTACTCGCTGTTAGCAATGATATTGGTAGCTATTTTAAACCTTTCTGTGTGCTACATACACATAAAATAGAATAATCAAGCAAATGAGACATACCTAGGGACAAAGATTTCTCACAAAAGAAAATAAATACAAACAGAAAATCAAAGAACTAAATATTTTATAATTTTAATTTTGAGTTAGAAATATCAGTAGGCATTTATAATAAATTGTGTTGAATAAGCAACAACAACCGAACCTGCTGAAAAAGCCCAGAAAGAGTAATCAATCAAGGAGCCATGAGCATCCTTCACCCCAAACTGTGGATCCCAGATTCTATCTCCTACTAAATGGACCATGATCACCTGAAGAAATACAGTCCCCAACCCACCACAGGATTTGTCTGGAGGAACCCGCAGCACACAGCTCCCTGTCTCTCGTGTGACATCAGAGATGTGGGCATGGGGCAGAAGCACATGGAAGGCCAGAGCTGAGGCGACCTGAGCAGCAATATGGGTGAGTGTCAAGTGCAGACACTTCAGACATAACTTAAATCACAATTCGCAATTACAGATTCTTCTTGATTTGTGATGAGGTTGCATGCCAATAAACCCATCCTAAGTTCAGAGTTCTGTGAGCAAAACCATGCCCACTATTGCTAACCTACCTGCACATCCTAGCTCAGCAACCCAGCACACTAGCGCCTCTGTGGCCCACGAGCAGGGGCTGACTGGCAAGCTGTGGTCACCACCCAGCATCCCAAGGGGATTGGACCACACAGCACTTGCCCCAGAAAGAAACAAACTCAAAACTTCAAAACATAGTTTCTACTGAATGCCTATCACTTTCTCACCATCCTCACATTTAAAAAAAAAAAAAAATCATTAAATCAAAGTATCCTAAGTCAGGGACTGTCTATGTGCTCAAAAACAAATATACTGATTGCTCTCACAAAATGCTGGAGGCTCGGGAGGTTGAGGCAGGAGCATCATGAGTTCAAGGCCAGCCTCTGCAAAAGCAGGGCGCTAAGCAACTCAGTGAGACCCTGTCTCTAAATTAACTACAAAATAGGGCTGAGGATGTGGCTCAGTGATTGAGTGCCCCTGAGTTCAATCCCCGGTACAAAAAAAAAAATGCTGGAGAACCAGAATGACTTATCTGGAAACTTCCAGATAAAGGGAAGACCTTCCTAAGTAGAGTGTGCTTCAGGGTGAAGGCTGAGGAGTGCTCTCCTGATTGGCCTACAAAGGGCAGAGGGAAGGGTGGGATCTGACAGTCATTGCTTCTCATGTCTCATGAATGTCACTTGAAGCAGTGCCCATTCAGGCTGCTCGTGCAGAGAAAAGCACATACACCATCCAACAAGCAGTCTTGCCAAAAAATTAGGTCTAGATCTGACCTGCGGTTTACAGGAAGCACAGGGCTCCAGTGAGCAGACTCCACACTGTGGGAAGCCAGAAGGAAAAAAAGACCCAATTCCTCCCCAAAAAAAAAAAATCATTCTACAAAAGTAGGGAGGGAAAGGAGGGTGAACAAATCAATAGATCATCCTACTGCAATAGTTGGATGTCATGTGGATATTCATTTGCACTAAGCTATAAATAAACATTTTTGAAAGACCACTGGGATAATCTGAACACTGGATATTTGATAATAGTAAGGAAGTATTGTTACTGAAATACCAGAATATTTATAGATGATATTAATCGATGTCTGGGATTCGCTTATAAAATAATCACAGGGAGGCTTAGATGAAACGAAAACGCCATTAATTGATAACTGTGGACGCTGGGAGATTCCTTCTATGATTCTCTCTGGGTACTGACACTGAATGAGATTACCCTGCTAAGAAATCACATCTTACAGTGAGAGTCAAGGTCACAGCACAATGTGGCATCTTGAAGGACCTTTAAAGGGCACTCTATCAAAGGCACTTTGTATATTTGTGCTTAAAAACAAATATACACCATTCCCTCTGCCCTCTGCCCTTTGTAGAATGCAAACCAGCTGGTGTACACAGGACGACCAGCAAAGCAATGCCCCACCTGGACTCAGGGTCAGTGAGTGGTGAGGCTAAAGGGAATTTAAAGTCTCACTCCTCTCCAATCACCAAGGCACAACTGGGTAGAGCAAGAGGACAGAGGTTTCAGACCTGCTGTACAGCGCCTGTCACACACTGGGAACTCGTCAGCTTGCTTTTTAGAACTGACTTGCCAAGGCAATATTATATCAGGGCTCTTCTTTTGCTTGTGAATTTACTTCCAAAAATAAAAAAAAATAGGTTTGGGTTTTTTTTTTTTTTTTTTTTTTTTGGTAATCTGAATTCCAATCACCCAGGAGGGGGGTAAAAATCAGTTCATTCCATAAAATCTTGAGGATTATTCAGACGCTAAACGTAACAGATCTGTAAATGCGCAGTGGCCTATCAAAACACAGTTCTGGATCATTTTTACATGGATCCAACAACAAACACGACTCGGGCTGGAAGCCAAATGTGTGCCACTGATTTGCCTGAATTATCAAAGTAGAAAAATTAAAGCCTGTATCAAGCACTTACTCATAGAGGTCTCGGAGAGCTACTGTAAATGAGGCAATGGGAAACGCTCCTTGTTCTAGAGAAGTTTACCAAGAAACAAATTAACACATCAGAGTGCTGCATAAAAACACAATGGGCTTCTCTATGCTGAAATCCACCCAAAGAACAAGGACATCCCAAGAAAAGGAAGCAAAGATAAAACTGTCAGCCAGACCATGAGAACACACACACACACACACACTGCTCCTGCCTGCCCCAAAGAGCAGCCATCCTGGAGTTCCGGAGCTTTCCTTCACACCAGGGCCCTTCTCCGCCCAGGCAAGAACAAAATGAAGGCACCCAAGGTTACACAGGAGAGAGAGAGAGAAAAAAAAAAAAGATGAGTGTCTTATCAGTACAGCTGTAATTCACATCACTTCTCTAGATGAAATCAACATTCTCTGAGAAACTATTAGAATTTAAATCCCAAAGGGAAGGATGACAAATCTTCAGATCCAACCCCTTTATTTAACAAAGGAGGAAAACGAGGGCACAGAAATGTGGAGGCCAGGCTACCCAGGGCTCAGGGTGACACCCTCATGCATCAGCCACTTTCTGTTACACTGCTCAAGAATATTTCCAGAGCCCCAGTTTCCTAAGTTGGAGCCAACAAACCCCATGTGGTGGTCCTGTCTGATCCTCATCAAGTTCAAACGCCAAGAACACAATCCTGGTGCTTTCTATCATGGGTGATGGAAAATCGGGCAGAGTTCTCGCTGGCTTTTTTCCCAAGCCCTGAGGGCAAGGGCACTCCTGGCCAGCCATGGGGGAGGGGAGGAGCTGACCAGCCAGACCTTCCTCTGGCACAACTCAGAGGCCAAATATTCCAGCCATCTGTTCCTCACGTGCATCACCTGGAGGCAAGAGACTCACTTAGCCACCAGCTTCAAAGAAAGAGGAGGAGCTGGAGAAAGACAAGCTCCATCTATGCACACTTCTCCTCCAGGGTGTGCAGAAAATGGAGGCCAGAGGCCAGGGACTCCAACAGTCCACCTGACATGAAGCACCTCCACCTGAAATGCATTAAGACATCCTATGGCGTGCAGGACTTCTGCCTGGTACATTTCTCAAGGGGTTAGGGAAACGGAGACTCCAGCTATAGCTCCTCTAGGGTAAGCAGAGGTGGCTGGGTTACCACACACACACACACACACACACACACACACACACACCACCTCTTACAGGACCATCGGGTCGAACATGACCCAGCCTGCCAGCCTGGCCACCTGCCAGCCTGCAGCATCGAAAAGCCCAGAGCTCACTACTGTTCCCCCTTGGACTCCACCAGACAAGATGGGCTGAAAATAGGCGGTAAGCAATTACCCCCACTGCAGGAAGTCAGGTAATGAGACAGTCTGTCATTTTCATCCTATCAACAAATTCTAATAACAAGAGCACTGTTTCTTAATGGATTACTTTTATGTCTTCGCGTTCAGGTCTATTTATGGACTGTGAGGAAGAAGAAATCGTTGACGGTATTTTTAGTTCACAAATCAACTTCTAATTCCTCCCGCTCTACAAATAAGAAACAACATTCTGCATAGTAGAGCAATAAAAACCAAGATGTGTTGAAGATGAGCCAGTTCTGCTCCTTTGCATTCAATATGTGAACACACTACTCCGTTTAGACTCCGACGCTCATTCTACTCCTCTAGTTGGTAAAGGCAAAATTCAAAATCCCTTTTTTGGCAACTGAGTTAGTTAATGACCGCTCGGATCCTATCTGGCGAGAGAAGGCAGTGGTGAGCCCTGCTCTGATCACCACCTGGGGACATCTGAGAAATGCAAATTATTGGGGCCCATTCCAGACTATTGAAGCAGAAAGTGGGGGAGACCAGTGGGGCAGTCTCAGTGTCTTTAAAAGCCCTCCATTTAATCTGGAGCAAACCCAAGTCTGAGAAGCTCAAACCACAGGGCAGATCCTCACAGGCAGATAGGACAGACAATAAAACACTTCACAACTTGCCCCTGGCAGGTTTTACTGCCCCTATGAAGATGTTATCTAGCAGGGCGATCCTTTTCATCAGAAGCTGCTGGGAAACTTCCTCCATTAAATAAAAGTTGCTAAAACACCTGGGTTCAAGAGCCACATATAACTGCAACTGTGGCTGCTCCCAAGAGCCAGGAGTCCTCCTGGTCTATCATCTGAGGAGGGGGGGAGTATTCTGTGCCTGGGGCAGTCTGTGCAGGTGAGGCTGGGGACCCAGGCAGAGAAGTGCACTGAATAGATATGACAGTCATTATATATTTTAAATCACAAGCTGTATCAGTTTAGATTTCGAAAAAATCAATACCACTGAAATACATGTTTAAGAACTCAAACCGGCAAATCAAGAGATCCACAGCCCTGCCTATCTTCTTCCTCTGTCGAAACCACAACAGAATGAGTGCAGATGGCTTTTGTCTTAAGACAGAATATAAAACAAACAAAAACCCCAGAAAATCCTAGGAGGAAGCACCTGAGGTTGGTAAATTCTTCATGAGCCAACAGAAATGTTTCAAATGACCTATAATAATAACACACAGTACAGTGACTGTGATACAGTGCAGCTCCAGGCAGACATGAGCAGCAGAAATATGCATGTGTATTTGTCAAGAGGAGTTGGAGACAATGGTAATTTCAGAATCTGTCCCTATTAAAGACTACAAGTACAGATAGTCCCATCTCAATAATGGTTTGATGGGCTGACTTACTTTTTTTTTTAACTTTAGAACCCTATGGAAACAATCAATAACTTAATCAATAACCAAAAAAAAAAAAACCCTTTTATTCAGTATTGACCTTCCTTCTTCCCAGAACCCCACTTTTAACTCTTTACAGTAACTCAAATAAGAAAAAATGAAACAAGAAAGTCAAAAAATGTAGTGAGTATTTCCATGGTGAACACCACCATTTTTGACACAGCAGGTGAGACCTAGGAAGTGGGCGCACCCCAAAGGCAATTTGTCACTGCTCCTTTAGGAAAGCAGAGACCAGAGAAGGAAGAGTAAGTGACCCAAAGTCCCAGGTGGGGCCTACCTGTGTTCCTCACAGCAGGCGTTCGGCTTACAATGTGGGCGGGAGTCAAAAACACAGCAAAAAAGCCACAGTCTCAGCTTTCCCCTCCCACCCCTGACTGTCCAGAGGAAAGAGAGCAAGATCTTGTTTTCTGATAAGAAGGAGCCTGGCCAATGGGGACACCAGTGTGGGCTGGGAGGTAACCAATGCCAGGACACCTGGAGAGGCAGTGTCTCCACACAGCAATGGAGGGAATAAGGCTCACTGACTTGAGCAGCATATGCTGCTGTAACAAAATGCCACAGACTAGGGGCTCAACTAGGTTTTTATTCTCATAGTCCCAGAGGCTCCAAGTCCAAGATTAAGGTGCCAGCAGATTCTGGTAAGGGCTCTCTTCCTGGCTCACAGCGACCCACTCACAGTATCTTCACAGGGCACAGAGAAAGAGATGATCCACCAGGTGTGTCTTACAAGGGCACTAATTGCAGTCAAGAGGACTCCACCCTTCTTTAACCTTAACTTCTTCCTTAGAGGCCCATCTCCAGATACATCCACACTGTTTTGCCATATGGACACAGACATTCAGTGTAGAGAAGACAGCCAAGGCTCCAGGCGCAACCTCGTCACAGTTGAGGCCGGGTCTACACCCTCCACTGCACAAAGCTGAGGTTCCTTCACTGTGGGGTGAGGCAGGACCAGCCAAAAAGACAAAAGTCGAGGGCTGGAGGTGAGGAGAGCAGGAGTAAGATGGCTGTCTGGTGCCACCACCTATAGCAGGAGCAGGACCAAGGAAGGGTCCAAGCAAAGGGCAGAGACAAGAAAAGCAGGGAACAGACTCCACAACCAGGAGAACTGTGGGGTCTACTGAACCCCTGGAGGGCACCAAGACACCGAGGCTGGCCACATGTCACCTCCTTTGAGTGTGATGTCAGTCCTAAGGGCATGGTGCTGTCATCTCCAGAGATAAGGAGCTGTGCAGAGCAAGTCAGGGACCTGCCCAGGCCAGCAACCCCAAAGATGGGGGGCAGGAGTGAGAGGAGGCAGCTGGGCCACCAAAGGAGGGAAGGGAAGGAACCCAGGAGGGCGAGGGAGGGAGAAGAGGCCAGGCAGAAGCCAAAGAGGACAGAGGCCAGATCTGGAGAATCAGGGAACACAACAACTGTGGAGATGGACAGCAGGCCAAGCCACGACCACGTACCCAGCCTCCTGGAATCAGTGCACTGAGCCCAGCTTTCCCTCCTTTGCCTTAACGTATGGACCACGCTGTGAGCTGAAGGACCCACCTAGTGTCCATGTCTAGCAAGGAGGAGACCCCCAAGCAGAGGCCAGGACCAATTCCAAGGCTGGGGGCTGAATCTCCAATGCAGAGACCTTTCCACATCAGCCCAGTGTCCCTGAACCCCTGCCCTGCACCCAACTGGCCCATGGCTGCTTCCTGGGCTGATGAAATGAGCCAGTGCTGAGCCTGGCACACAGCAAGAGCTCAGTCATGGTGACCACTGTGGCACATACTGACAGCAGAGCGTACTTGTTCTCAGAGCCATCTGGTCATACACTTCCTTCTTCCCTCTACTGGGTCCTGGAACTGTTTGTAACTGACCACTCTGTCCACAACACTGATCACGGTGCCTCAACAGAACAGACGATCAATAAAAGGCTGGCTGATGAACGGATTAATTAACTGGTAGACGTGCAGTGGAAGGGGTGTGAGAATAAGGTAAACAAGGCAGAAGGGAAATGAGAAAATCGACAGATGGGCCCAGAGTAGACACATACCCCATCTACAAAGACATACCCCCTCCAAAAACATGCAGTAAGTGAAAGGAAAGGGATATCCAAGGTTAAGTAGTTTGTGTCTCCCCAAGGCGTCATCGAGACCAAACACTGCACCACTGCCAGCTGTAACATTTATTTTCTTCAGTACACCAGATAAGAACAGATAAATAAACAGACATAGCACTTACTAGGAATCATGCATCCTGCGTCCAGCCTCCCACTAACCCCGAGAGTGACATTCTGTGTACAACCAAGTTCTCCCAGGCGTTTGCTTACAGAGCACAAAGGCAGACATGACCACACAAAGGACCACCCCAGACCCACTGCTGGGCAGACCCAGGACACCCAAGCACCTCCACTCACCAATGTTCTTTGAGATGGACCCTCCCCACTGGCTGATGGCAGCAGAACCTGTCTGTGGACGCACCTGGCTCATGAGAACTCTCCAGGCAGAGTGAAAATAAGATCTCCTACAGTCTATCATTTGTTCAAATCACTTAGATTTCAATTTCATTTTTTTGGATAACAGGTCTCTCCACGTGACAGCATTGGAAGTATTTCCTTCTACATCCACAGACATCTCAGAGGAGACACGGTTCAACAAAGCTCCTCGGCGCATGGGAGGGAGACCATCCTCTGGCTCTTTTCCCCCTCAATCATCACAGATACTTGGGACCCCAAGTGACACTGCATAAAACCAACCGCCTACTTCAGAAAACCTTCTGAACTGTGAGGCTCCCTAATCTCCCCATGGTCCTAACTTCACCCACGTCTCCTACAGGATGGGTATTTCAGGATTCACGGTTGCACGATTTCTGTACACTGTAAGAATGTTGAAGCTGGGAACAGTGGCGCACGCCTGTAATCCCAGAAGCTCAGGAGGCTGAGACAGGAGGATCACAATCTCAAAACCAGCCTCAGCAAAAGTGAGGTACTAAGCAACTCAGTGAGACCCTAAATAAAACACAAAATTGGGCTGGGATGTGGCTCAGTGGTTGAGTGCCCCCGAGTTCAATCCCTGGTACCCCGCCCCGAACCACCCCCATGCCCCCCAGAAAAGAATGTTGAAATGGGAAATGTCAAGACACAGTAACCTGGGATCGCTCAGGGTCCCAAACAGCGACTACACATCAGGCCCCTCGCAGGGACACACAGCATCCTCCCTCACACACTCACAGCGGCAAGACCTATAGGCATGCTTGATTTAAATGACAGTGATCATTATATTATAATGATAATAAATACATTTATGCTCACCTACACTGTAAAGACCCCCAAACCTCTTCAGGTTGTGCACCCCTTAGCCCTTTCTCAGCGGGATGGAAAGGCCAGGATGGCGCGTCACGCCTTTGGGTGTTCTGAGCACGGTTTCTGGCCCACAGTAGAAACACGAATGCTTCTTGAATTTAACCTGCCCTTTTGCTTCACTAAAACCAGCACCAACACTGTGGGCCTGAAAAGCTTGCTATGCAGCACGGTGTGCATAGAACTAATCCCTCGCCTCCAGGGTCACCCCAAGCCCAAGTCCACTCACCAAGTGGGAACACTGCCCCAGGAGGACACCACTGGGGTGAGACCTGGGATGGCACGTTTCCACTCAAAACAGCACAAATCGACACTTCCCTGACAAAAAAATGAATTACATCACGGCCAAATGCCATGCACTGAGTTGCAGCACGGTTGCCGGTGCCATGTCACAGACCCCAAAAGGGAAATGCAATGGGGTGAAGCAATGAGGTAACCCAAAGAGACAATAGTGGACTACCTTCTGCAGAGGAGGAGGTGTTTCCTTTTGTCCTGCAAATTCCAAACATATCAACATTTCCATTACAATGCAACAGTAAAAAGGGAAAAGAGAAAGGACCCCACTTTCTAGGACTTCCAGAGGTGAGTCCCCGAGTGTGTCATCTGAGAACAGACCACCTTCCTATTTCCCTCTTGAAAGGTGTGGAGGTCTTCATCTTTAGTCTTTTTTTTGGGGGGAAAAAGACACTTAATCTGACGCATTTATGTAGGGCTATTTATTACCTGGCCTATTTATTGGGTTTCTTCACATTAACACATTTTATAATCCTCAAAGGAACAAGTTGGATAAAATCCACCATTATTCCCCACCAATGGCTATTTCCCAGTAATTGCACCCACAAAGGGAACTAACATAAATAACCATGAGCCACAGGTGTACAAAGTTTAGTGGTAAATCAGTGTGTGAATGTGGACAGGTGAGGGGGTTCAAAGCCAACCTGGCCTGGAGCAATCTTTACCCTAAATAAAAAGTATGGGCTGCCTGAGCTCCTTGAGCACAGTGAAAAGCTCTGCCTTTTACTCTGAAGCGTATCATAGGCAACTCAAATCTACCTGCAGAACACACAGAGATGACATCTCACTGGGAACAAACAACCCTCAAGGCTCTCCCACCCTGCCTCTGGCCCTTTGCATCTCCCAGACTAAAAGAGAAATTCATTTAAAATTTACTCTTCTCAGAACCCAAAATCAACATACAAAAATCAATTTTCCTATGTACCAATAATGAATCTAATAAGAAAGAAACTAAGAAAACAATTCCATTCACAATAACCTCAAAAAAAAAAAAAAACGCTAGGACTAAATCTATCCAAGGAAGTCAAAGACCTCTACAATGAAAATTACAGAACACTGAAGAAAGAAGTTGAAGAAAACCTTCCATGTTCATGGATGGGCAGAATTAATATTGTCAAAATGGCCAAACTACCAAAAGTAAAATATAGATTCAATGCAATCCCCATTAAAATACGAAAGAGAGTCTTCACAGAACTGGGGGGAGGGGGGCAGTCCTAAAATTCATTTGAAGAATAAAAGACCCAAAATAGCCAAAGGAATTCTAAGTCATAAGAAAAAAGCAATGTCCGAGACATCACAATACCTAACTTCAAATTACACTACATAGTCATAGTAACAAAAACAGCAGGGTACTGGCATAAAAACAGATCACAGACCCATGGTACAGAATGGAAGTCAGAAATCCAGATACAGTCATCCAATCCTTGACAAAGGTGCCAAAAAGCATAGACTGGAGAAAAACAACCTTTTTTAACAAACGATGCTGGGAAATCTGGTTAGCCATATGCAGGAGAATAAGACTAGATCCTTATGTCTCACCCTGTACAAAAGTCAATTCAAAATGGATCAAAGACCTAGGAAGCAGACCAGAAACTACGCAACTCCTAGAGGAAAATGTAGGGTCAGCACTCCAGCATGTCGACACAGTCTATGACTTCCTCAACAGAACTCACAAAGCTCAGGAAATGGGATGGCATCGAATCAAAAAGATTCAGCACAGCAACGGAAGCAAAAACGTGGAGAGGACCTAAGGAATGGGGAAAAAAATACCTAGCTACTCTTCTGACAGAAGATTAACAGCCAGAATATATTCATAACTCAAAAAAAAACTCAAAAATATATAAAGAACAAAACAAAAACAAATAACCAGATTAATGAATGGGCAGATGAATTAAACAGACACGTCTCAGAAGAAAAAAAAATACAAATGGCCAACAACAATGTGAAAAATGTTCAGCATCTTTGGCAATTAGGGAAAAGCAACTCAAAGCTAAAACGCGGTTCCTCCCTCTCCAGTTAGAATAGCAATCATCAAGAACACAAACAATGGATGCTGGAGAGGATGTGAGGGGAAAGGAACACCCTTCACACCGCTGGTGGGACTGTAAATTAGTACAACCACTGAGGACATCAGTGTGGAGGCTCCTCAAGACCAGGAACAGAACCGCCGTAGGACCCAGCTATACCACTCCTCTGTATTTATCCTAAAAAATGAAAGTCAGCACATACAGTGACACATGCATACTCATGCCTATAGCAGCACAATAGCCAAATTATGGAACAGCCCATGTGCCTGTCAATGGCTAAATGGATAAAGAAACATGGTATATGCACACAATGGAGCTTTATTCAACCATAAAGAAAAATGAAATTACGTCTTTTACAGGAAAATGGATGGAACTCAAGAGAATTATATTAAGTAAAATAAGCCAAACTCAGAAAGTCAAGGGTCAGTCATTTTAATTTTTTTTTTTCTTATATGTGGAAAGCTAGAGGCAAAAAGGAAATTAAGGGGGTTGGGGTTAGACTCATGAAAATCTAAGGGAGACCAATAGAAGAAAGGAAACAGGGGAAGGGAGAAAAAAATAACAGGAAACAATACTGACCAAATTATATTGTCATGTACATGGTGTGCATGTATGACAATGTGATAACAAATCCCACTATTTTGTATAACACACCAATAAAACTTAACGGAAAAAATATTCATGGGACGAAAACCCTACCCTGCTTCCTTAGCCCACCTACCCTATAATCCCTCATTCTTTATTCTTTCAAATACTTCTGGGTGATTTGCCCTTTCCCTCTATTCCTACTGTTAACCTCATTTACAAAATTCCCCCAGGAGCTGAGGCCAGACCCCCAAGAAGGCACAGTATATGCCACATTTACCCATGACTCCCACTCACCCAATTTCTTGACAAGGAACCTGGGTCTGAATGGAGGCACATGGTACAGAGTAAGCGAGGCCCGGGAAGGAGGTCTGGGCCTAAGGCCTTCAGCCTAAAGCCACTTGAACTCAATCCCTACTCAAAGCCTATAGGCGCCTGCCAACTCACCCAGACCACTTTGGCTCTTCCCCTGATCCCCAACCCGATCCAAACACCCCAGCTGGATGCAGGCCTCTGCTCCCCAGAACCCTCTGCTGACTCTGCCGCCTGCCCTGGATGTTTGCTGACAGAGTCCTACATGACGTAATGCTCAAGGCCAAGTGCTCTGAGCTAGACAGACATTGAGGAAAGACAAATGGTGTCCACACGCTGAGCAACCAGGCCACGTGGGGATCGTGCAGTAGCGTCACCCCTCAGTAGCCACACGGGGAAGGTTCCGGGACTCCCCTGTGTTCTAAAATCAGCAGATGCTCAAGCCCCTTATATGAAATGGTGTAGCATTTGCACAGAACTGACCTACAGGAGTCCCAGTAGTGCCATCGATCAACATGCAGTACCTACAAGAACCTACACACAGTTTCCCATTATGCTTTAAATGACCTCCAGATTGCTTATGATACTGGATGCAGTGCGAATTTCCATAAATAGTTGTTATACTGTTCGTTGTCATACTATGATACTACGTGTTGTTTAGGGCAAAATGACAAGAAAAAAGCAGTCTATACATGTTCTACACAGATGTTAATTTTTTCCTATCCACTGATTTGGAACCTGAGGGCCAACTCCAGGCGACAGGGTGGCTATGCACCGCAAGGAAGACCCCCAGACCCCAGGAGCTGGAATCCCCCCTCTGTATTTAACAGGGCCCCTCTGGATTAAAAACTCCAGGCTGTTTTTTTGTTTGTTTATAAGCCCCTTCATTTCCTGGTCACCTGTATTTCTCCACCCCTGCTTCCTCATACTGAGAATGGGAACTGGGAAGCTGTTCCCTGGCCTGAGGACGTCAATGAGACTGGAACTTTAACAGACCTCTGGCTAGCTTGGCCTGGCTAAATCTACAGATATGTATTTCCTGGCTTTTGTTGTTATAAATAGCAATATTTCCACAGGACTAACTGAGGCAGATTAGCTGCCTTTCCCAGTTTTGACCAAACTGTGACTAAATTCATTTTTCCTACATACATCCTTTCCTCTTGCTTCTGATTGCATCGGACCAAATCCAGTCACCTGGAACCCCAGCAGGCCTGGGATGCTAGTAATGTACCTCAGTGGGACACCCCAGC
The DNA here is from genome assembly GCF_001458135.2 of Marmota marmota marmota. NCBI lineage: Eukaryota > Metazoa > Chordata > Mammalia > Rodentia > Sciuridae > Marmota > Marmota marmota. The sequence goes on from NW_026000022.1 coordinate 532,646, forward strand.
AGAGCTGTCACGGCCTTCCTAGGACACCCTCCAAGGGTCTGCACCTCTTCCCTTCTGTCTCTGAGAAAGGCGGTGGCTTTCCTCGCCCCACCCTCTCACCATCGCTTCCCTTCCACCCAGACTCAGCAGCACCTGAGCAGGAGTGGTGACAGCGGTGACAGAGACAGGCCAGCCTGTGACCCAGATGACTCTGGGTTCCACATGGTGAGCAAACCTTGATGGCTGAAGTGTTCCTTAATGAGAATGCTCCAAACCCCACCTCACATTGTAAGAAGGTCGCTCTGAAGAACTGAGGACTTAGACAACCCAGAGCTTCCCTAGCTGGGCCCTGCATGCTCCTGGCTGAGGGGCCGGCCCTCTGGGAGCCACCCTAAGAAGTGAATGTGACCATGCACATAAAGTATGGTGAGGGCAGTGTCCCCATGTGACCAGCTGTCCAGGATCATTATCACCAGACTTAGGGCCCAGCAGACAGAAGCAGATAAACCCCCATGTCTTTATGGGCTCAACCTCAAGAAATTAAAAGGGGCAAGAGGAGCCACAGCACTGCCCCTGACAGAACAGACAAGAGCAGGAGTGCAACTCCAGCTGATCGCGGGCACACTTCACACAACCCGCGCCAGGGCAGCCTGCCGGGCAAGAATGGAGCATCATCAGAGGGGCCCAGAGAGGAGGAGGGGTCTGCACACGCCCAGGGCCCTGCCAGGAACCTTGGTAAATACACCCACCCCTCTTCAGGTCCCTGCATGGTCCCACGCAGCCAGAGGGAGGAAGGGGCTGCACACATCAGCTGCAGACCAGGAAAGGCCGTCAGGAAGAGAGGAGGGGCTGCACAGCGAGAAGGCGAGGAGGCAGGAAGCCACAGGCAGGCGTGTGGGAACACAGTGTGAGCAGAGGCCATCTCCCGGCCTGGCAGCCCGGCAGCTCGGCCCTGTGCCCTGGGTGACTTCTGTAATTAAGACATAACCCTCACTAAGTGAAAATGGAAAAACAACCAACCAACTAAATGATCCCCAGGGTCCCCTTTAGCTCCAAAATATGCCTTTAGCACACTAGATCCAGGCCTCGGGGCAGGAAGTTCTGACATCACACAAGAAGTCTGAGAAAAGATGTGTTTTCCTTAAGAACAGTCTCGACCCTTTCCAACCCACCAATTACCAAAGCCCTAGTTCACACGTCATGGCTCTTTTCAAAACCTGGAACAAGCATGTCTTCAGCTCTTTTCATGCCTGGACAAGAACATATACTTCTGTTACTTGCTAAAGATGCAACGTAGCTGATATGTTGACTATGTGGCCTGTAAGGTCCACATAAACCTCGGGAACCAATGATCAGGACCACAGGACACACCGCCCAAGGCTGGGAGTAAAGGGACACACGTTAACTCTTAAACCAAGAAAGTGAAACACTCAAACGCTACCCTTTGCTGCTTATGCTAGTTTTATTCACAAAAAAGAAATCTGCAACAGAGTCACGAATTTCTCCAGCATTCTCTCTTCTAACTGACAGGAAGCTGGTCCTCCTCACAGACCTAAAGTGGCTCAGCACAGTGATGGACTCCTTCACGGTTTCCTATCTGCCACAGAGCAGCTGGAGTTGCCCAGCGGAGGAATAAGCAGCTCCTCACAGGTAAGCCAAGGTAAGGCCAAAATGAGAACGAGATTCAATAAATGCTCTTTTTCATATTTTAACTCAACCCGTCACAGCCAGAGCACAAGGGGCAGGCTCCTGACCCCATGGCTGCTATTCTTATAAGAGGGGGACCACGTGACCACAGCCACATGGTGGTCCATCCACAAGCCAAAGAAAGCCACGGGTGGCCAGCAAACTACCACTGGCCAGGAACAGACAAGAAAGGATTCTCCCTACAAGTTTCAGAGGAAACGTGGCTGTGCTCACTCTAGCAGGCCAAGCTGTTCACAGATGGAGGGGAACTGTGTTCAAGGATGCATCATCCACCAAGTCTCACCCATCCCTGATTTAGACGAGACTCGGATGAGATTTGGGACTTCAGAGCTGCTGCCAGAATGGGTTACTTCTGGGAATGGCACAAAGTATATTTTGCATGTGGGGAGGAAATGAATTTGGGGGAGACAGGGTGGACTACTACGGGTTGAAATGTGTTCTCCCCTAAAGATGTTTAAGCTGGACTGCCCCAGAATGTGACTTTACCTGGAAACGAGAGTTGTTACCCAGTTAAGATGTCCTTATGCTGGAGTAGGGCCCTCCCTCCAGTATGCCTGGAGCCCTCACATGGAGCCTTGCAGGAAGACGCAGACACACAGGGGGGACACCAGAGCATGACTAAGGCTGAGACTGGCGTGAACAGCTGCAAGCCAAGGGACAGCAGAGACTGTCCCAAACACCAGAAGGGGGAAGAGGCAGGGCAGCCTCCCCACACCTTCACCTCGGCCTCAGCCTTCCAGTACCAGGATGGTGATTTGACAAACCAGTCTTTGGCTGAAGCTCCCCAGCTGGTGGTGTTGTCACCAGGAACCTTGGCTTCTGGGAACACAAGGACTGCTTCCAAGGCAAGAGACTTTGACCACTGTGCCAAATGAATGGGACTCCTGCCCAAACTGCGCCTCCTCACTTCAGCCGCTTTTCAGAGGGTTCAAAAGCCATCATGAAGTCAAAGGAGGGGCAGGCAGTGGTTGTAGCTCAGTGGTAAAGCACTTGCCTAGCATGTGGGAAGCACTGGGTTCGATTCTCGGCACCGCATATAAATAAAATAAAGGCCCATCAACAACTAAATACACACACACACACACACACACACACACACACAGAAGTCAAATGGAGGCCAAAGAACCCATCAATTTTCACTTCGTTTTTAACATTCGGGGGAGGGCTTTAAAAAGGATCCCATGGTCATACACAAAGCATAAAGAAGTATATTTTTAGCGTAAGCTCAACGAAATTAAAACATCTGTGATCAGACAAGAGCTTTTCCATCTCTGGGGAAAGGAAGATATTGCAATCAATATCTACGCTAGACTCACTGACCACAAAACAGTGCTCTTTGGAGCTTATGAAGCTCTTAAGAAACACCAAAAGGAACAACTCAATCATGTACATAAAATTAAAAGCTTTAAAAGGGGGGAAATCGATAGATGGAAGATCATTTCCATGGGTAAGTAGAGAATGCAAACATCACGGGCTGCTTCATTGAGAGAAACGTACTTGAGACGATGTGAGAAGCTGTGTCAGGCTTCCCGTCACTGGGACGGGCCCCCAGATAAGAACTTCTAAGAGAAAAGGTTTGCTTTCACGGTTCCAGTGTGTCACTGGCTGGTCTCCTGGCTCTGGGCCTCTGGCAGCCTGTCAAGGCGGAAGCACAAGAAAGCAAAACGAATCACCTCTCAGCCAGGATGGGAACACAAGAGGAGAAGGGCTGGGGTCCTGCCATGTCCACCCCCAGGACCTAAGACTAGGCCCCACCTCTTACATTCCCTCCACCTCTCAAGAGAGCCACGCTGGGGACCAAGCCTTAAGACATGGCCTGGAGGGAACAGTTCAGATCCAACATCAAGCAGACATGGACAACAGGGAAAAGCCAGGTGTGGCGTATGTGGAAACTCCTGGGCTGCTGTTGCAACTTTTCTGTAAATGCAAAACTATTCTGAAACATATATATATATATATATTTTTTTTTTTAAAGCCAAATACTGGGATGGACCTGCAGCAGTGACAGAGCACCTGGCTATCATGTGCAAGGTCTCAAGTTTGGTCAACAAATATCAGCACTGATAAAATGAACAGTGCCAGCATCAATAACTACTAGTATGTATAATTTTATATATAACAGGAAGCACATTACAAATCCCAAGAACTATTCAGAAATGGTTGGGGATTAAAGCCAATTCACATCCTAGAAGGTCCTAAATTCTTACTAGGAAATACTGGCAGCAAAGAGCTGCCAATGGGAGCTTCATGGTAGATTCTGCCCTGCACAGTCCCAAGCTACCCCCACCTTCGTGTCAGATTCTACCCTGCTCTATCCCAGGCTACCCCATCTTCATGTTAGATTCTGTCCTGAACTATATCCCAGGCTACCCCTGCCACCTGTGGGGAGAGGGGGTCTCAGTGGGGTGGCTGATGTCCTGGAATGATCCATATCTTCATTTTGATATTTATCCTCAAAAGTACCCAGCACATAAAGTACCCAGCACAAGTACATAAAATTGTAGTGAAGTGTTATATAAAGCACAAACCAAGGATCTTGGTTTCAAAGGCTCTATGACAGTCCTTGCTATGATCTAGATATGGTGTGAGTGGGTCCTTCCCTTCAGGGGTTTGTGTGTTGAAAGGTTGGTCCTCCGTGTGTCTATCTTGGGAGGTGGCCGGATCATTAAGAGGAGGGTTTAGTGAGAGGGAACTGGGTCATGGGAGGTGCCGCCCTTAGAAGGAATGAAATAACTCGCATGAGATCCTGGTTTGTTCTGCAAGAGTGAGCTGTCGTGAAAGAGAGAAGCTGGCATCTGCCCGGTCTCTGGACTCCTGTCTCACGATGTCCGCTCTCCTTTTTTTTTGCACATGCCCTCACCTGCCATGATGCTGTGCACCAGGACATCCTGACCAGAGGCCGAACAAAGGAACCACCAGGTCTCTGACTTTCAGTTTCCAGAACCGGGAGATAAATAAGCCTCCATTTTTACAAAGTCCCACCCTCAGGTATTTCATTATAGTAACAGAAAATGGACTAAGAATCCCCACCAGATAATCCTAAAGTTGCTATCAGCGTTTCTGAGCACATTCCATGTGGAGCAAGACTGGACTGCCAGCTCCGGTCTGTGGAGATGCCATCTATCTTCCTGGATCTGGGATAACCAGGTCCTTCAAGACAGACAGACATAAACACACACACACACACACACACCCCGACCCACACAGCAGCAAGAAAGCAAGCCCAGGCAGTCTCTTCCAGTGACAAGCTAAGAGGTTCCCCAGGGAAACAGGGAACACCGAAGCTCAAGCTGGGCTAAAATCAGCATTTAGAACAATTGCATGGACATTACTTTCCATTTTTAAATTGTTATATATTGCCGGGTATGGTGGAGCACACCTGTAATCCCAGCTACTCAGGAGGCTGAGGCAGGAGGGATCACAAGTTCAAGACCAGCCTCAGAAACTTAGTGAAACCAGCTCAAAATAAAAAGGACTAGGGGTACAGTTCATTGGTAAAGAACCCCCTGGGTTCAATCCCAGTACAACAGCAACAACAGTAAAAATAGAATTAGTAATAATGATAATACATATATAGGTGTGGATAGGTATGTGGATAGAGATAGGTAGGGAAGCAGAAAGACAGACATAACTTCAAAGAACACCCAGATTTAGGGCTTGCCACCTCTAGAGCGCTAATACCAGAGCAGCCTCATTCTGCTTGTCCGGATGCTCACCAGCAGAAAGCAAAGTAAAACTGGACAGAATCTGAAACCACCACTCAGAGCTCTCACCTTCTGTAGCTGGCACTTGCTCAGCGGCCCCAGAAGGCAGTCTGTCCCTCTACCTGGTTCCACAACTACATCCCTGCAGGCAACACAGAGACACCTGTGTCAGGAGCCACTTGTAAAATGCAGGGGCACCACCATCTTAGCCCATTTGGGCTGCTACAAAAAAACACCACAGACTGGACTTCACAGCTCTGAAGGCTGGAAGTCATGCCTGGTAAGCACCCACTTCAAGGACATAGACAGTGCCCTCTTCCTGTCCTTGTCCTCACATGGGCCTCCTTCACAAGGGTGCTGCTCCCATTCATGAGGGCTCCACACACATGACCTAAACACCTCCCCAAAGCTCCACCTTCAAACCCCGTCACCATGGAGGAGAATCACAACAACTGAAGGTCAGAGGGACACAAGCACTCAGGCCAGGAAGTGACCATGTGTTGTGATCTACCACCGTGTTCACCACTGTAAATGGAACCCAGGCAAAGATGACAAAAATCCGCCCTATCCCTATTCTATGCCCATTTGGACATGATACAGGGCATGAAGGTGAAAAAGAATTGAGGATGAACATTAAAATTTAAATCCAGACATTAAATGCAAAAATGGTGTGTGTGTCAGTCTGTCTCTTGTGGATAAATATAGATATGTGAAAATGGCATTATGGAAATAAATGCATAGATATCTAACTACTTATGACTCTCAGTCTCCAACTTAATCTAGATGCCGAAAAGCAAGGGTTTTAATACTAAAATCTTCACTTTGAAAACTGTTCAAATATTCTACAATAAATAATTATTATTCTTGATTAATCTTGCAACCAGAAACTTTGTCTCCAACACACCCAAGATATGCTAAAATAATGCCATCCAGTAAGAAAAAGGCAGAGCTGAACAAAATGGGAAGAGAGGCGGTTTATGAAAAGAGAAGCACTGAGTCGGGGAAGGGCGCGCAAGTGAGCTGCAGCAATCCACTCTGTGGTGAAAGGCAGGGATTTGTACGTGACATCCTACTGCGGGGGGGGGGCGGGGCGGGGGG